>NC_058414.1:4169821-4299602 GCF_002201575.2 Neomonachus schauinslandi
ATGGATGGATGGATGGACATATGGATGGATGAACATATGGATGGATGGATGGATGGATGGATGGAAGGATGGACGGACACATGGTTGGGTGGATGGATGACAGTTCACCAGGACTCTGAGCAGTATCCATGTGCACACGCATTTTACTGGGACACAGAACACGTCAAGTTCTTCTACTAGGGGCTAAATTGTATAGTGTAGATTGTACATATTTTAGAGCCTCAGAGAAAAGAAAGAAATTTGTAGGTCAGGGCCACTGGGAAAGACTGTGTAAGATGAAGACATGGAGTTAAAACTTGAATGAAAAGTCAATTTTTAAAGATTTCCTTTTTGTATCCAGAACAACCTCACTGATTTGGACCCAATGCTCAGGATTCTTGAATAATTTTAGTATACTTCCTCTGGATTTGCCAAGTGAGGATGCAAACAACATCACAAGCAGATGCTGAATCCACAAATTGGAGTTTGCAATTTCAATGAGGGGCTGGGCAGCAGAAGGGAAGGGAAGTGAGGATGCCAAAATCTTTTTAATGCCCCTGTGTGCCAGGTCGAAGTAATATTTCATTTAACTGCTCTAACTACCCTACAGGGTGTGTATTCTTTCATACAGTCCACAGATGAGGACCTGGAATTCAGATAGGTGCCCAAGGTAGCACATTAATTCATGGTGGAATGAGGACTCTCCCCGAGGGCGGCTTCCTCAGAACCCTTGGCCTCTGTGGTTGGCTGCCTCTAACCAGGCTCAGACAACTGATATTCTGATTGCAAATTATTATGAACTGTATTTAATCAAGCACCACTCATTTTAAATCTGACTGAAAGAGAAGAAACCACTTCTTTGAAAATACCTGACAATTCTGATCTCACCTAAGTCAGGTAGAACTGCCAAATTCCTTCACAACAGTGACCTCTGACTCTGTGTGTGTTCCATTTCAGGAAAAGTGACTGTCCTCAGCCTGCTTCTCTGGGTGGAAGCTCCACTGGCCTGAATTTACGAACGTCCTCCATCTTTGTCTTTAATAGAACCCTTGCATACACCTCAGGCTTTAGCACAGATCTGAGGGCACGGTTGGTTACTCAGTCAACACACCTTTGGGGGGCTCACTCCAGCGCAGCTTGGTTCCCAGGGGGCTGTGATGTGATGTGTTCCAGCTGCAGAGATGAACAGTGTAAGGTGAGATGGGGTTCTGGGTGCCACAGGTGTAACTAAGGACCTCTACCAGAGGACAGAATAGACAATGCTTCCTGGGGCTCATGACCTTGAGCTGAGCCCTGAACAATGCCACGAAGTTCACTAAGGGGAGGGCAGGGGAGGGGAGAACCTTCCAGGCAACATGGGCTCCGGAGCAAAGGAAGAACATATGTGGCTGGACCAGAGACCCAAATGGATGACTTCCTCCATCGTGTGGGGTGGCGGTTCTCCAGAAGGAGCGTCTCAGGACTCCTTGACACTCCTGAAAATGACCTAAGTTCTGAATTTGTTCATGTGGCTCATACCGTTGATATTTAGTATATTAGAAGTTAGAACTGACAAATTTAAAAATCTTTATTAATTCATTTTAAAACCATAGAAATAAAGTCATTATGCATTAACACAACCCATTCTTTATGAAAAATACCTACATTTTGCAAAACACCAAGAAAACCTAGTGAGTTTTGTTTTAATTTAACAAATCTCATTATGTCTGGCTTACTAAAAGGCAGCTGGATTCTTGCATCTGCTTCTGCATTGCAAAACTGTGGCAATAGTTGTCTTTGGTTGATGTAGGGGGAAAATGTGAAGATAGATCATTGGTAAGGAGAGGTGTGTTTTAACAGCCAAAAAAGGCTGTGATATTTTTCTTTGATTCTATATTGAAAATCAACAAGTGGTAGTTTCTTCAAGATTAGGTACAGTGTAGAAGTAGAACCACGTTCCCCTGAAAATCAACTGGTCCATCTCCCATTTTGTGAACACCACTCCCAGAATCTCTGTTCTAGGATGAGTCCCCTCGGGATGAGCTTTAAGGGAAATTTTTCCCCAGAGTTAGAGGCAGAAGGGAGGTGATGACCACTTTGCCATCATTCTGTAGCTCTGTCTTCCAGTTATTCAAATACTAGTCAACCAAATATTACCCATGGAGGCCCTCCCGCCCAGGTCTTCCTCTGTCTCTCTGACTCCTGGGCTACGTGTTTATAGTTACCTGAGGAAGGGGCTTCCCCAGGACACCCAGACCACCAAGATCAGACACAGCATGAACAGACACAGGTTTCAGTGTGTCTTTCCTAGTAAGGCTTAAGCTCTAGCCTGTGGGTTCCGGCCTCCTCTTCATCTTCCTTCCCGATGGCCTGCTGGTGGGCTGGGGGCTCCAGCAGCCTCAGATGGGGGACAGCCTTGTGCAGGCTGCTTGGCCAGCCCCCTTCTGTAGTAAGTTCACCAAAAAATGGTGTGTGTGAGTGGAGCACCCAGGTGGCTCAGTCAGTTAAGTGTCTGACTCTTGATTTTGGCTCAGGTCATGATCGAGCCCAGAGTTGGGCTCCCTGCTGAGCATGGAACCTGCTTAAGATTCTCTCTTGTTGACGGGGCGCCTGGGTGCTTCAGTCGTTAAGCGTCTGCCTTCGGCTCAGGTCATGATCTCAGGGTCCTGGGATCGAGCCCCGCGTCGGGCTCCCTGCTCCGCGGGAAGCCTACTTCTCCCTCTCCCACTCCTCCTGCTTGTGTTCCCTCTCTCACTGTGTCTCTTTGTCAAATAAATAAATAAAATCTTTAAAAAAAAAAAGATTCTCTCTCTCCCTCTCCCTCTGCCCCTCCCCCTCACTCACACACACACACACACACACTCTCTCTCTCTCTCTCGCAAAATAAAATAAAATAAAAAATAAAAAAGGTGTGTGTGTGTACATACACATTAACATCTGGATATATACATATATGTGTATATATGTCCCTGGTTTTGCTTTTCTCATTGAATCCTTCAACCAGATCCACACTCCAAATGGATCTTCTGTCCATCCATGCTTTTACCTCATGCGTACCAAAAGAATATCGGGTACCCCAAGGTCACCCAGACAACTCTTAGAGAACTGCCGATGGAGGGTCTCTGTAAGAAATAATAGGAGTCAGCCTAGCGCAAGATTTTAAAGGATGACTGCATGCCAGCATAAAGACTTTGGACTTTTCCCTGTATCAGGGATTAAATGAAGACTGTGAACAACTGCGTTATAACATTACCTTGAATTGGGGTACAGGACGTTTTGAATAGAGAGACTGACCACAGGGCAGTGACAGCCGGTGCGACCCACCCTCCTGGCATGCCTTCAACTGCTGTTTGCCTGTGACCCAGCAGGCTGAGACCCAGAGTCTCTCTCCTGACCTTAGCTGGACAACTCCGCTTGGCTTGTCATGCATGCGACTCAACTCTGCATATTCACATCCAATGCCTTCCCGCTGCCCCCTGTTCTCAAGCCAGCTCTGTCCCTGACTTTACAGGTGTATTTGCTGTTCCAACGTGCATGGTTGTTGTTAATTTAGAGGATTTTCTAAGTCCTTTCCCACTTCTATCTTGAGGGTACCATGCTTAACTAGAACCTTCCTGACCATACCAGCCAACTATGAAGCACCTGTAAGAATGATGTCATATTTCAGGTGCCTGATGGGCTTATTGATACGTGTGGCCAATGATTACTTCGACGTCTGTGTGTTTTTTCTGATTATCCATCTACTTCCCCAAACAGAATCTTGCAGGAGGAGTTCATATGCCATGTGCTGGCTACAAAGCTGGGCCACGGAGTTTCACTGAACATGGACGCCAGTTCATACATTCTCAGGGTGTAGGCCACGCTCTTAAGGGTGCCCAAGCCCCACCCAATGGCACAGGCAAAAAAATTAAAAAATGGATACATGGGACCATGTCAATTTAAAAACTTCTGTGCATTAAAAGATACAATTAACAGAGTGAAAAAGGCAACCTACAAAATGGGAGAAGATGTTTGCAAATCATGTATCTAATAAGTAGTTAATATCCAGGTTTTATAACTAACTCTTACAACTCAACACCACAAAATAAATGACTCAATTTAAAAAATGGGCAAAGGACTTGAATAGATATTTCTCTAAATAAGAAACACAAATGGTCAACAAGCACACAAAAACATGCTCAATATCACTAACCCTTTGGGAAATATAAATCAAAACAGCAGTAAGATGTTACCACACACCCATTAGGATGACTACTATCAAAAAAAAAAAGAAAGAAAGCATTGGTGAGGACGTGGAGAAATCAGAACTCCTGTGCTTTATTGTGGAACGTAAAATGGCATGGCGGCTATGGAAAACAGTATGGTGGTTCCTCAAGAAATTAAAAATTTGATTCAGCAATTCCAGTTCTGGGTATACATCCAAAAGAATTGAAAGAAGTTCTCGAAGAGATATCAGTACACCCTTGTTTGTGTTGGCATTGTTCATAATAACCAAAAAGGGGAAGCAGCCCAAGTGTCTACCCAAGGATGAATGGATAACAAGATGTATTTACATAGACTGGAATATTATTCAACCTCAAAAAGCAATCACGTTCTGACACCTGCTACAACATGAGGAGCCTTGAGGACGTGACGCTAAGTGAAATAAGCCAGTCACACAAGGAAAAACACTGTGTCACTCCATCATACGAGGTACTTGGAGAAGCCAGATTCATAGAGACAAAATTACAGAATGGTGGCTGCCAGGAGCTGAGGAGTATGGGAGAAGGGGAGCTGGTGTTTAATGGAGACAGAACTTCAGTGTTACAAGACGGAAAAGTTCTGGAAGTTGCACAATAATGTCAATATACTCAACATTACTGAACTGTACTCTTAAAAATGGTTAAGATGGCGAATTCTATGTCATGTGTATTTTACCACAATAAAAAAAGCTTATGCTATGAAAAGTGATTGGCAGTAGGAAGACAGAAGGGAGAAGGCCAGTGAGGAATGAGCATATGCCCTGGGTGCCAGGGTTAAGACGGAAGGAGGCTTGCTCAATCGGACAGATACACACCTGGGGGACAGGTGCACCATCACTTGGATGCCTGGTATATTCATGGTCACCTGAGAGTACACCATTTTCTCTTGGGTGCCGGTTTATACCAGGATAGGCTTCCAGAACATTCGGGCATAAATGGAGAATAGAAAATATGCCCTGTGCCGTTCATTTCCCTAGCCAGCTACCTGGGGAGACAGGCACATACCCGATTAGCCGGCACTATAATTTCGTCAGTCAGTGCCCTCATGGAAATATTACCCAAGTTCAGTGAAAGCAGTTCCTTTTCCCCGAGCACATCAGAGAAGGCATTGTGGAGAAAGTTAGCTTCGGAATGAGCAGGAAATCTTTCAGATACAGAAAGGCGCTAACTGATGCAGGGCACGGAACAATCCACGGAAACGTTGAACTGGATGCTCTCTTTAGAGGTGGCTAGAGCAGGCTCAGAGAGATGAAGCCCCGCCAGGGAGCCCCCCAAAGAAGGCCACCTTGGCTCCTGGGGCTCCACATCAGGAATTGCCATGTGTGTCCCTGACAAACAAAATGAGCTGGGCTCCCAACACGATCCAGGGGAAATCACCTCCCACAACGCTACGCTTGCTAGTCAGGAGAGCCAATTCTGAGGGCCAGACACTCGAAAAAGGCATAAACCGGATCCTCGAGGGCATTCAACATGCAGGTAAACTGAGGCTTCAAAGTGAGAATACATCGCCCCTGATTTTCACTCAAGACGAGAAAGATGTCAAATCCTTCACATTGTCAGTGGACAATCATTTAAAGCACCCACCACCTGTCAGTGTTTGTATCTGGTGCTGGGGATACAATGAAAAACAAAACCCATTCTTCGCTCACGGCGCTTGTGGGAGGACGGGCCGGATGACAGGCCACAGAGCCAGGCGAGGCCATGGTTTGTCACAAACCCCACCTGGGGTCCGTACAGCCCACCACACACCAAGCCTGGGGCTCCCTTCATGTGCACGGTCAACCCGAGAGGCTGTGTTGTCCTAACAATCCCATTTTACAGATCAGAAAACTGAGGTCCCGGGAAGTTGGGTAACTTGCAGAAAATCATGCAGAAGACAGCGGCAGAGCGGGGACAGAAGCAACAATCCCCATCATACAGAGGGAAGAGGGCGTCCTTTGAAGTGGACGGGCAGAAGAAGCCCAGACAAAGGCCTGAGCGGGGCTGGCAGAGGAAGGAATCTGGAGGGTGGGGATGGGAGGCTGGAGGTGACCGGGCAGTAGCCGCTCCAGGGCCTTGAACGCCAAGTCATGCATTTTTTTTTTTTTTTTTTTTAATGCCTGGAGATCGGGCAGCTCTCCTTGGGATTCCATGGGGATTTTGCTTTTTCCTTAGCCTTTGAGTTAATTAAACTAATGTGCTGGTCGTGATAGCCAAGCAATTATATTCCCTGAGTGCTTTCACAGATGGCTGGCTTTACCACCAGCGGATTAACGACACAGCAAGCCAGTGTGAGTCCGGCCCCAAACTGAGGCTCTCTGTGTCCGAATCAGCGGCTCCCGAGGCATCTAGGCCAGAAAGCCCGGAGGCGGGGGTCCCCGGGAGGCCAGCATGCTCTGCAGCCCCAGGTGAGTTCCAGCCTCTGAACCGGCAAAACCACCCAGGGGGGACCTGGCAGAGCCCGCCGGACCCCAGGTGCCGCCCCCTGTTGTCCAACTTTCCCCAGGACGGGAATCCTGCCAACTCCAGCAAGTTCCTCCTCTCTCCAGACACTTCCGTTAGAAATGCGTTTCTGTGTATAATAAATTGCTTCTACTTGGCGGAAAATCATTTCTGGTTGTTATCTTTGTGATCGGTTACTTCTCCTGTCCTTTAATGGACTTCCCTGATTATACGGCTAGTCATTAAAAGCTTAGTCCCCAGCACAATGGTATCTTATGTAGAGTGATCCACGAGAGCCTTATAGAGGCTTACCAGCCGCGGCCTTAATTTTACTCATTCGTCTTAATTTTTTGTAATCATTTTTTGTAAAGAGGGTATAATGTCAGGCTTGCTTCCCTGCCTCTGACAGATCCAATCTAGCAGATAATTACCATAAGGAAATTGATGCTTTAGTGTGCGGGAGAGAATTTAATTTACTCAGACATCCTACAGTACAATGCATTCCAGAAGATATGAGGATTTAAGTTTTTAAGAAATTAAATTTTACTATTTAACATGATTACTTATGTTGAACATCATTAACTAGCTTTTTTAACTGTTTGAAATAATTACAAGCACACTTGCTGTGTCTAAAATCCAGAGTCTGCATTAAATATGGGTTAAGGATCCATGAAATGAAAAGAAAATCCCGTACTCTTTCTTTCTCTCCAGTCTTCCCAAATCTGCTCTTTAAAACCCAGGGAGGAGGGCCGAGAAGGTGCCCGCTTTGAAAGCTGTATATTCTTCTCTGAGGGCCGTTGTAACGCTTACTTTTTATAGGAGTATTTTCTTAACCGGCCAGGCCTGGTTTTTTTATTTCCACCGGCCTGGCTCTGGGGGGGGCGGGGGGGGCGGGGGGGGGGGAGACAGTGCCAAGGGCATGCCGGGACCACCGCAAAGCAGAGGCACGAAGACAAGATGTGAAGCCACAGGCCCTTCTGGAAGCCGGGCCCCGCCTCCTCTGTGCTGGCCGGTAGGAGGCCACGAGGCCCGGAGCCCCGGAGGGAGACTTGGGTGCAGAATTTCTTTTCAGCCAGTCTAACCTTGTTAACTAGATTCCCAAGAGTTCCTCAATCCTTTCCTAAACGTGAAGTGAAACACTCGACAGGAAATTTCTGGACAAAGCCAGCCCAGAAGTTCCCTTTATCCAGTACCTCTGCCCCTTCACATTTCCTCTGAGGACAAGCTTTCAGAGAAGGCCTCGCGTCCTGTGTCCGCGGCAGGCCCTGTGACTGTTTGGGTAACAGCCGGGGGATTGCCCAAGGGTCCCGCCGGAAATCCCCCCTCTCCCTCTGCGGAGGAAGCTAGGGGCCCCACGGGGCCTCTGCGGTGGTCCCGCCTGAGAAAGTTCTGGAATTCCACGCTGGCTTCATCCTTCCCAGCGGCTCAGGGTGGACACCGAATGCCCCGATTCCCGGCAACGTTAGGTTGTTTCGCCGGGACTGCGGAAGCCCCTGGGATGGAGGGCCACTCCATAAACGGGGAAGACAAATGCCAAACATGTAAAAATGACAATTATTAGATGGGAGGATGGTGTGTTTGGTCCTTGCTAAACGGTCACCTCTCTCTGGGAATCGCTCAATTATTTGAACTCTTACGTATAATTTTATTTGAGAACCTCCTTGCACTGGTGTGTATTTATTTTCAAGCTGTGAGGGACAAAAAAGGAAGCAGAAATGCAGGCGATATGAAATTGTAAATGGTGGTCTCTGTCGGAAACAGGCAAGCGATGAGCACAAAGGGAGATTCTGTGTCAGATCGCGGTAACCACAGTATGTCAGTCATTTATCCCAGCCCTTTTGTGGAGTGGATATGCTCTCCACTCGTTATAGAAATTTGGGACTTAGGTTATATAAGTGTCCAGATACAGCTCCCATGACAACTAACAATGACAGCAGCTAATAACTGCAGAGAACTTACCCTGTGCTTACGCGGTTCTAAGCAACTCACGTACATTGATTCCTTTCACGTATGTGCTCACACACGTGTGCACGCACGCACACACATGCCGTTAGTACCCCACTTTACAGTTGGGGAAACCCAAGTATGGAGAATAAAGTAACACGCTCCAAGAGCTCACAGTTAGCAAGTGGCTGAGCTGGGATTTGAACCCGGGACAGCCGGTACCAGGGTCCGTGTTCTCAGCTGCCAGGCTATGCTGACGGGAGGCCTAGATCCGTCTACACTGGCCCAAAGCCAGCTGGAACAACTGGTGTTGCTTCATTAATTCCTATCGCAGTCCGGGTTCTGAGATTTACTGGATCATTCCATCAGCCAGGCAGACACTGACTCACACACGGTGACTGACACCTGCTGTGGGTCGGACGCTGTGCGAGACACCAAGGATCCTAGAGCCCTTCGGGACGCCAGATAGAAATCACCTTGCGTAACACTCTCCATGCATTATCTGCAGGAGACGCACGCATCACGCGGAGCCACGTTAACACGTCTAGTCTCTCAAATCACTTCGTTTTTCATTGACGATATTACTGACTCCCACAAGTCCTGGCCACTGCTTTCCCAGCTGTCCAGGCCCTGCCCTCCCCCTGACCACACAGGCACAAGGCTGAGCTTCCTCTTTCCACCATGCAGGTCTTCTAGAGCGTGGCTCCTGACTTCTGCCCCACAGAAATGCATATGGCTCGGCAGTCCAGGTTAACCATGTCCCTGCTGGATTTAGTCGGGAGTCCAGTTTGTTACCATTGGGTTTCCTGATTGTAAGAAGCCTCAGTTCTTTCTTTTTCTCTTCTTTTCTTTTTTAAAGATTTTATTTATTTATTTATTTGAGAGAGAGAGAGAGCGCACGAGTAGGGGGGAGGGGCAAAAGGAAAGGGAAAAGCAGACTCTCTGCTGAGCAGGGAGCCTGATGCAAGACTCGATCCCAGGACCCTGAGATCATGACCTGAGCCAAAGGCAGACGCTTAACCAACTGAGCCACCCAGGCACCCCCTTTCTCTTCTTTATTTTAATTAAGTCATCTCTATGCCCAACGTGGAGCTCGAACTTATGACCCTGAGATCAAGAGTTGCATGCTCTACTGACTAAGCCAACCAGGCACCCCCAGAAGACTCAGTTCTTTTTTTTATAATTTATTTTTTTAAGATTTTATTTATTTATTTGAGAGAGAGAATGAGATAGAGAGAGAGAGCATGAGATGGGGGAGGGTCAGAGGGAGAAGCAGACTCCCCGCCGAGCAGGGAGCCTGATGCAGGACTCGATCCAGGGACTCCAGGATCATGACCTGAGCCGAAGGCAGTCGCTTAACCAACTGAGCCACCCAGGTGCCCCTCAGTTTTTTTTTTTTTAAGATTGTATTTATTTATTTGAGAAAGAGCACAAACAGTGGGGAGGGGCAGAGGGAGAAGCAGACTCCCAGCTGAGCAGGGAGCCCGATACGGGGCTCAATCCCAGGACCCTGAGATCGTGACCTGAGCCGAAGGCAGATGCTTAACTGACTGAGCCACCCAGGCACCCCAGAAGACTCAGTTCTATGTTCTCATCAGCACGGTGCTCGGAGCAGGTGGATCGCCATTTCTGGCGATCGGTTTCATAATTGCAGTCGAAGAAACAGTGGGCTGAAGAAAGAGCTCCAGTTAAGACCCAAGTTTTCCCAGCCCCACTCGTGCCTTCTGAAATGCCCAATAATGAAGTGTGAGAGCTAAGGGTCGTTGAGAATTCCTCTGCACCTGAAGTGCCCCGGGGTATAGCACATGGAAACTATCCCTAAGTCCAGAATTGCCAATGAAAAATGTTTAGGAATTTAGGACCTAAGGAGATTCCAGGAAGCTTGCAAGGAGGTGATAGCATCCTGGATCCCATGTGATTGCATTTTCCTTCTGTGGTTAGGCTCATTTATTGACAGGTACTTCTGAAGCATTAAGTTCCATGAGGGGATGGGTCCTTGTCTAATCTGTCACCATGGGTATAGTATCCAGAACAGACCCTGGCCCATCGTGGGTGCTTGGAAGATGGGAGCTGAATGAATGAGCAAATGTTGAAAGAAGATCGCTTTTAGGTTTTCCTGCCAATCAGTTCTCAACCCTTGTTGCTCAGCCTATGACCTGGGGAACTTTTTAAGAACTTGACTTATGGAATCAGAGGCTAAAGAGGTGGGACTTGGAACAGAAGTATTTGCTGAAATTTCTGAGGACATCGACGCTCAGATTTGAGTGGCTTGGCCCAAAAGTACACAGCTAGGAACTGTCGGGGCTTGTCTAAGACCCCAGGCTCCTGGACTGCGTGTTTGCTGTATGCGTATTCCTCTATGCCTCGGCCCCGCGCATCACACACCCTGACTCCGGTCGTTCCCCCAGTCCTACGACTCTGCAATTCCTGGATGCAGGATACTTCACAGTCACCATCCAGAGAGCTGATGCCCTCAGTCCCCAGAAGAGCCGTGATACACACTTATCAACACTGAGAACTTCTGCCATAGATGAACTTCCTTTTAAATTGTGTGTGTGTGTGTGTGTGTGTGTGTGTGTGTGTGTGTGGAGGTGGAGAGGGGAGGTAATTCTGGAGATTGGTTTGTATTTTACAGGCAGAGATAATATTCATGTGCTCTAAATCTTAAATGCTTTTTCTTGTTGGAAAGTAGGCTGTTTGTCTTGCTTTAAGCTCATCTTGCTCTTTCCTAGAGGGAAGGACTGGATCCCAGTGCTGGAGGACCCTCAGCTGGACTCGGTCAAATGTTCTACTGCATCTGATACGATGCTGGGCTCTCCATGACCTCCCTCTTCCCTGGAGACCTGTAGCTGTCCATGCTAACATGCACATAGCACTGCAAGAGCTCGCTCACATTTGGAGCCAGAGAGAGTACAGGTGGAACGGAGCTTCAAGTGCAGTCCGGAGCAAGACTGGAGAGCCATCCTCCATCCTTACCCTCCTGCTCTCTCTGCCCGAGGTGGGGATTTCAACTCTTCCTATCTCTGACCTGTGCTAACCAACAGCCTTCAGGTGTACTCCCTTTTTGGCCCGAGTTAGTTGGTTCCTGCATGGCACCTTAGTCAGACCCCCCCACCCACACGCCCATGCACTCATTTGCCAGGTACTGAGCATTCTGCCCGAGAAATAGCCCTTACGGGTCAATCCTCTTGTCTCTTGCCACTGCCTCAAAGTCCTCATCCTGCCCCACCTGGGCCAGTGCAGGGGCCATGTCATTGGTCCCCACACCCATGCATCTCGTCTCTACAGCCCACCCCACTCCTGCTACGTGCTCACACAGCACAGCGACCCTCCTCACATGCAGATTTGATCACCCTGCTTCTGAAGTCCCACCTTCTTCAGGGCTGCCATGGTCAGCAGGACCAAACCTCCAGGCTCTGCAGAACCCACAAGGGCCTCTGTGACCTAACCCCCCCCCCCAATCAGCTTTGCCACTTCCTCTTTGCTCCCTGTCTTACTGCCCCACCCTCACCAGGAAGTTCACTTGAGTAACACCACATGAGGTTCCCAAAACATGAGATGACCTTGACATTCAGGTTTTGGTGCATACTATTTCTTCAACTGGGAATTTTCATCTGTTCTTATTTATTTGGCAAATTCTTACTCAAGCTTTAAGGTTCCAATCAAATGCTGCCTCCCCATGCAGCCCTCTCTGGCTTTCCCTTTGTCCTTACCTTCTGTCCTTTATCCACCGTGGAGCCGTGTGAAGCAGTGATTAAAGACTCATGCTCTGCGGTCAGACTAAGGAGACACACATCCAGACCCTGTCACCTGATGGCCAAATGATATTAAGGAAGTCAGTTTACCTGTGTAGACCTCAATTTCCCCACATTTAAGGTGGTACAGTAATATTACCTATTTCATAGGGTTCCTTGTGAGGATGGATTGAGATCATGCATTCGATACCTACTACATAGTGCTCGATAAAAATGAAATATTATGATCACAGTAATTCTCTTATAGCTTTGTATTGTTTATACCTGCATTTCTGCTCTACACTGTAGGCATATCAGATGCTGAGTTTTCCAAGAACACATGCCCAGAGCTGGGAGCCATGGTATATAACACGCTCTTGAAAGACATCAGTCCCGTGGTCGGTTGAAGCCAGGCTTGACCAGCACACACTGGGGAGGCCCTGAATACATTGCCACCTCAGTCCGCCAGGAGAAGACACCAGTGGGTGAGTTTTAGAAATCCAGTCCTTGTGGCCTTTGCCATCAGAAGAGACTTTCAAAAACACTATCTAGGACAGATAAGCCCTGACATTGGAGTCCTCAGGAATCCTTCAGAATTTTGCCCATGAGACTGATGGCAGAGTTGGGACCTACCATGACCTTGACAACAGTGAGGAAGCCGTGGGGAGTCAATTCAGGGAAATGGTCACAGTGGGGGCTTTGGGCCCCTCAGGCAAAGGAGGCCTGAGGCAAAGGGAAGTGGGAAGGGCAGTGGTTGTCCCACAGAGCACTTTTTTCTTCTGAAACCCATGGAGCATCGTGTACACTAATCATAGGCAGAAACTGGCCCACCGTCCCCAGGAATCCTTCCTGGTGCCGGGCAGTGTCACTGGTAAGAACATGGGCTATAGGGTCAGAGGAAATTTCAACTCGGCCACTTAATAGGCACCTCATGTGAATTTGGGGACTTTTTAGCATCTTCAAACCTCAGTGTCAAAGTGCAGCACAGAGATTATACTCAATGATACTGTAATAACTTTGTACCGTGACACCTACTATGATGAGCATTTAGTAACAGACAGAAGTATCCAAGCACCACGCAGTACACCTGTAACTAATATAACATTTTGTGTCAACCATACTTCAATTTAAAAACACAGGAGGCCTGGGTGGCTCAGTCAGTTAAGCATCTGACTCTCGATTTCGGCTCAGGTCCTGATCTCAGGGTGGTGAGATTGAGCCCCGTGTCGGGCTTTGTGCTCAGCACAGTCTGCTTGTCCCCCTCCCTCTGCTCCTCCTCTTGCTCTCTAAAATAACTAAATAAAATCTTTAAAAAAAAATCCCAATAAACAATCTCAGTGTCCTCATATGTAAAAAGGCATAATGATACCTGATCTGTGGGGTTGCAGGGAGGACGGATGCTCTGCTGGGTAAGATGGGTGAGCACCTGTCATGTACAGAACATTCCATAGCTTGCACACTTAATACGTATCCTAAGACATTTTGTGTCATATATATTCTAGATCCAGTGGGAAAAGAAAAATAAATATAATGTTTGGAAAAGAGCTGTAAAAGTTACAATCTACTTAAGAAACAGAAGCTGTTTATTGAGTGCTTTTTGCCTTCCAGGCTCCATGCCTGGCACTTTGTGTGTTTTCTTGTTTATTTCTTTAGCATCCAAGGGTTAGACACCAAAGTATTTAGATGGTTCCTTCTCCTTCCAGAAATTTTCAGGATTGGAGATACTAGACTGTGCGTCCAATCACACTGGACAAGCATCTGTGTTTGAACATCTCGGTACATTGATCAGCAATAACGGGGTTAACGATGCTCTTATTCAAAGAGTCTCAAATTATGTTTCAACATTAACACCCATTAAGATGAATGACAATGCATTATAAGTAGTGTTTCAATTTGAAATTGAAATTGTATCAATTAGCCTTTAAACTAGCCTAAATAAATTCTTTTTGGTAGCTCAAAAATTATTCAAATGCCACAATTTTGAATAAGAGGTTTTAGAAGTTTTCATTCTATTCTAAAGATTCATACTAATACTAATCGTATCTGCGTCTATAATCTCTTATCTTAAGAGGGAAGAAGGCCAGGGACCATCAGCTGGTAAAGCCTCACAGCCTGATTGGGAATGTGTAGCCATAATAAGAATGGTGATTTCCCTTCCGATGGCTGTGGAGAGAGAGAATTCTTAAAATCTGGGAGGAGTGGGGTCTAAACGTACAATGGGTCTATAATGCCCAGAGACATTCAAAGACTAAGATCTTCAGGGGGTCCTCCACTCCCAGCCGTCAGCTGGTGGGGCCGTGGCCTAGAAGCTAGAACAGTATTCCTATTCTCGGTTCCTCCCTGGCCCATGCTGCCTCACACACTTACCCTCTTGTCTACATACACACCTACCTCTTATTTGAGAGTAGGCACCACCGAAGTCACCAAGCTGACCTTGCTCATCTCTAGACCCTCCATCTCCCATTATCCAGTCAGCTGCTTGTCCTAATGATATGTACCTATTAAAATACTCTATCCTTTTAGGGGCACCTGGGTGGCTCAGTGGGTTAAGTGTCCGACTCTTGATTTCAGTTCGGGTCTCGATCTCAGGGTCATGAGTTCAAGCCCCTCGTTGGGCTCCATGTTGGGCATGGACCTTTTTTTTTAAAGCAAAAACACAAAACAAAACAAAACAAAACAAAACTTCTATCCTTTTAGACAATGTGCCTTCTCACTGATGTGCCAGACCCACCCGGACACATGCTCTGTTTGCCTCTTAGGGAACCTCCAGGTGAGGAATGTTTCCCTCTGCAGTGCTCGGACCAGACCTTCCACGTCTGCACTCAACCTGTGGGGTGGACATTGGCAAAACGCAGCTAACATCCAGGGCTCCTGCAAGACAATCGTGAGATCGGGCATTGTGAGGGTCCGGCACAGTGTCTAATGTAAAGAGCCACAATGAGAAAATGCTCAAAAAACACTAGCCACCACCCCTACCCCCGAGTGCTCCCAGTGTGTGGCATTCATGGGCGGCTGTGGTTGGTGGGAACTCAGGTCTACTCCCGGCCCTGTAGCCACTGGGGGCAGCCAGGCAATCACCTTCCTTGTCAGTCACCTTCCTTGTCTTCTTCGAGGCTGCTCTCAGCTCAGTACGGCTCCTCCTGACACACCCAACAACAACCAACCTATGTTGTTAACACAACAGGGGTGGACGGGCTGTGCCCTAAGACCAGAGTGATCCTTCAGAACAAAACTTAGATCACGCCAGCCACCCTTTGAGACCGTTTTGGTGACCAGCCCCTCCACCACATTCCTCAGCACACAGCCCTCAGTGACCCACCATCCCTGGCCGCGCTCACCGCCCTTCACCGGCCGTCCGCTCGATGCCTGAGGTTGGAACCGTAGATGACCCTTTCTGCGCCCTTGGCCCTGCGTCCCTCTCCCCTGGGCCATCTTGGTTCAGCCTTTAATTCAGTTCGCCCTCTGCACACTCACACAACTTTCACACCCACATTTTTGCCTCTGCATTTGCAGATTCCCAAGACCCCTGAAGCCACGGTTGGTAGGACACCAGCTCTAAAGCACTCACATTTATCTCCACCCTGTGCAACTTCTTTTTTTTTTTTTTAAAGATTTTATTTATTTATTTGAGAGAGAATGAGATAGAGAGAGAGCATAAGAGGGGGGAGGGTCAAAGGGAGAAGCAGACTCCCTGCCGAGCAGGGAGCCCGATGCGGGACTTGATTCCGGGACTCCAAATCATGACCTGAGCTGAAGGCAGTTGCTTAACCAACTGAGCCACCCAGGCTCCCACCCTGTGCAACTTCTTACAGCTTTATAAAACTGCTTCCTATCCCAACCCTTGTAAGCCGGGTGCTGCTCAAATGTTCCGGGAGGCAAGAAATCCTGTTGACCTTGCTATCTTTAAGAAAAATGCCACCTCTTTTTTTCTGGACTTCTCATCTGTCTGGTGCACGGGCTGCCCGGGTCGGATCTCAGCTCTACCTCTTTCTGGCCTTTTGCCCTTGAGCATGATTTTTAACCCTTCAAAGTCTTGGTTTCCTGCTCCATGAAACGGGAGCATTAATAACACGCATCTTGGGAAGTAAAGAACACGATCCAGGAAAATAGTACATTCTCAATAAACATAAGATAATACTTCATGGCCATGATCTGAGTCTCCGCCCACTGCCACACGGCCGTAGCTCAGAGACAGCCCAGTGGGTTAGAGACAGAGAACCCTGTTCCCAACACAGAGATACCAGTTATACCTCTTGAACAAATAATTTCCTCCCAAAGAGTGAGAGGTGACTTCTCCCAAATGTCTTCCATCCCCCACTCTCCGACGGTAAGGTGGGACTGTCACTCGCTGCAGACTCTGGGCAAGCCGGCTGTTTGCTGTACGTACCCAGGAAGGACTCAACCTCTCTGCATTCATGCTTATTTGTGAACTGGGGACACAGGTCCCCACTCTGTAAGGGCTGCCGTGGAGCTGAATACACTATCTGGCTCACGGGTCTGGCGTGTAGCGAGTGCTCAGGAAAGAGATGTGATACATGAATTGGGATCGTACATAAAATCAGCCCTGAAATCTGTGAAGTGCCTTCACGGTGCTGTTTGTTTTGTGATGGCATTAATATGGCATCCTTTAGTCAAGATGCAAAATGAGAACAAAGAACTATGAGCGCCTCCTCCTGGGGAAGACCTAAACCATTGCTCTCCCCCCTCCCCAAGCTGCCACCCACCGCAATGCAGAGCACAGGGCTCACTTCACAGACCCCATGTTGGGGAATTGGGATGGATTTTATGTGCAAAGAAGTCTCACTAATGTCTGGGAAAACACATGCATGAAATGGTGAGCAGTACAAGAGGTTAGAAAAGTCAAGAAGCGCTCTGGAATTGTACTCCCTCACTTAACAGTGGGGTAGGCTTTGGGGGCCTCAGTTTTCTCCCTGGTAAAATGGGGCTCTCAGCAATGACTCCTAGAGTTCCAGGAGGGCTAGATAGGTGAGCTGGTGTGCATGAAAGCACTTTGTAAGCTGGAAAGCCCTATGCAAAGGTGATCAAGTGTTATTGGTCCAACCTGGAAAAGATTCAACAATGCTGGTTGTCCTTGATCTTCCTATAGCCTGGAGGGAGTTACCATTTTGGAGAAGAGAATTGCCTAATTGTGTGTGAGCCCTCCTGATGGGTAATGAGTAGTTCTGACAGCCCCTCGCCTGGTAACAGGGGTGTCCAACACCTGCTGTGTCCTAGTTCCCACCTGTAGACCACCTGCCCGTTCTGGCCCCCACTAGCGGCCAGCCAGCTTCCCATTGAGGTTGTTGACAGCACCTGCCTCCTCCTGCCTCCCTCTGGAGCTGCTGGGAATCCAGGCTGGTTCTCTGGAACAGCGGGCTCTCTCGGAAGATGACTTGGCCACCCCCACCCATGCCAGGGCTCAGTGGAGTTCCACGTGACTTGCCTAGAAGATAGACCCAGGGAGGACCAGCCTGTGCCAAAGCATTTCCATCCTTGTCCCCACTTTGGAGGCAGTGGTCCAGTGGAAACAGCAGAGCTTAGGTGTTAGAAGCCATGGGCTCAAATACCAGCTCATCAGTGGCTTCTGGGTGAATCTGGGCAGAGCAGTTAAACTCCCTAGCCCCACTGTGGCCACCTGTGAAATTGGGTTACTAACCCCAACTCCATTGCACATGCAGCCAGAGTTATGCCAAACGGCTGGGCAGAAATGTCCCCTGACAAATAGTGGCTGAGTCGATGGCACTGAGTATTACTAACCTGGTACTTCACTGCATTTCTGAGTTTGCTTTGTCCACATGCTGATGGAGACTCTTTCTGTCTATGCACTCCTTTCCCTTGATATTTTAAATCGGTAATAAAAAAAAAATCTGATTCCTTTTAACATTCTTTCTGATTTTATTTTTTCTCCTCTCTTCCCCGGAGCCTTAATTGACCCTGTATTATTCTCCTGATCCCTCCTCTTCCATTTCCAATATAGTTCCAGACGGGTAACTCTAAAGCCACTGCGTGAACCTGTCTAACCATAAATACAATTTGACAAACTATTTCCAAGCAGTCCGTAATGTGAGAAGGGAGGCGATCCTGGCTTCTCGTCTCATTGAGCCTCACGCATCCCTTCCACATAAACGGCAGAGCCCAGTGAAACAATATCATTTCGCTGAGATTTCAGACAATAAAAACTGTGATCATCGACCTGGGGACCGCTGTTCAGGCTTGCCTCCTCTCTTTGTTGATAGAAAAGTTGTGGCCATTACAAGGAGGATGGTGCAGGCACAGGACAAAGAACCCCAGAACGCGTGCCTAATTTATCCGGTGGAGGACAGGGTTGTTGGCACCACACTCAGGGGACCCGAAGGTCGGGACTGGATTTCAAGCCACCAAGTGAGCGGAGGAGGGGTGTCCTCAGGGGAAAGAAAGACAGCACACAGTAGTAGCTCAATTCGGTCCTTGCTTAACATTTTTACAAGACCCACGGGTAATTCCCTCACACAACATAGAAAATTTAAGAATACACCCCTCTACCCATAGGTTGTCAGTGTCAATGGTCCATTAGCTGTGTCTGAAGAAGCAAAGCTATTTGTACATATTGGAGTAGAAAATAATTTCTTTTCTTTTTTTTTTTTTTTTTGATATCTGAATACGACCAGTTTTATCAGCTTGGGGTACAAATTAAGTCACTTTCCTATGAATTGCATGAGCCCCCCACTTGCTCTTATCAGCAAGAAGATCCATGTTTCCCCGCTGTGGCTGACCTGGTCCAAGGGGCCAGTCTCACATCCACTTTCCAAGCAGAGGGGTGGAAAACGGGATACCTGGCCAGTCCTCCATGTACCATCACTTAGACACCAGTTCTGCCCGGGCTAAGGTGAGGGCTGCCATCACTCTGTCCTGGCTCCTGGGCTGCTCTGGGCACTGGCATGGGCCTGGGGGGTGTCCACCGGGGCCCCCTGATCATGCCTCTCTTGGCTATGTGCTTGAAGTCAAATAAAAAGTCACACGATATGCTCCTGCATTCTAACAGATTTTGCTCAGATGCCTCCTGATTTCACCAAGATCTTTCCCAAGGTGGATTCCTGCTTCTGCCACACGACATTGGGGGGAAGTAATGAAATAAATAAAATTTAAACATCGGTGAGATGTTATTTAGACACTAGTGCCCCATTATATGCAAGAGCAGAATCTCACATTATCTCACATAACTAAATCTCACAGTATATGTGCGGGAAAGATGGTTGAGAATCTTCTTGGCTTCCCCACCGTCCCCAGGTCCAGCCCATCTAGAGTCACGTCCTATCCTCCCTGTGAAATGGCCCTGTGATGCCCTAGTTACATTCCTGTGAACTTCACCTGCGTTGGGATGGCAGCTCCGTACCTGGCCGCTTACCTGGCTTCTTTGATCATCCTTCACTGCTACCACGCCAGTCTTCCCGGGCAGAAAGCATAGCGCCTTCCCCCAACCCAGAACGTTCCATGAGGGCAACTTCCCCGTCGGCTCAGCAATTCCTTCCAAGCCCTCCACTGCTGGGCCTGAAGCAAGACCTTTTGATAGGGGCTTTTTGTGGTGGCCGGTGGGCGGAATCTATTTTATGTGGTCTTCCAGGAAAAACTCCAAATATGACTCTTTTCATTTGTGTGATGGAGGTCACACGTGAAGTTGGGGTGTGAGATGGGGAACAGGGCTGGACGAAGATGAGGCACGATGTTGCAGGGGAAGCCAGATGATGAGGTAAGATGCGAGATGGGGAACGCGTCAGGGAGAGAACCACAAATGAACGTCCACGTGTCCCCACTGTTGAGGTTGTCAACACGGCAGTCATGGTGGCCACACCTCTCGGGGAGCAGCCTCCAAAGTTAGGCAGTGGGATAGCACTGGTGTCCTGGGCTTTATCCAAACTGTCGGAGCTGAACCCTGTGGAAGGGTGAACAATTTCTCCTGCCCCTTCTGCCCACAGCCACTGAATTCCACTCCAGCCTTTCAGCACCTGCTCAAATGCCAAGTCCCAGAAGAAGCTGCCACTGGATTTTAGATGACCTGACCCTAAGTACCAGTCAGTATGACTGCATTTAGTTTACAAGCCTGGAAGTTACTTTAGAGCAAATATCGTGCCTTAGTCATTTCCTTTATTCGGAGTACCAACAAAATGACTTGCCCAGAGGAGGTATTCAAGAGACATCGCTGGCTGGTTAACCATGTCCTGTGCATGAATATTTCCACAACTTGGGCGGCAGGGATTGGAACAGGAAGGCATTGCCCACTGTCTTAGCTCAGTCAAGAGAATGCCAGAGAGCGGGGTCTTAAACAACAGACATTTATTTCTCACAGTTCTGGAGGCTGGACGTCCAAGATCAAAGTGCCAGAAGGTTTGCTGTTTGCTGAGGGTCTGCTTTCTGGTGCATGGACGGCCACCTTCTTGCTATGTCCTTACATGGCAGAAAGACAGCCAGGACCCTCTCTGGGGTCTCTTTTATAAGGGCACTGATCCCAGGGGCACCTGGGTGGCTCAGTTGGTTAAGCGACTGCCTTTGGCTCAGGTCATGATCCTGGAGTCCCGGGATCGAGTCCCGCATCGGGCTCCCTGCTCAGCGGGGAGTCTGCTTCTCCCTCTGACCCTCCTCCCTCTCATGCTCTCTCTATCTCATTCTCTCTCTCAAATAAATAAATTAAATCTTTAAAAAAAAAAATAAGGGCACTGATCCCATTCAGGAGGGCTCCCCACTCATGACTTAATCACTTCCTCAAAGCCTCACCTCCTCACACCATGGCATTCTGGCTGGGGTGGGCACACACTCAGTTCATAACACACACCAAAGCAGTCACACATACAGCACAGCTAGAATCAGAAGACAGACAGTTGCAAGTATCGGCAAGGGTGTGCGGAAGTTGGAACCACCATACACTGCTGGTGGGAACGTAAAGTGGGGCAAACATTTTGCCAAACTGTCTGGCTGTTCCTCAAATGGGTAAGCATGGGACTGGGACATGAACCAGGGACACCACTCCTTGGTATGTAGCCCGAGAAATGAAAACACGTGTGTCACAAAGTTTGTAAGACCAATGCTCAGCAAAATTCACAGGAGCCAAAAAGTACAAAAATCCCACATGTCCATCAACCACTGTATAGATGAGCAAAACATGGAAGCCACAGGATGGGATATTATTTGGCAACAAAAGGAATAAAGTGCCATTACACACAGAACACCAATGAACCTCTGAAACATGCTGCTAAGTGAAAGAAGCCAGACAAGAAAGGCCACGTATTACATGAGTCCACTTTTATAAAATGTGCAGAACATGTAAAGCTGTAGAAACATAAAGTGGGTGACTGGTTGCTGGGGGGCTGGGGGAGGAGAGCAGGGGTGGGAGGTATGGTGAGTGCTCACCAGTAGGTACAAAGTTTCTTTTTGGGGTGATGAAAATATTTTATTAAAATTTTATTAAAGATTTTATTTATTTGACAGAGAGACACACAGTGAGAGAGGGGACATAAGCAGGGGGAGTGGGAGAGGGAGAAGCAGGCTTCCCGCCGAGCAGAGAGCCCAACTCGGGGCTCAATCCCAGGACCCCGGGATCATGACCCGAGCTGAAGGCAGATACTTAATGACTGAGCCACCCAGGTGCCCCGGGGTGATGAAAATATTTTAAACTTAGATTGTGTTGATGGTTGCTCTGTGGGTATACTAAAAAACAAACAAACAAACAAACACTGAATTGCACAATTTAAATAAGTGAGTTTTAGGGTCTGGAATCATGTCTTGATAAAGCTGTTGCAAATTCAAGGAGAGAAAGGAAGAAAAAGAAAAGAATTATACTTATTTATGGCCCTGGCCACTTGGTGAATCTGTTTCTCGAGACAGGAAGGTCCATTTCCTGCAGTTGAGAGCTGAGAGCTTCATCCTTACCACGATAAGTGGTGAAGCCCAGGATGCGTCCCTACAGATATGCCAGTTTGGGGGGGGGGCAGTGCGGGGGGAGTCAGAATTTCCCCCCGGAGAGCTCGGATCTGGACAATCAGAATGGGAGCGTGAGCACCAACATGGTATTTGGATCCATGGAGCTGGATGAGGTTCAGTTGAGAGCAAGTCAGGAAGAGAGAGACCCGGATCAGGGGTGCGGGGCCCAGCGACATTTCCACATCAAGCAGAGAGCCTGGAAAGGAATCTCTGAGATAGGAGGGAAAGTGTGGGCGTCAGGGCCCACAGAGGCCTGCAGAAGAAGCACTTTCAAAATGGAAATGATGCCGAGGCCTGTCGACACAATATTGTGTCAAGAGGTTTTATTAGATAAGCACAGAACATGCCCTTTAGGTTGTGGCTGGAGATCCTCGAACCCTGGGGAGAGCCCTCATGGGGAAGCGGGTGGGTGGGCAGTCAACTGGAGGGACTAGGACAGAGTCCACTCTGGTCTTAGCTCAGGTGTCCCTAAGGCCAAAATCAGGGTGTCAGTTGAGCTGGGCCCTCTAGAGGTTCTGGGGGCAGGGGAGAATTGGCGTTCAGCTCATTCAGGTTGTTGGCAGAGTTCGGTTTCTGTGGTTGTAGGATGGAGGTTCCCAGTCCCTTGATGGCTGTCGGTGGGGCCAGGCTTTGTTCCTAGATGCTGCCTGATTCCTGCTCACGATTTCTGGGAGCCTCCCTGCACAAGGGTCGAGACCTCCGCATACGTCAACTCACTCGACTTCCCCTTCTGTGGCATCTCCGGCCTCTGCCCAGAAAACATTCTCTGCTCTTAAGGGTTGACATGATTAAATGCGGGATACTCTCCCTATTTAAGATCACTGATTAACAGCCACTGTTATGCCCTAAAAGTTCCTTTGCCTTGTAATGGATCGTGGTCAAGGTTCCAGGGATGAGTATGCAGCCGTCTTTGGGGGCGACTCTATTATGACAGGAGGAGGGCATGTGTGTGTGCTGTTGTGCATCCCTCAAGAATTATATAATTACCATCACAGCTTTCAAAATATTGCCTCTTAACATTCCTTATTGCCATCAGTTTAAATTCTCATTCATTCAATGTATTCAAGACCAAAATTTCAAAATAGCATGAGTCAACTCTGCACATGCACACACACACACACATTACTGAAAGTTTCATTCTCCTGGAACATAATGAATATCACTGGATCCTCTCATGGTAGGAAATGGCTGTTTCTATTTCTTCAGATTAATTATTCTAATGATTCCAATGTGATGAGAACACTGGGCATTCTCCCCAGGAAAGTTTGGAAACAACACAAAATTTCCTACCCAGTTTCTAACATTCCAACCTACGCTGGTTGACCACCTCTGATTTGGTCCAAGCATCTCATTTTATAGATAAAATGAGTCTTGGAGTGTTGGTATGCCCAAGGCCATGTGCTAATTCACAGCAGGTTCAAGCTTAGAGCCCCGATCCCCCATAACTTTGCTTATGCTGGGTGGATCACGCTCTGTGAAAGGGTGTCCGAACAAGGTGAATGCATAGGGAAGGGGACAGGGAGGGTCTTAAGGATAAGTAAAGGAGGACAAGGAGAGACCAAGATTGAGAAAAGTACAATCAAAGGCACAAGGGACAGACCAAGGAAAGTAACACGTACCGGATCTATTAGCCAATGTTCTCTGCAGAAAAAAAAACTGGTAGAATGTGTATATTCAGAGAGAGAGATTTATTCTAAGTAATTGGCTCATGTGAATTTAGGGGCTGGCAAGTTTGAAACCAATAGGGCCGGTAAGTAAGCTCGTGACCTAGAGAGGAGCTGACATTGCATTTGAAGCCCAAATACAGTCTGGAGGGAGAATTCCTTCTTCCTTGAGGGATCTCAGTGTTTACTCTTCAGACCTTCAACTGATTGGATGAGGCCCACCCACATACAGATGGAGGGTAATCTTTACTAAAAGTCTCCCGGTTTAAATGCTAATCTCATCTAAAAACGAAACAGAACAAAACACCTTCACAGAAGTGCCTGGAGTGGTGTGTAACCCCAAAACCGGCTACAGCAGCCTACTGAAGTTGACACATGTAGTTAACAGTCATATCGAGTAAAGATGTGGACACTCTATTTCTACGGTAGGTCTGGGTGGTTAACTTAGATGGAAAGGTAAGTTTGCTGAGGTCATATAGTTACATTTAAATGTCAGTTAATTCCAGCCCCAGACAGTCTGCAGGGTTGTGGACTGGCCCTTCTTTCCCCAGTGGTCCTCGGCCACATGCCCCTGCCCTTCTGCTCTCAGGGCTCCCCTCAGCCCTCTGGGCATGTCTGCTTTTCTGGTTGAATTGACCTTCAGAGGATGTGCTCTTAAGCTTGCTTCTTCACCAGCCTTGCATATGAGCAGACCTTAAACTTAGGACATCTTGACCCCTGATCTATGATGAACTTCCTCTAGAACTGCACCAAGATGATGAGGATTAGTGTAACTTGACCACCCCCAGGAATCCCCACCTTTTCCACCAGCCCCTGAGCCAGCACCAGGTCGGCCCCAGCCTCCAAGCCTTCGCTTCCCTGGGACCCACCCTGACAGTGGCTGTTGGCTCTTGTCACCCCTCCACATTTCCAGAAGTCTCTTGTCTGCTTTCCACACAATCACTGTCAAAGTTTATCCCTTTTAGCTTCGAGGAACAGCTAAACTTGAGACTGTCATTTCTAATGACTGTCCTCAGGTCTGCAGTTAACATAAGAGGATTACAATGTAGAGAGGAAAACTCAAAGCTGGTGTCAGCCATTCCCACTCTTGGTCGGGCTCAGCCTCACCCCTGTGGCTCTCTCTCAATCCCAACACGGCCGCCATGTTGCTGGGCCCACTCCTTCATCCTCAGGACTCCCAAACCCTGTCCTCACCTTGGCTCCGCATCCACAGTCACAGAATAAGGGGGGAACAGGTCACTTTTCATCGTCACCATCGCCTGGGCAGAAATGCCCTCTGCCTCCAGGATAATAAATGTCTCCCTCTATTACCAAATGCTGACTTTCTCGTTGCAAGTACCGACACCACCGGAAAGCTTATCAAATCGTTTTGCCCCCAGAACAGAGAAAGAGCCTGCCCCCAAAACTGATTTAGACCTCCAGAAACTGATCGCCATTGAAAACTAGCTCATTTGTCCCTGACCCAGAGAGATGAGAAGGTCCGTGGGTTGTGCTCCGTGAAGGCGGGAGAAGCCCAGGGTCTGGGAATGGAGCGACAGGAAGGTCCCGCTCCACCGAGGAGGGCCCACGGAGGTTTCCAGGGGCTGGCCCCGGGGTGAGTCACACTGGCCAGCGAGACCCAGGTGGGTGACAGGATCAGAGCCTCTCTGACTCACCGCCCACCCTCTGCAGGCACCCAGCACCTATGCCCTGCCGGGTGGGCGTATGAAATTGGGCCATGAGTAATGGAGAGACTGCCACCAGCCTTGGTACCTTGTTTCCCAGAGATAAGTGATGTTTTGATTCTACTTTCTTTTTTTAGCTCAGAATGCTTCTGGATATGTAAATTGAGTTTGAAAACCTTACATACAATTTCCAGAAAGCCGAGAACATATTTGAATCACAAAATAAGAAGAGATGCCAAGTGTCGCTTCTACCTTTGCAATAAAGAGCATCCCATGAGCAATTAAAAGAGTTTTCCGAGTTAATTTTTCAAAGGACTAGGATTGGATTAATCTGTCGTGGGAGACAGGTCTTAGTGATTAAAGTTGATTTCAAGGAGGAAAAACTGAGCTGGAATTTTTTTTTTTTAAGATTTTATTTATTTATTTGACAGAGAGAGACACAGCGAGAGAGGGAACACAAGCGGGGGAGGGGGAGAGGGAGAAGCAGGCTTCCCACAGAGCAGGGAGCCCGATGCGGGGCTCGATCCTGGTACTCCGGGATCATGACCTGAGCCGAAGGCAGACGCTTAACGACTGAGCCACCCAGGCGCCCCCTGAGCTGGAATTTTATCCATCAGTCTTCTGCTCTTACCAAGTGCCCATCAGCAAATGTGGTGACTGCTTTGCCGCCACTCAGATTAAGTCGGTGGGACATCATTGTCCGGGATTGAATGATTAATCCATTTGTTCAGATCTGCTCATTGCTAGGCATCTGTTCACAATGGATATCAAGGAAAAAGACAGTAGTCTTGATTTTGATCCTTCTGGTTCAACTGTTTGTTCTATGAAAGCAGAACCCTGTCTGTCTGTTATTCACCAAACGTGGTAAACACTCAAAAAGATTTATTGCATAAATGAATAAGCAATCGCTGATTTTAAGCTGGTAAGCGGGATGACATGAAGGAATGCCAAATGACTCCTTAAAGACAGTGAGGGTTTGCAATCTGTCCACTGTGTGTTTCTGGTCCTGCAGGAACCACTGCCTTCCCCGGGGGCGGGGGGAGGGGTGCAGGAAGAGGGGAAGGGTGGCCTCCTTTTCACTTCCAGGCCGCCCACCTCTTCCCAATTCCATCACTCTTGCCTCCCATGGTTCCCCAGCCTCGAATCTCAACCATCCAAATCTTAATTTCTAAAGCTGACTCATTTTCCGCTTGAAGCTCACATTTTCTTTCCCCCTAAATTTGCATAGATCTTTTCCATTCATTGTTTCACTCATAATTCATGGAATCCTCTCCTAAATGCCCGGACGAGTCATCACTGTGCTGGGTGTTCTGTGTGCATGCCCTCTCTTAGCTCAGATGAGATACGGGGGGGCAGCTCCCAGGGAGACGAGCAGAAGGTCTGACTCACGAGCTGTGGGTATTGGAAAGAAGAAAGGAGAATGGCTTCTTTGATGATCTGTTGGGCAGGGTCTCGAAAGGTCAGGAGGATGTGGGCATGTGAAGGAACAGCTTGAGGAAAGGTGGGGGAAGCAGGGACGTGCAGGTTTGTCTGAGAGCAGAGAGGACCCGGTGTGGCTGCAGGTGATGTGATCTCCCGGCAGCCCCTGGGCCAGGCATGGTGGCCTGAGTTTGGACTTAATGTCGCATGTACATTTTCTGTTTGGTGGTGGAATTTGAACTTCCACCTCTTATAGTACGAACTCACACCTCCTTCAAGAGAGGAATAATTTGCAACACTTCTGAAACAGAGAGGGGTAAGGAGAAAGGTGCCATCTTGCCAACTTCATGTGTTGACCATTTTCTTGGCAAGGGTGACATTGGATAAACTAACTTACCTTCTTTGAGTCTCAAGATCTTCCGGGGTGATATGCAAATACTAATATGCACTCCACTGGGCAATGTATGGCTGAGAGGGGGGTATTTGCAAGAGCCAGCCGAATGCCCGACTCTCTCCCCGCCCAGCCCCTGCAGGGCACAGATCCCCAGGCTATGCCACACTCGACACTGAATTGCACTGGGAAAGAACACAAGGCTGAGCCCAGATAAGCCAGTAGGGAGGACCAGATGTCATTTCTGAGGTTTTTTAACTGAGTGGAACTTTTTTTGTAGGAAAACAAGGTAAAAATTTCCCAAGGGGTTTCTGCGAGATTTCCAGCACTTCCTAAATTAGCCCTGACCAGTAAAACCACGAGAGCAGACTTCCTGGCAGGGCCTGGCGCTTCCATTTCCAGTCCCAACTGAAAGCAGGAAGCATTGAGACAAGTAATAATTCAACTCTTCAGTTGGCTTCCAAAATTATCCACATTCAGGTCCCTTGGCGTTTGCACCAAAGGTCAGGAGTTATTCTGATTTTATCTGTTCCAAGTTATCGACTCCTTTTTGACCAAACCCATTGCAGACTCACAGGCAGCTGATGGAGGTATTTTTATGAGTTCCTCATCACCCCGATGTATGCTAAGCGGAGCTCCCTGTGATGAGCGGGGGCCCCTGTGAGCCTGAGCTTAGGCGCTGTTAACCTGGCAAGAAAACAAAAGAAAATCCCACACTTGGGATTCAGACTACCTTAATACACTTCCCGGCTCTGCCACTGGTTAGCTGTGCCACCTGAAGCAAACTGCTTAAATTTGCTAAGTCTTGGTTTTCTATTCCATAAAACAAAGAAGGTCCACACTCATTAGGGTGGCTATCATAAAAAAAAGTAAAAATACATAAAAATAAAATAAGTATTGGCAAGGACTGGGAGAAATCAGAATCTTTTCATTGCTGGTGGGAATGTAAAATATTGCAGCCGCTGGGGAAAACAGTGGGGTAGTTCCTCTAAAAAATTAAACATAGAATTCTTATAGGATCAAGGAATTCCACTTCTGGATGTATACTCCAAAGAATTGCAAGGAGAGTCTGAAAGGTATATTTGCACACCTATGTTCACAGCACCATGATCCACAATCACCAAAGGGTGGAAACAACCCAGATGTTCATCAATGGATGAACATATAAACAAATGTGATCTATAACCACAATGGAAATATGATTCAGCCTTAGAAAGGAAGGACAGGGCACCTGGGTGGCTCAGTCGGTTAAGCGTCTGACTCTTGATTTCATCTCAGGTCATGATCTCGGGGTCCTCAGATGGAGCTCTGCATTGGGCTCCACGCTCAGCTCAGAGTCTGCTTGTCCCTCTCCCTCTGCTCCTTATGCTCATGAGCACTCTCTCTCAAATAAATAAATAAAAGCTAAAAAAAAAAAAAAGAGGAAGGACATCCTGACACCTGCCACAACATGGACGAACCTGGGGGACGTTTTTAGTGAAATAATCTAATTGCAGAAAGACAAACACTGCATGGTTCCATCATATGAGGTATTTAGAGTGGTCACATTCCTAGAGACAGAGGAGGATGGTGGGTGCCAGAGACAGCAGGAAGGGGGGAAGGGGAGGTAGAATTTAATGGGGACAGGGTTTCATTTTGGGAAAAAAGTCCTAGAGGTAGTTGGTGGTGATGATTGCCCAACAATGCAAATGTGCTTAATGCCACAGAAACGTACACTTAAAAATGGTTAAAATAGTAATTTCATGTTATGTGTATTTTAACACAATTAATTTTTTTTAACAAGGAAGCTCTTTATTTTCATATGCAGTGTTTAGCCACGACTGTTCTCCTGTAAGCGAAATTCTGTTATAATTCAATCTTAGATTCTAGGCAAAGCACATCCATCCATACCAGGTGGTCACAGGACATGTCAGCTTGCTGGAAACTTGGGCTCTGTCTTTAAGGACACGAAGGTTCCCTGGCAGGTGTTCAGTGGTAGTGACCCTGTGCCCTACCGTCATTCTCTCCTTGGGACACTTGGCTGCTCTGTGAATGATCCTCAGGCCTGGTGACCGAGATCCTCCTCTGTGCTGAGCCCTCCTGGGAGAGCCTAGAGCACACAGCCTTGTCTAGAACACACAGGCCGACAGATCTTGACGCCAGCAGTAGGTTGGTCTCAGCGGCTTTCTTCAGCTCGTCTCTCATATTGTGCTATCCTTTCTCCCCTTCTTTTTCTGCTCTGCTTGGCTTTATCTGAATAATTCTGCCTCCTGCAATGCTTTGATCACAGATCCACAGGTGGAGTGGGGAATGTTTCCCCTTTAACAAAAAGATTTACTTAGGGTGGCAGAGGGTACAGGACAAGGCTATGAGCATGATCAGGACCCCCGGAGGATGGGCGGATGTGGTCCTGGTGAAGGAAGGGGCAGTCCCGGAGAGGAAACACCTTTGTGAAGAAAGACTCGAGATTATAGAATTGCCAGATCATTGATGTTCAATCTTGACTTCACTTGCCTTTGGAAAAAGTTAAATCCTTTGAGGCTGGCAGAGTCATAGACATTTAGAAACGCGTGGAAATTGTCCATTGTGTCATTTAACAAAGTCAAATGGTCTTTTTTCTTTTGCTTTGAATTATCAGATAAACCTCCACTTGTGTTTGTTCTCCACAGATAGAGGTACCTCTTTAGAAAGCCAGTAAGTCCTCACTGTGCATCGGTTACAGGTAGCAATGCCATCCAAGCCCTCTGATGGGGGTAGAGACCATCAGACTTCCTGAAAGCCTTTGGAATACCTTTGCTGACATCCTCCTCCCATGAAGGAACGGGCACGTTGGTGTGGCTGATGCATAGGGGGCTGTTAGGAGCCGTTCCAGGAACCCCAATGCACCCCCTCCTGCGTGCCCACCTATGCCCCAGCCCCACATCACAGTGGGCAGGACTGTTCTGTGATCAGCAGCATAACGCGAGGTACAGTGCTTCCAAGATTAAGTCTGAAAGATGCTGACTCTCCTTCCTCCTCCAGCCCCCCTCATCCCCTCCCTTCTTCCCCAACCCCAGAAAAGCAAGCTGCCATATTGTGAGCCACCCGGGGATGGATGGAAGCCTCCTGCCACCAGCCACATGCAGGGGAAGTGCATGCTCCCACCCCGGCTGTCAACTTCACTGCCGTTTCCAGCTTCCCTTGGATGTCTGCCCAGTTTGGGGATAGCTGTTACACGGCAGATACATAACTAATACAAACCCCACCAGTGCTTTTCTGAATGGCGCTGGCACCCCCAGGTTATACCAGCTTTGTGGGTCTCAGTCACAATAGCCTTTGACTCCCGTGCGCCTGCTCAATAAAGCCAACACAAGTCCAAGTCCATTCCTTCTTCTGCAGTGTCCTGAGGACCCCTGTGTTTTTCCTTGACTCCTCAGTTCTGACCTTTATTCTGTGATCAGAAGAATTAAGGGTACCTACAGATTGGGACTTGAGCCTCTGCTTCTGGCATGATGACATGCTGTCCTGACCCCATCTCTGTGGCTTATGACAAGTGAGTGAAGTGTGGAGACAGTAGCCTGCAGGGCCACACAGACATGAGTGCAAACACTAACTCTAGCCACTTAACGGCTTGGCAGCATCTCTGTGACGCTCTGTTTTCTAATCTGTAAGGGGGAGAAAGAATAACCTGCAGGGTCATCATGGGGATTGAAAAAGATGACAAGGGAGAGTCCTGGAGGTGATGTCTTAGTGGTTTACTGATGCATAACAAACCACTCTAGAATTAGTGGCTTTAGACAACCTCATGGCTGTGAGGAGTGGCTGGGGCACTGGCTGGGCTGTGCTTTCTGTGCTGCTTGGCCTCAGCTCATCTGTGCAGCTTCATTGAGCTGCAAGGTCAGCGGAGCTGGGAGTCACATGTCCAGCAGTTGGTGTCAGCCTCGGTTTTTCTCCATGTGACCGTACATCCTCCAGAGGATGAGCCAGGCATTCTTACTCGGTGGTCTCAGAGCAGAGTTTCAAGAGGTCAAAGCAAAAATCACAAGATCTCCCAGGGCTTAGTTTCTGGGGTTTGCAAAATCCCACTTCCAATCGTCTCACTATGGGTTACGATCACGGTCCCTCACAGGATGCTCTGGCTTCCAGAGGTGGGAAATAGACACCACAGAGTCACATTGCAAGGGGACACACACACGCACACTCTGCATTAGAAGGAATCCGTGTCCGTGTTTTGCAATCCCCCACGAGCAGGCAGCAATCTGTGTCTGTAGCATTTTTTCCCCTTGAGGTTACCAGAGTAGCCATCAGAACACAGCTCTGGAGCCTGCATGACCTCAGCTTACATCCCCACTTTGAAGAGCTATCTGTATGATCTCAAGACGGTTACTGAGCCCCTCTGAGGTTTACTGTATCTGAAACTTTTTTCACGCCTCCACACGTGGAGCTGCTTCCTTCAGCTCTTGGACTCTCCCCTCTGGCGCCCTCTGTTCTCACACACAGTCTTCATAATGAAAATAGAGCAGGTGGAGATTGGTCACATCCATGAATGACTCCTGAATCTCTGACCCAGACCCTTGCAAGCTTCCCACAGAAGTAACCCTCCGCGAGGAGCCCTGTATGCCACGTTGGCCTCGAGGCTGTGAGGAATGGCTCCAAGAGCACCATGTGCCTACACCGAAGGGAGCACGGAGAGTAAGCCACTTTCTGAGTTTGGGTTCTCCAGCCTAGACCTAAAACATCATTCTCACCTCTGTGAAGAGAAGGGGCTAACATTCAGCAAGGAGAAACAAGTACAGAACACAAAACCAGAGGGAAAGAACAGAAGGGCAGGAGGGCGGGGGAGGGCAACATGTGTTTACATTGTATCTTGCTTCCTAATGCTTACCAGAAAAAAAAATAGCTTATCAGATATCCCTGGACTTGAGCTATCCAAAAGCATTCCCACCCAAGCCAGGGATAAAGGGAGGTGAAGGAAATCTCAGGAGTACCTGGGAGCATCCCTCCACTGGGGGATCTGCCCAAGTTTCGGGCAGAGGACCTTCTCATTCACTCATTCAACAAACTCTTAGTGAGTGCCTATTGCATCCCAGACCCCATTCTAGGTGGATAGCACTCTCGGTGAGGGGTCACTCACTGTGTTGCCTGTATGATTCTCCACGAGATCAGATGGCCTGCCTTGCAGTGTATGCAGCTGTCTGCCATGCTCCCCTGAGGAAGGAAGTACCCAGTGCTTACTGTGCCATCACCCCCCAACCCAGGTCCTTGGGGATCAGGTGGGGGACACTCAGTCTAGCACCACCTGCTCCAGCTCACCCGGCCTTCTTTCAGATCCTCAAAGAAGCCTCCCTCCTTCTGCCTCGGGAGCTTAGAGCCTCTGTTCCTTCTATCGGGTGCATTCTCCCCTCTTTCCACCGAGTTAACTCTTACCCATCCTTCCATTCTCAGTGCAAAGGTCCCTTCCTTGGGAGGCCTGGCAGATGCCTGGCCACATAAAGTTCCTTTGTTTTGTGCTCTTGTGTAAGAAGTCATTTTCCTTGGTAGCATTCTCAATATAATTACGCAATCATTTATGTGATGTTTAGATCAATCTTCTTCTGTCTCATGAGGCTCTACGCTCTTTGAGAACAGGAACTGGGTGGTCTTGTCTCAACTTCCTATGGTCAGCACCTGGCATTGTCCTTGGCACTCAGTAATTACCTGATAAATAAGTGAATGAATGAATGAATGAATGAATGAATCTCCCTTAGTGGTCTGCAGAGACATCCCCTGAGCCTGCCCTGCAGGTGGCAAAGTGGGGTCCCAGGACAAGACTTCACCTCGGAGTAATGCCCCTTCCTGGGAGGCTTGGGCCCATCTTTGACTCCCTTTTTCCTTCGTGGCTTCTACCTGGAGCCCAGTGACTTCGCAAACTCTGTTCCAGGAGTCCCTCCTGCGGTGTCTCCCAGGAAGACCAGGGAATGCTCATCTAAACCACTGTGCTGACTGCCTCAGATGTCCCTAAATGCCAGGTTTAGGGCCATCCAAGCCTTGCTACAGTTTGGAGACAGAGAGCACATACAAGGCTTTGCATCGGGCAGCAATTCCACGTTGCGGTTGCTGACTATTTCAAAGGTGGCAGTGTGTATGCACCGAGAAGGACACGAGGGAAAAGCAAGAGCACAAAGCTGAGTCAGAGGCAGGAGAGTTTCCTGGTAAAGATGCACCCTCTTCTGGGGGACGCACAGACCAGATACGACTTCCTGTCGGCTGCTCATCCAGACAGTCTGCCCAGGCTGCCTGCAGGGCGCTGGTTTTGAGGGGAACTTGATTCCCTCATTTGAAGGCCTAGATCAAGCGTGTTATACTGGCTGGGCTTGCTTTTATCAGATGCATTTGGACAATGTCTTCATTTTGGCCCAAATGAAACCAAATGCAGCTGAAGGTTTGGAGCTAGCGCAGGACGGATGGCCCTGCCCCTACCTAACCCCAGCTGTTCTGGACCGTGGGGCACCAGTGAGTGTCCCTGCTCCCCCGGGGGATTTTTAAGTACGGACAAGGGGCCGGTTGCTGCTGGCACCCCAAAAAAACAGGCCCTGGTCATGCCAGGAGCTGTTACTCCGGAAAGTGAATGATTTGGGGTGGCAGCGTGGGAGAGGAAATCATGGGGAGGAAACTTTCTCCCCACACCCTAGTTAATTCTTCTTACCCTAAGATGGGGGAAAGAGTGGGGATTGCACCAACCTAAAAATAGGAAAGACGGTGCAGGAGCTCAGCCTGCCAGAGGGGTAGACGGCCAGCAGGTGGCAGCGGAGACCGGGTTCTTGCCCCTGCCAGTCCCAGTCCTGTGGACAAACTGCACAGGCCTGGTGGGGAAACCGAGGCCCGGCACTGGATGAGTGAGTGCCAGGGTCAGCCGGTGAGCAGGGCTGCAGTCCTGTGCTCCCCCCCTCCTCTCTGGGGTGGGGCTGTCGCGGGGGACTTAGCTCCTGGTTGCCGTGGTGAGCGTGTCCCACTCATGCAGTGGGTGGGGAGACCTGGGGCCCCCCCGTGGGACCTCGGGCATTCCTGCTCAAGGCGGGGGCGGGCGGGCCAGGAAGAGGGGGCACTGTTCAAAGAAGGGTGACATTTGGGCCATGTTTGAAGTCGGTGTGACTAACACCTGCTTGCCAGGGAGGAAGGTGAGGTTCTTCCAGGCAGAGAAGCGGCCTGTGGTGGAAGCCTCTGTGGTGGCAGGTGTGTGGGGAGGGAGGGCAGGTGAGAAAGAGACATGGGGCTGCCTGTGGACAGGGCCACCTCAGCAACAGGTGGGCGGCTGTGCCCATCTGCACGTGTGCCTGCCGGACAGGGCAGCAGCTCCAAGCCATCTGTCTACACATGGGTCGTCAGGGCTGGCTGTGGGTGGAGGCCAGGGCCCCCTCCTGTGCATGGGGAGCAGGATGGAGCCTGCAGCCTTGGACACTTCTGTCCAAGGGAGTGGATGGACCGAGGGCCCTGGGACAGCCCGCCCACCCTCCGACCCCCAGGTCTGAGCCAGGGCCCCTCCGCTCTCCCTCCGTGGTATCTCTCTCCTCACATTAGTGCCACGGTTAGCCATCTGTCCCCCGGATCACACCACGAACCCTGGAACCTACCAGAAATGTGTTGCAGTTTGTGTTTCTGGGTTCAGGACCGTGTCATCCATGTGGGAACCCGGCCTCCAGCGTGCACCCCGAAGAGTGGGGCACAGGTGGACGAGGGGCACAGAGAAGCAGAGCCAAGGTGCTCGGAGTGCCCAGGGTGGCCCATGGGCAGTGAGGGTGCCCGGGTCCATGAGGACAAGGAGGAAGGCCGGCAGGAGGGGCCGTGACAGACCTTTGCACCCTAAAGGAAGGAGTCCCTGTGGCATGTTGTGCCTCCCAGAAGAGCTCAGGAGCCTGGCCGGAGCCCAGGAGAAACCTGGCCACAAGCCCGGGGTGCCCGGTGGAAGCCGAGGTTGGGAACGGGAGGGTTCAGCTGATCACACGCCACTATCAGCCCTGATGGAGCAGCACCCGAGGCCGACACTGCTCTGAGCACTGGGGTACACCTGGGGGACCCTGGACCCAATCTGCACGGGAGCTCGGGTTCTATTCAGAGCAGGTGGACAGGGACAGAAGAGCGGGCACTGAGGAAGGGAACACAGCTCTTTTCTCTGCCCCAGACTCGGAAGGGCTGGAGGGACAGAGGGCTGGCACCCCTCAGGTGGTCGCCTCTTTGAGGGACTGCCTCTAAGGAAGTGATGGTTGAGTAAGACCTGAGTGACAGAGCCCCCATTCCAGGCACTGGGAACAGCAGGGCGGAGCCTTGGGCCAGGGGCCAAAGGCAAGGATGTGGGAGCCAGCAGGGACCTCAGCTGGGGCTCCTGGGGCGGCTGGGGCTGCGGGGTACACTCTGAGAATGGGGTGGCTGAGGGTTGTAGGTGGGCCTGACACGACCGAGAGGTGTGCCTGGCCCCCACTTGGCTCGCTGTGTGGAGATGTGATTGCAGGGCCAAAATGCTAGTGGGGGAATCAGGTAGAAGGCTGCAGTCATGGTCCAGGGAGAGAGGACGGGGGTTTGTAGCAGTGGGGGGGATGTGGAGGCTCGGGTCGTTGTTGGAAGCGAGGGTCAGGCTGTGAGAACCCACTGGTGGATTGGATGGGTTGGGGCAGGGGCGGGGCGGTAAAAGGGGAACAGTCCTGAAATGCCCCGGGGAAGATCAATTGCATGAAGTGGGGGCCGCGCAGCTAGAGATGGCCCCACGACGTCATCCAAGACCTTTGGCAGCTCACACTGAGGTTTCTGGCAAAAGCCATGTTTCAGTTCATGGAAGGTCAAATGGGAAGTATGGACGCACAGCAAGGACTCCTCTGTCGCTGGTACATAGGCAACCCCGCCCGGTCCCCACCCGGTCCCCCCCCCGTCCCCCCCCCGCCCCCGGCGCCGTCCCCCCCCCCCCCCCCCCCCCCCAGGGACGCGCTGACGGGAGAAACCTCTCTGCTTTCCACCGGCCGGTGGCCTCTCTCCACTGTGGCCACGGGTTCTTTCTTGATGTCCCTGGCACTAATGAAAGCCAGACCTCCTCCCATCTCTTTACTGACCGGGACGCCACCGACATGTCCCTGGTCCCTTCTGACAATGGCAGGTGGAATGAGGTCCCAAGTGACCCTACAATCCTGTCTTGCTGGGTCAGAAGCTGCGCTCTTTTCCATCTTCAGGACGAGAGACGTGGCAGGACAGATAGCAGTTCCTCCTGCCTCTGATGGCTGATCGTGTGGCCCTAACCAGAGCCGAGGTGTGCCTCCTCGATAGGCAACTGTCTGAATTTGACTGTCTATTTTTCAGAAGACACTGGCCTCTTAAAGGGCTAGTGTCTATTTTTCAAGAACCAGATCTGTTTGAATATAGTCACAGAATCTTAGAAAGGACTTAAAACAGAAATTAGAGATGGTTTCCTAAGAAAGCGGGGGGAAAGCAAAGACACAAAAGCAAGGTGGCATTATTGTTTCCATCTCAATAACATATGGTTGAAACAACAGAATACTTTATACATTGTTGCATTTTTAGCTATCATCCCTAACTTGGTTGTCATAAAGTAACAGGCAGGCATTTCACCAAGGAAGAAACTGAAGTGTTCGTCCCAGAGTACAGGCTTTTTTTTTTTTTTTAATATTTTACTTATTTATTTGACACAGAGAGACTGCGAGAGAGGGAACACAAGCAGGGGGAGTGGGAGAGGGAGAAGCAGGCTTCCCGCCGAGCAGGGAGCCTGATACGGGGCTCGATCCCAGGACCCCGAGATCATGACCCGAGCGGAAGGCAGACGCTTGACAACTGAGCCACCCTGGCACCCCAGAGTACAGCCTTACAAAGGGTGACCATGCAGCGTCTCCTATCATTCTGTCAGTCTCCCTGCTCTGTCCCTGCTGCGTAGACATTCTGAGGTCAGCTCAGACCCTACCACACATTGTTCTCCCGCACGCTGACTGTGGACCAGACCCTGCAGGAGGGATGGCAGTGCGGGGGGGGGGGGACTTTGTACAAAGGACACCTGCGAGGTAAGGTGAGCGAGCTCCTGCCCAATGCGGTCATGCCTTCCTCTTACTAACAAGAGATGTTGCCAGAAATAATTATGTCCGTCACACTTCACATTGAAGAAGCAAATAAAAGAAATGATTCTCAACAGAGTGCAAGGGGTTGGTCTTGGTCTTGGTCTCAAGGCCTTGTCTGATGGCCGTGAATCCCGACACCACCCAGCATTCCCATGGCCGTGGTGCAGAGTATCAACGGTTTGCCCTTGCAGGGCTCTTGCATTTGGCATTCGTCACCTTATTTCACTTCCACGGCACCCACTGAAATACATACCTTTGGGATAACATGGATCCATATGTGGAACCGATGCTCAGAGATGTGAAGTCACTTGCCCAGAGTCACACAGAACATGGCGGAGCTGGGGTTGGGGTCTTTGTGCCTCTGGAACATGTCATCCTAACCGTTGTCCATTCTGCTGATCAACAGGGAAACTTACCTGACTGTCTAGGAGTTGCACCTTACCACTCGGCCACTGGGCCACTGAGCTTGCAGGAGGTGGAGGGACCATTGCTTTTGGCTGAATTCTGCTGTCGGTGAGTGATTTTGTGACCCGAGACCCGGGTCAAGTTGGAATGTGTGCAAACTAATGGAGGAACTACGCAAATCTCCCCTATCTGTGCGGCGTCTGCTCTGCAATAACTATGTGCCCAGCACAAGCCAGCAAAGACCTTGCACAATGGCCTGCTGCATCCAGAACTCTCTTACCCAAGGCCACTTTCAGCACTGCTGTTCTCAGACGCTGGAAGGCAGGCAGCATGGCCAGCGCGGGGTGGCACTGGGGAGAGACCTGTCCAGCCAGAGAGGCATTCTGATCCTCCTTTGGACACTCACCAGGTGTGGGCGGGGTAAGGTGTCGCACCCCTGGGCCTCAGTTTACCCTCTTTAAAATGTCCTAATAAATACCTGGCTGTCTTCTTTCATAAGCTGGGGTCGGATGAGGAGAAGTCACTAAGTTACTCTGACAGATGCAGAGCGATTATTCCTAATCATGCCACATCACAGGGTGTAGCAGAGATCAAGAGAGCCTGTGGATTATAAACACTTACATTGTAAAGGGGGAGCCGAGTACTATGAATTGTGTTCAATCGCCAACAGTAATTTAAAAAAAAAAAACTTATCTAATTGATTTTTTTAGTACCATTAATGAGTTTGGGCATAGTATTTGAGCTTAGTATTTTTTTAATGCTAAATTGCTATTTCACAATGTTAAAAAAAAAGACTGGTATTAATATTTATAAAAGAAAATTGCAAACCTAAGTAATGGTATCCGATTAAGGAGGACTATAATTAATAAAGTGAATACTTATTATCAGGCAGTGTCTGTGTGTGGAATCTAGAATGCCGGTCTTGTGTGTAGGATGGAGAAGAAACGAGCGGTCTGCGGTAAAGATGAACGTTAATGTGCTCATTGCCCCCCGCACCCCGTGTGTCCCCCTTCCACCATCGAGCCGTGTGCACCTCTAACTAATATAGTCAATAGAAGTGTAGCAGTTGGCCTCTCTTTCGTTCATGTGATAAACATGATTGAGTATGTACCATGTGGCAAATACTCTGCTTGGTATGATGACTTTTTTTTTTTAAGATTTTATTTATTTACTTGAGAGAGAGAGACAGAGAGCGAGCACGAACAGGGGGAGGGACAGAGGCAGAGGGAGAAGCAGGTTCTCCACTGAGCAGGGAGCTCAACGCGGGACTCGATCCCAGGACTCAGGGATCATGACCTGAGCTGAAGGCAGATGCTTCACCGACTAAGCCACCCAGGCGCCCTCGATGACTTTTTTTTTTTTTAATGACTAAGCCCAAGGTCCTGTACTAACAGAATGCACGATGTGGACACGTGGGGTCCATACGCTATCACATCACTTTAATGCCCATGACATCCACTGGGATGGAGGGTGGCAAATGCCGTGGGCATCTGAGCTGGGTCATTTATACTCCACTCCTCCTTCCAGTGGCCTGGTTGGTGGGGCGCCTTCACTTCAGGACAGACTGAGCTGGATGTCTTCACACTCAAGGAGAGATAGGAAGTTGGCAAGGTTTTCTCCAGACCCGGTTCCACCGAGGGAACAAGGTGGGACCCGGGGGCCCCCCACAGCTTAGCACAAAGCATGGCTGGTGTCGGCAGGACTCACTGCAACATGCAAACGTTCTGTGCTCTCAGCAACAGTGAGCTGCCACCACCCAACTCCAGGGGCTGGGGTCACTTCAAAGGCCAGGGCCGGGGAGGGGGGGCGCAGTTTGCTGTCCGCAAGGGAGATGTGCCGGCCCCCACCTTCTTGCATCTCCCTCCCTTCTGCCTTCCCTGTGTTGGGGACCATACTCTCCAGGCTGCATTTCTCAGTATTTCGGACCTTTTCATGGTTTCGTGTCCTGGGGAGGATACATCTGGGGTATGGTAGAAAATCCAGCTACCACCCAGAGGTGCGTGTCTGATCTGGCTTCCTGTGTGCCAGGACCCAGTGGGAGGAAAGTCAGTCCGTGCGCTTGCTGCCGGCTCTCAGAGGCGGGCATGGAGGGTTCTAGTATCTCGAGTTCACAGCAAAAGCTCTTGTGAGCTGGGCTGGCAATGCCACGACTAAGAGAGATGGTACTGTCTTTGAGGGGACACTGTACCGGGAGAGAAACACAAGTGCACAAAGAGAAGGTGCCAGTCAGAGGAAGGAGTGTGAGGATAGAGGGCCCAGAGCGGGCCCATGAGGCCAGGCCAGAGCGGAGACCCGTGGAGCCCAGCTCAGAGGGAGGCCCAGGTGAGCCCCGCCCCGACCTGAGGCTCAGGAATGACAAGTAAGTGCAAGCAACCAAGGGTGCCAGCAAATAGGACTCAAGGAGGGTGTGGAAGAAATGAGGCTGGGGAAAGGCAGGGGCCAAGCTCCAATGCACCTGTGCCCCTCAGGCTGAGCTCCTCCATTGCTAATCCAGGGACTCTCCCAATGCTCGGAGAGCCAGCACCCTCATGCTGGCAGTGACAGCAAGAGGTCTCTATCTGGGTCCCTGCACAGGCTCTGGCCGGCCGGGCTCGGCGGGGCAGGTGCTCCGAGCCAGACGAGGCCGCAGCTTGACACAGGACGGAGGGGGAGGGCAGAGAAGGGAGGGCACCAGGGAATCCGCCTGGGCCACTGGGAGGAGCAAGGATCTGCCCCCCGGGCACCCCTCCCGCCTTCCCTCCGGTTCCAGCCCAGTGCTTATCTCTAAATCAAGCACACACGAGGCCAGGATACACATCTTCTGGGGCCTCCAGAGAGTTGGAAACCACATCCGTACCTTGGCTTCTACATGAGGGGAACTGCCCAGCGCTGGGGGATGCCTGGGCTCCACCACCTGCCTCCGTTTCCTCCCAGCAGCCTCTGCTTAACACGGCGGGATCTGGGCTCTCCTCCCTGGCTGAGAGCACAGCCCCTCTGCTATTCTTGGCTTGCCCACATGTGCCTGCTTTGTACCACCTCATTCCTTGTCCTTGTTCCTCGACGTTTCAGTGTCCACGTGAATTCAGCACCACCCCACACCCCAGGGCCACGTACACAGCCAGCCCTTTGGTCTACACAGAGTGCAGAGCACGGCCCTGGCACCTTCTCTTACCTGTGCCTGGTCTCAGCTGGGCTCTTTCCTCCTTCCAGCGCATCCCCTCTGTCTGTCCTGCACGCAAGCTGCCCTCGTCTGTCAGCACCAAGCCCAGAAAGGGCTGTAGAGAGTGAATCTGCTCAGGAGTGGGACATCGGATCCCAGGGGCTGGGGAAGAGTCCCCAGAGACCATGCTCTAGGATGTGGCCTCAGTTTCCCCATCTGCAAACAGGGAGCTCTACTAGGTTTGGCAAATGAAATTATGAAATTTTCTCACTTTTCCTGGCTCACAGCGGCCACGAAGTCAACGTGAGCTACTTTTACTGACTCAGGACATGGCCTCACTGGGCTTGGTCAGGGGAGGGAGTTGCTCACCTCCTGTCATCTGCTGGAGGCCAAGGTCAGGCAGAGCCTTCATCTTCAAGTCCAAGGAGTCCTAGTGAGCACCCCGGGGAAGGCGATCAGGGGTTGCGCCAGTGAAGAGGGCCACAGAGCACAGACTGACAGGTGCTCAGCTACCGGAATTGCGTTGAAGAGGGAAGGGACATGCTATCAAGTGGTCAAGGTGCTTGTCAGGATGATGTGTCTCCTGGAAGGACGCTCTGGCCCACTGCCGCCCAAGTGTCTGGACAGCAGCCCACCCCTGTGCTCTCTGGGGTCTCCCAAGCTCCTCTTAGCACAAAGGGGAGCTGGGGAGATGGGCCAGTCTCTGAGAAGTGCCCCGTGGCACCTAGCTCAGACATGTCATCTTTACCACAAAGACAACAGAAGAGGACCTTGCCCATCACCAGATGGGTGATGGATGTGCTTCTCCCCCTATATCTTTTTCCCTTGAGGCTTGTCTTTTCCCAGATATTAGGAGTCACAAAATTCCCCCTATCTTTCCCTGTGGTTCCCCATTTTTCCCCTGGGTCCCTCTGAGATCATCTGTCACAGGCTCTGCGTAAAACCTGGCTCAGAACAGCAAGGACATCAACCCCACTTATACGAACATCTCAGCCCCTCCACGACCTTCTAATGACCTTAAACACTGCTTCCTGCCATTTCAGGCCCTGGCACAGACCTGCTGGGGCCTTAGTAACAGCAGTTAGAATGAAGAGATGTGGCCATGTGTCATTTAATCGCTAAAACTGCAATCAAGTTCTGGGTGAGCAAACACTCACAATTCCCCCATCTGAATGTGACCTGCAGGGCAGGATGGATAGATCGATGTCCCCTCACGACTCAGGGTCATCTCGCTCACTGATGGACCCAGTTGCTGAAACAGGACTGAGCAGCCATGGGTGCTGGGACTTCAGGAGCGAGCACCTCTTCTGCAGGGTAGGGGATGTGCGTGCAGTCTGGGGTGGACGCCACCGCCGGGTGCTGGCTCCAGCTCTCGGGGGGCTGGGCAGGACCGGGGAGCAGGCAGGAGGGAAGACACAGCCAGCTCTTGTGGGGCTCCATGGCTCCATGTCAGATTTGAGCCTCCACCCTGGGGGGCGGGGAAGCCGTGGGGGTCCATGGTAGGGTTCAAACAAGGGAGAACAAAGTTTGATCTGCACTTTATTTTTTTTTTAAGATTTTATTTATTCATTTGAGACACAGAGATACAAAGAGAAAGAGAGAGAGAGAGAGCATGAGCAGGGAGAGAGGCAGAGGGAGAGGGAGAAGCAGGCTCCCCGCTGAACCAGGAGCCAGATGCAGGGCCCGATCCCAGGACCCTGGGATCATGACCTGAGCCGAAGGCAGACGCTTAACCATCTGAGCCACCCAGGCGCCCCTGATCTGCACTTTAGAAAGACAGATGGACCCAGGGACACCTGGGTGGCTCAGCTGGTTAGGCATCTGCCTCTTGGTTTCAGCTCAGGTCATGATCTCAGGGTCATGAGATCGAGCCCCACTTTGGGCTCCATGCTCAGTGCAGAGTCTGCTTGAGATTCTCACTCTCCCTCTGCCCCTCTCTCTGCTCTCTCTCTCTCACCCCAAATGCAGAGCAAGGACTAGGGAAGAGGTTGCTGGAAGCAACAGGGCAGGTCACTTCAAAGCTTCAGGCTAGGAGGCCTGACGGCACCATGCAGCTTGCTTTCTGACCACGTGGGGAAAGCAGGCTGACTCCTGGGTCCTCAGTTCACATGCCTCGTTCTGCGCCCCGCCCCCGCAGGACTTCAGGGACTAGGAACTTCAAAGCCTGTGTTCTAGGTGGAGTCCGAGGTTATTTTGAGACAAAGGCACACAGAGTGTGAGAAAAGAGGTCCCTTCCCCCTTCCCCGGACACCACACCCCCCACTGGCTTGCCCCAGGCTCCCCGCGGCAAAGAGGGAACCCCATAGCTATTAGTGCAGGAGCTGCTGTGGGGAGGGCAGGGTGGCCCCGAGGCTCCTGTCAGGGCCCGGAGCACAGCGGGCAGGGCTGAGCAGGGATGTGGCCACATCCCTGCTTTCCTCCACCAGGCCCCCGAGCTCCTATCAGGTGAGTGGGGAAGACAGAGACATGGGGCCAGGGAGGACACGGACTTGGTGAGGCTGCCTTGAGTGTGGGGGAAGGACACAGACCCCCACATACAGCAACACCTACTGACGTGTCTGCAGGGTTCATTTATAATTCTCTCCTCTCGGCTTCCAGGATCCTCAACTACAACTTCGCTTGTCCCATTTTCTGGATGATGTCCCTTCCAGACCTCCCACAACCACAGGTGAGAATCAGGGACTGACACCTCTGAACTGGGCCTCTGTTTGGAGTTAGCATCAGGAGAGTTTGCAGGTGGTTGGGTTTAAGAAATATTCAGCCATGGGGCTCCTGGGTGGCTCAGCCAGGGAAGCATTGGCCTTGGGCTCAGGTCATGATCCCAGGGTCCTGGGATTGAGTTGCAAGTTGAGCTCCCTGCTCAGAGGGGAGCCTGCTTCTCTCTCTGCCTGCCACTCCCCCGACTCATGCTCTCTTGCTCTCAAAAATAAATAAAAATCTTAAAAAAAAAATGCCTATCACAAATTTTAAAAAAATAAAATAAAAAAATTAAAAAAGAAGGAAAAGAAATATTCAGCCACGGCAGTGGTCTATGGGGGACGAAGGGTCAGAGATGAACAGAAATGTGCACGCACAGGTGTGTGTTTTGTGTAAGAGAATGACAGAACTGAAGTAGCTTCCTCTAAGTTCGGAGAGAGATGCCCGTGTACCCGTAACAACTGTCCTGTTGTGCTCCAGCTAGCTAGAGGTGATCTCTGGTACTGGCCATCAGTCTCTTCCAGCTAACATCCCCAGAGCACTGTTCTCACTACCATTTAAGGCATCATGGGGAGTGTGTGTGGGCCCAGCATCCAGAAACCCTGGGTCCTCACCCTGGCTCGCCCAGTGATGCTCTGAGTGACACTGGGGAAACCACTTCCCACTTTGACCCAAACTTCCCCTTCTCTGACTTGAAGGCTGGGCATGGATCATACCCCAGGCCCAGTTCAGCCCTCAGGCCTCTATAGCTCTGTTGTCAAGAGCCCAGGTCTGAGCTTTTGAGTTTCATTGCCAAGCCTTTTGAGTTTCATTGCCAAGCAGGGGCTCACTCCATCCATTTGTATCATGCTTGGGACCCCTGTGACTGTGATGTGGGTGACTTGGGCCAGATCACAGCTGTTTCCAAGCACAGGCAATGTGCCCACCCTACGGGTTGTGCACTGTACAATTCCAGAAGATGCTGGTCCCATAGACCACTCTGAATGACAGCTTCAGAACTGGGCACCCGGGAGGCCTCACTCCCATCTCCCCACTGGGTACCCCACTCTATAATAGCTGTGAGAGCAAAGGAGGGGCCAGTTGGAGGTGTGATGTCAGTGTTCCTGCTGCACAACCCACTGGACTGTGGGTCAGGAGCCTTCGTTCCAAGTTGGTTTTCAACTTGTACAGTCAAAGACCTTCCCTCTCTGAGACCCATGTTCTAAAGCTGCAAAATGAGGAGGTGATCTTCATGGCACTTGCCAGCATGGATTCTATAGTAATGATTGCTCAGAATGGACCTCATGTGAGTATAGTCGTATGTTCTCAGGAGCCTTATGGTACAATTGCTTCTCCAATGTCTTGGGGACATTGTGCATTGTGCCTAATTTCTCGCCAGAAATCCTACCAGCAGTCCTCAGGCTGGGATATCCAGAGAACAAGCCAGGCATGCTGGGTAAAGTGCTCCCAAACTCTTTAGGGAGCTGAGCTGTAACCCATACACAGGGAAGACATTTTTACAATGGCCTCTCCGTACCCACTGGCTGTGAAAGCCGACTGTTTGAAACCCGAGTCCATCAACACTAATATGCAGCGACTTCCCTGTGACTCACACCAGCCCCCAGAGCTCACGGCGCTTCAGACACGGACACTCACAGGTCAGCTTGGATCCCTTGAGGTGCTTTCTATCTTAAAGGACGCTGTGGGGATATTTTACTAGCACTCTGTGGTATTAGCTTCCAATAACAATAGTGACAACTGGGCAAATCTCTTTGCTCATTTCACCGATGGATATTAGAGACTGAGTTTCAACGCCCCAGAGAAGAGCCATCTGTGAGGATGGATTGAGCAGCTGTGATGCAAACTTGCTTATCGAGGTTGCACTGTGTGCTTGGCATCTGTTTCATTACCTTCCATTTCCTACTTATAATGTAATGGCCAGCCTTTTCCTGTTACCCAAGGGTAGCAATTTCCACCTTAGACAACATATTTCTTACATATCCTTTGGTAATCATGGACAACTTGATGATTTCCCCTTGTTCTCTATACAAGAGCGTCCTGCACTCTCTCAAAGAGAAATGCCAGACTCTAGTGTCTTCCCCGTACACAGGAAACCTGTGGCCAAAGCTCTGCTCAGCAATCTGGGATTGCACATCTCACGTGGCAATGAAATTGGGTTAGTCTTTAAATGCTAGAAAGGAACCACCTCCCGGGTGTCCCTGGGTCACTCCGTTTTTGGAAAAAAAGGCAGGCCACTAACCAACTTCTCAGAGGGGTAGTTCACCCGAGGAAGGAAATGTAGTCCCAAAATAAACATAAACCCTATTTAGTTTGGAAGCCAGACTTTCTCACTATCTCCAGATAACAGCCTTGCAGTGGTGGGAGAAAGGTATTGTCTGCCTTCTTCCAATGATGTCACAAAGATAAGGCACCTTTCAACAGTATTTGTACGTGCTGGGGGCCCAAGCCAGGTGTGCTCAGAATGCCCAGGCTCAGGAAGAGCCCAGGTATTGGGAACTGTGACCAGGGGTTAGAGGAAGGGTGACTCCCACTGAGAACAGGAGCTGGCGACAAGCCAATGGATTAGCTGGTGACTGAGCAGACTGAAGGCTTTTGAGAAAACCCTAGGGACACCTGTACCATGTCCTTCTGTGGGGTCATCTAGATATGGAAGCCAGAGATTGGCTGGAAGGAAGGATTGTAAGTGACAGACACTATCAAAGGCATTAAACATTCATGACCTCCATCCTCACAAGAGCCTGAGAAGTAGGGAGCATTCCTGCTCTGTAGACACAAAACTGAGACTCAAAGAGATGAAAGGATTTGCCCAAGGGCACAAAGCTGACAATGGAGGAAACTGAAGTAATCACTCAGGAGAAAGAGTCTCCAAACCACTAGACCCTTGTCACTCAAGGTCTGCTGACAAGTGGCACCTCTGTCACTTGGGAGCTGGTTAGAAATGCAGATCTTCAAGCCCCGCCTCAGACATCAGACCGATTCAGAATCTGCATTCTGTTAAGATTCCCAGGTGATGTGTCTGCCTTCTTGTCAATGGTCCTTGTGCACTTTTAGGTCAAGTCTCTGCAGCTTGCTTGGGTGGCCGCATATTCCCAGGTCAGGAAGGGTCTGTAGAATCTCTGGAGTGGAAACCAGATGAGGCATAATAAGCTATTATGCCTTGAGGAATTCCTGTTCTAATGTGATAATAAAGCACACAAATACAGTGAAGACAAAATGAAAGTTCATGAAAGTCAAAACCATTAGGAGGTGTTGCATCACCCCACGATTTTAACTTCATGAGCTTTTTGTCCATCTCTCCATCTGGCCATTGTCATTCATCAAAATTATTGAGGATAGAAAGTCTCCAAAGGATACAGGTTATGTCAGACTGTTGTCTTATTTTGCCTCCCTGGTCAATGCAGAGGAGTTAAAATAGCACACCCTCAGACTGAAGCTGAGCTCCAAGTTTGCATTATCGGAATTCTGACCTAATGGAGATGACTGCTCTGTGGGAGTCTTCAGGAGATGCAGCATCCATAAAGCACAGCAAGACAGAGCAAGGCCATGCAGGAATCAAATGAAGGGTCAGTAGTCCAACCAATGGTAGTGACCTACCAGAGAAGATGGTTTATAAAAGGGAGGAGGGGGCCAGATGTGAGTGGGTGCTTGTCAGCAGTGCCCAGATAGAAGGGATTGGGCAGACGTTCACATTCAAGAGACTTACATGGTACCAGGAACTGACCTGGGAGTTTTCCCAGGGTCCTCAAATACCATCCCATGCCCTAATCATATCCCAATGGCTACTAATTTGGGTAGCATGCATGAATATCACTAGAAAGAAATACTTTTTATTGTAAATTAACAACAACAAAAAAAACCCTATTCTTGGATTATGATTTGGTATGAGTTTGAATATCATGAATTTGTTTCTGAGAATGTAGTCACTTTGAGATGCATTGACAACATTGATCCTCTCCAACCTGAAAAATCGGAGGCCTTCACCCTTGACCTGGAAATGATGTCAAAGGACAGGGTGGCCAAACCTGGTGATCAGTGAGCCTCCTTTCCTGACACAATGCTGTATCTTTTCCAATACTTTCTTAAGATTCACTTAAATAATTACCTGTTCTCAAATGCACACTCCCTAGCTCATCCTTATTTCCTAAATTAGTACTGAGCTACCCAGTACTCAAAGTTCTGTGACCATTTCCTTCTCCCCACCCATGCAGGCAGAACTTAGTATCATCCCTCTCTTCACTGGGCTGAATGGAGAGCTCCTGTTCAGGTCACCAGTGGCTTCCTCTCCCTGCCCTGTGCTCACCCGTCTGTGGACAGTGACATTGGGTCCCATTGGGTCCCATCCTGTCCTCCAAACCCCTTGTTTATATCAGAGCTCACGCTTCTGGAGTTTGAAGCCTGGCCTCTGAACACCTCACAAGGTGGCTAAACCCAGTCTCTGGAAACCAATTTTCCTGATGTTTCCGTCCCACCTGGTTCATGGTCTACACCCTATCTACCACTGGATCCTAACACCTCCTGCTTATCCCACTCTGAAGGGTGACAGTGTTTTTAAAACCCTGACTGAGACGTGACCTTGGACATTCCTGTCCAGCCACCTCTTGCCCCAGACCACATCCTCAGCACTGTAGTTTCCTCCAATTTGCTTATCCTAGTGGGCAGACTAAGCACCATGTATGCCCAACTCTCTACCTCCTTACATGAGGAAAGTGGATTAGTGACAGCTTCACGTAGAAAAGTTTGACACACGTCATGAAGACGAATTAGGAAAGGGTAGAAGAGTACCTCCAAATAGAGGAAGTGGGGTAACACTGGCAGGGACTAGGCAATCATGAAGCTCAGCAGGAAATGGAAAGGAGATTAGTTTGTGGGGAGGCACCCGGATGGAAAGTGGGGAGGGGTGTGGCCGCCTGAACAGTGAGACTCTCACTGGGAGCTCAGGGCCCCTTCCTCAGCAGGAGGAGTGGTGGAGGCACCCTTCCTCCAGCTCTGCACCAAAGTATCAACAACTAACATTCATCTGTAGCTTGTATAAAGATAATCAAACAGCCAATGTTAAGATGTCTAGTTTCAAATCTATGTCAGAAATGCTATGAAACTGGCAAACAAGCAACCTGAGCAATTGATTTCCATGCAGTATTTCCCTTTTTCACCCAGTGCAACAATGTCGACTATAGACCTGAGCCAACCAGATGATCTCTGTGAACCATTTCATAATTCAAAAGTAGAGTTTAGTTTAATCACAAACACACACAGATACATTTACATGTGTATATGTAGTGTGCATGTGTGTGCACAATTTGCAATGGAGAAATTAAGTGAATAATAGCATGTGGTTACAACTCCAGAAATGTTGACAGTGTGAGCATTTTCCAGTTAAAGTGGTGATTAGAAAAGGAATCCTATCATTTACTGGAATCTGACTTCAGCAAACAAAATGAGGCAGGCTCATTTTGTTTGTAAAAGGCTTTTCATAGGTCCTTTCTTAAATACAAAGGAACAAAGTGGATGTGAGTTCTAAAATCCCTATTGTCACCAAACAAAGAAAACAGACTAATATCTCTTATAAATATAGATGCAAAAATCTTTAACAAAATATCAGCAAACCCAATCTAGCAACATATTAAATACATTATGAATCATGTGTATATACTTCAAGTGGGATTTATCCCAGGAATGCAAGGTTGGTTTAACATCTGAAAATCAATTAATGTAGTAACAACATATCAATAAAATAAAAGACAAAAAATATATGAGCATCTACACTGGTACAGAAAAAGCATTTGACAAAAATTCAACCCCCCTTCGTGATTAAAAGGAACCCTAAAAAAAAAAAAAACAACCCTGACAATAAGTGGTACCTTGGTCTGCTAGAGCTGCTGTAACAAAATACCAAGGACTAGTTTGCTTAAACAATAGACATTTATTTTCTTACAGTTCCTGGATCTGGAAGTTCAAGATTAAGTTGTCATCACGGTTGGTTCTGGTGAGGCTTCTCCTTCTGGCTTGCAGATGACCACCTTCTTGTGTTCTCATGTGACCTTTCCTCCGTGTGTGCATGGAGTGAAAGAGAGAGAGAGAGAGAGAGAACTGTGGTGTCTCTTCTTCTTCTTAGAAGATCACCAGTCCTACTGGATTAACCTACTCTTATGACTTCATTTAACTTTAATTATCTCCTAAAAGGCCCTATCTCCAAATGTAGTCACATTCAACATATGAATTTGGGATAGACGCAATTCAGTCCATAACAAATGGGAACTTCCTGAGCCTAATAAAAGGCAGCTGTGGAAAACCCACAGGTAACAACTTACTTAATAGAAAGAAGACTACGTCTTTCTCCCTAAGATCAGGAACAGGATAAGGGTATCCACTCTTACCACTTCTATTCAATCGTGAGTTCTCAGGTAGAGCAATTAAGTAAGAAGAGGAAATAAAAGGTATTCAGTTTGGAAAGGAAGAAGTAAATATTTGCAGATGACATGATCTTATATATAGAATATCCTAAAGAATCCATAAAAAAATATCAGAATTAATAAATGAGTCCAGCTAATTTGCAAGAAACAACATCAATACACAAAAATCAGTTGTAAATCTATATGCTGTAATCCAAGAATGAAATTAGGAAAGCAATTCCACTTACAATAGTACAATAGTATCCAAAAGAATACAATACTAAAGAATAAATTTAATGGAAGAGGGGCAACACTTGTACACCGAAAACTAAAACGTTGCTGAAAGGTATTAAGTAGACATAAACAAATGGAAAGGTGTATCATGTTCATGGATTGGATGATTTACTATTATGAAGATAGCAGTGCTTGCTCCCCAAAGGGATCTGCAGATTCAAGGCAATCCCTATCAAAATCCTAACGGTCTTTTCTGCAGAAATGGAAATGTGGACCCCAAATTTCATATAACATGGCAAGAGACCTTGAATGCCAAAACAATCTTGAAAAGGAAGAATGAATTTGGAGCATTGACACTTGCCGATTTCAAGGCTTACTACGAATTTTCAGTGCAATATTGGCATAAGGATAGACTTACAGAAAATGCGAGAGAATTGAGAATCCAGAAATAAACCCAGATATCTATGGTTAATTGATATTTAATGAAGGTGCCAAACCCATTTATGGATAAAGAACTGTCTTTCACAAATGGTATTGGGACTACTGGAAACGCACATGCAGAAGAATGGCGTTGAACTCTTACCTCTCAAAATATACATATATTAACTCAAAATGTATCAACAACCTTAGCATAACAGCTAAAATAATGAAGCATTTAGAAGAATAAATAAGAGTAAATATCCATGGCGATGGACTTGGCAGATTTCTTAGACATGACAAATAACAAAGAACAAATGGACATACCGGATTTCATCAAAATTAAAAACTTCCACACATCAAAGAATATTATCAAGATGGGGAAAAAAACGCACAGGATGACAGAAAATATTTGTGGCTCACATTTCTGATAAGGATCTATTGTATCTGGATTATATAAAGAACTCTTACAACTTAACAGCAAAAAGACAAACCCAATTTAAAAATGGGCAAAGAATTTGAAAAGCTATCTCTCCGAAAATGATGTACTCATGACCAGCAGGCACATAAAAAGGTGCTCAACATCCTTAGTCATTAGGGAAACTCAAATCAAAACCACAGTGAGAGAGCACTTCATACTCACTAGGATGGTCATAATGACAACAGTGGGAGACAGCAAGTGTTGGCGAGGATATTAGAGAAAGTGGAACCATCATATCCTGCTGGTGAGAACAGCACATGGTGTGATCACTGTGGGACACAGTTTGATAGTTACTCAATAATTTAAACATGGAATTACCACATGACCCAGCACTTACACTCCTACTTCTAAACCCCCAAAGAATTCAGAACAGGTAGGCAAACAAAAACTTATACACAAATGTTCACAGTGGCACTGTTCATGAGCGCCAAAAGGAGGAAAGAACCCAAATGTCCATCAACAGATGGACGGACAAACAAAACAGGGTTTATCCACATAGTGAGGAATAGGGAGTGATGACTTCATGGGTCTGGGTTTCCATGTGGGGTGAGAAAAAACTCTGAACTAAAGAGTAGTGATGATTCCAAACATTTTTCCTATGCCACAATTTAAAAAAATATAATAACCAACATTTGTGTCGTGCTTAAACTTTGCAAGGTGTTTGCACACGCCTGAAAGTTCTACTTCATAACAAATATTTGGAACTCAAGAAAGTAATATCCTTACCTTTTTAGAGAGGAAAAAAAGGACACAAGTGCAGTGTTTACTTAGGACCCGAACCTGGGCCTGGAACTTAAAAGATGAGTGAGTGAGTGGGTGGGTGTGAATGAATGAACAAACAAGCAAAGGAATCAATCAATCAATCACACTGAGATTCAGAAAGCTGAACTGAGTCTCCCAAGTTTACAGAACTGGTGGGCGAGAGCTGACGTGTATCGCGAGCTAACTGCAGTGAATGGGTTTGTTCACTTGGAGGGAGTCAAGCTAGAGCTGGAGTCAGTCTCTGCCTGTCACATCCATCCCACTATATCATCCCACTATATCATATATCAGAAATATATTCCCTGCCTTGTTTTTTTCTGTACTTCAAGGAATTGTTAATAATTTAGGAAAACAAGTGATGCACATCCATCACTCTACCAACTCTTCCAGAAAAAAGCCCGGGTTTTCACAAGGCTAAAAGGCAAGGTTCTCCCAAGTGAACTTGTGATAAACTAACAAGAGGAGGATTTCTTCCAAAGCCAACCATGTACACAACCCTACACCCAGCCTGTTATTGTCAGGGTTCTGGGGTGTCCTGGAGCTCAACCATAAGGCTCCCACTTTGTCATAATCCCACGTGATAGAGCAGAAATAGTTACAACAGGGGGGTCGTTGCCTGTCCCTCGGGCTTAGCCCTCAGGAAGTTTAACGTTCGTCAGCGAGGATTTCCACAGGGCCCCAAACCTCTGCTTCAAAATAAAAAGATGTATTCAATTGTCAAAAGATTAGTTTACTTGACACAAAATACGAATATATGTATGACTTGTTGGGTTAAAAAACTTGTTTAATGTGGATATTGGATCATAGGTATACATATTTATATACAACGACTTGGCATTAAACATTTAGATAAGTAAATGACATCATTCAGGATCCAACCCTAAGACCAAGAGCTCAGCATCTGGATGTGAATGCCAGCCCCATCCGCCCAGCTGCATCACCTTGACCAAGGTTCCCTGTGTTTCCTTTTCTTTTATCTGTTAAGAAGGTTAATGACAATACCGAACTCAGAGTCTCAGTATGAGAATTAAAGTACAGAACCCATGGAAAGCACTCAGAATAGTGCCAGGCAAAGAGTGATCTCTCAAAAATACAAGCTGTTATGGGGGCGCCTGGGTGGCTCAGTTGGTTAAGTGTCCAACTTGATTTTGGCTCAGGTCATGATCTCAGGGTCGTGAGATCGAGCCCCGCTTCGGGCTCCATGCTGGGTGTGGAGCCTGCTCAGGATTCTCTCTCTCCCTGTCCCTCTGCCCCTCCCCGCCAAAATACAAGCTGTTATAAAAACCCATGATGTGTTGGTTATGATAGTTGTTAAGTCACATTAAGAAAATTGTTGAAAACAACAGTAAAAACAATGGCTTGGTCCTCTAATGCAGCAAACTTACAAATTTCTCTCTAAAACAGTTTCCTAGGTACTGACATGTCAATATGAAGAAAAGACAAAGAGTTGCATCCCCTGGGCCAAGACTCTCAAAAGGAGGTATGTTCAAGGACTCGGGTAATGCTCAGAAATGCTCAGGCATCTAGCTCAGGTTGAAATTTTTGAAGCGCACGCACAAGTTGGAAAGGTCAGATAATCCAGGACAAGACCGGGAGCTGATGCCTGGCCTCTGGAATGAGATGAAGCTTGTGGAAAACAACACAGCCACCACGCCTCTTCAAGCAGCGTTCAGAGACGAGTGGCCCAGCAGTGGCGGCAGAAAGTGGGGAGAGTTCCTGACAGAAGGAAAACGAAGCCCAAGATAAATGGGTACAAGAGAGCGCCAGGCTGTGCCGAATCAATTCAAATCCTGCAAAAGCACATCCAGGTGACGGTGCGGATTTACAAGTTCCTCACTCAGTGGCTGTCGATGGCACTGTGGCTGGACACGCAGACCGAGGGATCGAAGTCCTGCTCTGCTTGCTCCACTTTGGGCCAATCTTCTTCTCTCTCTAAGCCTCATCTGTTCATCTATATGAGGAGAATGGTAGCATTAGATGGAAACATATATTAGGCAATACTGGACCATTTTTACCTTCAGAATTAACAATTTAATATGGTTCAACCTAACTGAGTTTGCATAGGCATTGATGGTGACAGTAAATGACACATAAGTTAACTGGACCGGGTCCAAGGCACAGGTTAGCCCTTGTCCACCTATATTGGAAGGTTTGACAAAGAGTTGGAAAGTACCAGAAAATGTCCCGATTTTACACAAGTAGAATACTAGTACTTCAAAAATTAGAGCAGTCCAAATAAATCACTTAAATTTCCTGATAAAAATACCATACATATCATAATGTCTAGGACACTTTTTGTACCATTGTGTTATTTTGATTCTTAAAACAATCTTTTAAGCTGTATGACTAACGTTGGTCCCCTAGCCACACTCCCAGAAAGTAAGTGATTGGTCCAAGGACGTAGATGGTAGAGAGCAGATGTCTTCCCAGCAAAGGCTTTAATTCTAAAATAGGAGTTATTTTCACTGCTCCATTCTTTCATCTTCCTTTTTTTTTTTTTTTTTGGTGAATTTTTAAAATTTTGAATTCCAGTATAGTTAGCATACAGCATAATATTAGTTTCACAAGAGAGTGATTTCAACACTTACCTACACCACCCGGTGCTCATCACAGGTGCCCTCCTTCATCCCCATCACCTCTTTCCCCCACCCCCCACCCACCTCCCCTCTGGTGACCAGCAGTGTGTTCTCTAGAGTTAGCAGTCTGTCTCTTGGTTTGTCTCTCTCTCTTTTTTCTTTCCCTTTGCTCTTTATTTTGTTTTCTTAAATTCCACCTATGAGTGAAATCATATGGGATTTGTCTTTCTCTGACTGACTTATTTCATTTAGCTTTATATTCTTCATAATCCTTTTTATATTTATAAGAGAAGACACCTAGAAATGGATCTTCAGACCTAAAGCAAAGCAAGCCCTTGACTGTGAGGTCCCATGTCCCCAGTGTCCTTGGAAGAGGGAGATCCGGGTTACTTGATAACTGGGATGGGGGAAGCAGAGCAGGGCTTCTCTCTCTTTGCTTAAGTGGGTGGTAAGTACCAAATATTTTTCTGTATGGAACTAAGGTTTCCAATTTTGGGGGATTCTCTCAAAACAGCCAACATATCTGAGCTGCTATTAATACAGAGGAACTCCCTGCGTCATTATCTAGTGGAGGGAATCAGGATTGGGGTTTCAAACTGGCAGTTCTTAGAATTAATTTACTATTTTCAACTAAAGGTCACCTTCCCCATTTTGTTCTTTCCATCATAGATCATAACACGTCTTGACTTGCTTGTTTTTTTTTTTTTTTAAGATTTTATTTATTTATTCAAGAGAGAGAGAATGAGAGAGAGCAAGCACATGAGGGGGGGAGGGTCAGAGGGAGAAGCAGACTCCCCACCGAGCGGGGAGCCCAACGTGGGACTCGATCCCAGGACTCCAGGATCATGACCTGAGCCGAAGGCAGTCGCTTAACCAACTGAGCCACCCAGGCGCCCCTTGACTTGCTTGTTTTAAAAGCGGGAAGGGAGGAGGCAAAATCCACATATTGATGCAAGCACTGAGCACTGTTTTACGAGGTACATGTGGTTTCACTGCAATGGTTAGCATCAAAGCCAACCTATCTTTCCCATCTTGCTGCGTGTCTGAAACAATCTCATTACAAGTCAGATCTGTAAGAATATCCACTGGAGTACAGCACGGTGGGTCCCTGTTGCCCTAACGTGCATGGCTGCTGGTATGAAGGACTAACTTCACAAGCACCTTCAACCCAAGAGCTTCGAGTCCTCCATCACGTGACCACTTCAGTGAGTAAGAAGTGGACAGCATGCACTACAGCCAAAATGGAAATTCTCTTCAGCAGAGGCTAATAGTTGACAATCCTGAAATTCATTTATTTCAAAGAAGAAAATAGCCGTATGCCGTGGGCAAATGCCCCTCCTGTAATGACTCATTCCCCTCTTACCCCAATCTCATCTCCAGACGGGACCCAGGATGTGTTTGGGTGTTTACTTATAGTTAAACAGAAATTGATTTTATCTTTTTAAATAGGTCATTTTAAATTTCCACTAAAATTACTCTTATTAAATGAGAAAAGCAACACAAACCCTTTCCACTTACAACTGTTCCTCTTTTCTCTAGATCTTCAGCAGTATTTTAGGGTTTAAAGGAAGCAAGTCTCGTCCTAAATATAAATATAGATCTCCCATTGGCTCCAGACATGGCTCTGCCTTGTGGCTGAATTTTGCAAACAGTCACAAACAGAGTGGTCCTTCTGCATTACTCAAGGTCTCAAATCACTCTGTTAGACAGTCAGTCATTCAAACATTAATTTATATGTATCATCAAGACAGGGCTTACCATGAGGCAAATGCACTCTCTTTTCTTCCTTCCAGGATGCCATGAATATAAACCTACCATAGCTTTCATCGAATTTGTAAGCATTCAAGGTGAGGAACAAGTACATATTACCTACAAGTTAAAGTTTCTGATTTAGAATGCATCATATGGGGGCACGTGGGTGGCTCAGTCGGTTAAGTGCTGGACTCTCGATTTCAGCTCAGGTCATGATCTCAGGGTCATGAGATCGAGCCCCGCATTGGGCTCTGTGCTGGGCATGGAGCCTGCTGAAGAGTCTCTCTCTCTCTCCCTCTCCCTCTGCTGCCCCTTCTCCCTCCCCTGCCCTTTCTAAAATAACAAAAACAAGCAAGCAAACAAAAATGCACCATATGATCAAAATATACATATCAACCTCATATAGTTTATAAAATGCATGCCAATATCAGGAGTGGGAACATAAGAGAGTACAGGGGTCTTAAGAAGCTCAGTGTTTGCTTTCACATTTTTTTGCTGGTTTATTCAATGTTGCCCCCTTACCCCATCCCAGTCTGTGTTACTGATTAAATTGTAAAACTCATATCCTTTCCCACTGGTGCAAATTTCGATATAGATTTCTGAAAGTTGGACTGGGTACCCCAGGACTTGATAAATGGGAGAGCATGGAAATGGGTGAGGGTGGTAAAAAAAAAAGTAAGCCTGTTTAGGGGGACTTTTTGGGAAGAATGCGGATTCCATCGAGGGTAGAAAATCACAAAGTGCAGTGTAGAGCATTCGGAGAAGTTTTTGCTTGATTGGCAGTTTTTAGGTTTAAGAGTCAGAAGTCATCTGTGGGGAAAACTTTTCTACATAAAAGATTAATAAAGTGACTCTGGGAAAAACCCAATCATCCTGGGATCACCTGGTTGCAAAAAAGATAATTTGTACTGAAAACAGAGGTCATTATTTAGACCCCACAATAAAGAATCCAGGATAGAGAGAAACAAATTACCTTGCTTTAGAGAGATACCACAGGCATGTGAATGAAAGATCATTGGGTCAATTTGAGCAAGGCTCTATTTGATGAATTATCTGAGTGTGCATAAATAATCCACCAGGACCACATTGCACTCGAAACTGTTGGCTGAATATTTTTATCCAACATCGTTTCTCACTTACCTTCTGTCAATTTCCTTAACCTGCACAACCAGAAGCCTGAGCATCACTGCCCCTCCCTCCCCTCTCTCTCTCACAGAGGCCCATCTGCAGTCAGTCAATGACCCCTGCTGCTTAGCACCCACCTATCTCGCATCCCTGCCTCTTCCTTCCATTCTCCCAATGGAGGAGTCTTGGTTCAGGCCCTGAAGACTTCCTGCCAGGGCTGTTCTGATCATCTCGTGATATGCTTCCCTGTCTCCAAGCTCTATTTAATGCATCCTTTTAGGGAAACCCCACTGCAAGTGGATGATTGGATATTTCAGAAGTGAGGCTGCTCATCAATCTCAAACACAACACTCCTCCATTGAAGAAATAAGATACACATCAGAGGGACACGAGCCCCTCACCATGACATGTCACCCAAGGGAAGAATTCAGGACCCAAATTTACCTTGAAGCCAGCATCTCATCATGAAAGAGCTAAGCCTGCAATTAGAGCCACCCAGTACCAGCCGCACTGGTGGTTGGTTCACAGGTGGGCAGTGGCTCATCACAGAGGAGATCTGCATCACAGTCGGGGAGGAGCACGTGCTGGGGCATCGTCATAGAGACTGCCATTCCGTAATTCAAATCTCTCTAAATTCTTAAAGACTTATTTATTTATTCTAGAGATTGAGAGAGAGAGGGGTGGAGGAGCAGAGGGAGAGAGAGAACCTCAAGCAGACTCCCCACTAAGTGAGGAGCCCGACATGGGGTTCCTGAGCCAAAACCACCCAACCAACTGAGCCACCCAGGCGCCCCTCAAATCTCTACATTTTTGAAAAGTTCCTCAGGATATTTTTCCGAGGTGAAAAATAATAACCCATGCTTTTTACAAGTATTTGAAAAAAAAAAAAAACAGAAAATATCTTAAAATCACCTTTAATAGGTAGGTTAGAAAACACAGAGGCTTACATAGAAAGAAAGAAAAATCTGCTCAAGGGTAAAAAATCAATAACAGATTCTTTTGGCCTCCTTGTGACATCAGACCCCAGCTACTTTTCTGTAGATCGTTATCTTCATTGGGCCTCTGAAGCAGGATGGGCTCAAGGCAAAATGTGCACTTATAGGTTTGAGAGGGTGGTCTTTGGTTTTTGAATCTACAGCCTGATGGCACATCTTCCCGAGATGGAACACAAACGCTCACCTTATTAAATAGGAAGGCAACACTACCACACACAGGTAATAACCACTAGGTTAGAGCCTGGATCCTCAGCTGGGCTCCTGATTCCCTCCCCCAGGTCAGGAAGACAGGGAGGTGGAGAGAGCCTCCCCACGGTGGGAGGTCGAACCTTCCAAAGGCCAGACTGTACTGCCCTGTGCACGAGGATGTACATGGTCAAGGATGAGATGTGAGATGCTGCATCGGGACGAATCTGAGTCCAGGAGAGATGTGCCCCATTTGTCTTTCCTGTTGTATCCTGATCAGCTGTGTCCATTCACTGAAGCACTTCCCTTATGTCCAGTAGGAAATTTCTGCAGTGTTCTTGTAGTGTTCTCATATGTTTATTACAACATAGCTTATGTTTCTGGTTGTCCTGATGTTTCCGCTGTTCATGGGATCGTCTAAGAATATTTTCCAGCTATCTATTGCTAACATTAAAGAAAGTCCTTTGTGTCTACCCAATCTACCAAATTCTCTTATTGGTGCTAACAGTGGTACTCAGTATTCTCATGTTCTCTAGGCGTAAGTAGTATCATCAACAAATAATGAGAATTTTGTCTATTCTCCAATATTTGGGTCCTGTATTACTGCTTCATTCCTTGGCTTATTGGCTAAGAATAATGTAAAATTATGAGTAGAGTCACCTTTTTTTTTGTTAATGGGGTAACCACCAGTGGATTACTCTTAAATATGAAATGGCTGTTGCCATTATGTGTGTGTGTGTGTGTGTGTGTGTGTGTATGGATATATATTTCCATTACATATACAAATACATTATAAATATATTTGTGTATATATATATAAATTTCATGTTAAAATATCCTATACTTAATGTATCAAGATTTTTAAAAGTTAGGTATTAAAGCTATATTGTATATCACTTCTTAAGTTCTTATTTGACTGAGTGATGCACTTACTACATGGTATCAGAGGATCCCCTGACATCAAGCCATTCCTAGGTTTCTGTGAGAGAAACACTGCATGTGGTGTTTCTTCTATTTAAAGTAGCTGATTAAAGTTTTTGCACTTGTATTTAAAAGTGATATCAGTTTACACATAATTGTTTGTGCTTTATGTATATATTATTATCTTATCATCCTGGTTTTCAGCTTTTTCTTTGTCCTAAAACATAATAGGTGATATTGGAATGAAAAGTTCCTTTAAAATTTGAAAAAATTGGGGTGCCTGAATGGCTCAGTTGGTTAAGCGTCTGCTTTCAGCTCAGGTCATGATATCAGGGTCCTGGGATCGAACCCCACATCGGTCTCCCTGCTCAGCGGGGAGTCTGCTTCTCAACCTCTTCCTCTGCCCCTCCCCCACTCATGTTTACTCTCCCTCTCCTCTCTCTCAAATAAATAAATAACATCTTTAAAAATAAATAAATAATAAAATTTGAAAAAATTTACTTACAATGTCAAGGATATCTATGACCAGGTTTTTGGTGGAAATTCTTTGACAGAATTCCCCATTTCTTCCTTGACTATTGATTTATTTGACATTTCTACTACTTGTTCAGTTAAAGTTAATAACATTAACATGCTAATTCTTAGCATGTTATCCTCACGACTACATTTCTTATTCATAAATGTATGTGTATAACATTCTTATAATTTTAAATTTCTCTGTACTTCCTTTATATCTGGTTTTCAATTACAATTTTCTTTTGTGTGTTTTTCTATTTTTCCCTTAATTTATTTTTTCTGAAATGTTCAATTTTTTTCTATTTTCAGAGAATCAGTTATGGAATTTATTAATATACTGCTTTCCACTGGGTTTATTTACAAAAAAAATGGTTTTCTGTTTTTATTTGAATCCTCTCATTTTAACAAACTATAATGTAACAAATGACCCTTAAGAAATGATAGATTAAGCAGTAAAAAAATAAGTAGAGATATAAAAGTCCTAAACAATACAATAGATATTCTCCAACTATTAGATTTATATAGGATTTTACACTGAAGGAACATAGAATAAGCATTTTCTCAAGCACATGTAAGATATTCTAAAAATAGAGCATGCATTATGCCATAAAAGTAGCCCCAATAAATTTCAAAGCTTATGAGGTTGGCATGTGGCCATCTAGTATTCTCTGCCGTGCTCGTGACTGTGGCTACCCAGAACTCTAGGCACATGCTTCTTCGCCCCCATGGAACACGTGTGCCCCCTCCCTAAGTGAGGCAACCGGAAGACCTATCCATTACTACATTCAGCTCCAAGTCAGAACGCCTCCTTGTGTCATGGGCTGTTTCCTCCATCATGCTCCTCTTGTCTGCAAAACATAGATATGAGGCCTGTCCTTGTTAGTGACTGCCGTCCCTGCCTCTCATTCAGTAAAATCAGTTTAGATTTTTCATTCACTTATTGAAGAACTACCCTTATTGATAGTTGCATTAAAATAAGCGACGAGGGGATTTGTAGACATCTACTTTGTCATGGTCCCGTCTGGGTGTGTAACACAAGCTGTGAGCAGACCAAGTTGAACTTTAAGTATGAAAGTGAACCAGTGATGATCTATCCATTTCCATGAGTGTCATGCACATGCATGCACATATAGTTCTGTACAAGCCTATCATGTGTGTGGCTTTATGTGACTACTGCCATAATTAATATACAGAACTATGTCATCACCACTAGGATTTCTTCTGCTTGTAAAGCCACACCCACCCTCCCTCATCCCTAGACCGCCTGTTTGTCTTAACACCTTTAGTTACGTTATTCCACAAATGCTGTGCATTTGTGAAATGCTTTTTGAATTTCATAATAAAACATTTAGACAAGAATGACTTTTTAAAAGTAAACATTTAATGAAAAATTAAATAATTAGCTTGCATTTCTCAATAAACTTAAAGATGACTATATATTGCACAAAATATTTGTTAACATTTGCCAACCACCACATGAGCTGTAATGTCATGAGACACCACGAGAAAACCAGAAGATAAAAATCTGATGAAGCACCAACATTTACTTCAAGATTTAAGAATTATTCCAAGAAGATGAAAAATCAAGATGTGTAAGTGCATTTCATATCACTCAGTAAAACATGACTTTCTATTTGGATCAAATGACTCTTTTGGAATTTATTCCAATTATCTTCAATTTAATTACAGATAAGACAAACTTGTCTGTAATTAAAAGCAAAGTATTAGCTTTTCAATGTGTTGGTCCTTAGTAGAAGTACTGTGCCTACATATAACTGATGTGAGCTTTACCTCAAGGGCATCATATGAATCAAATAGAAAAATATTTAAATTCAAATAATGGTTCAGTTTTTTTAAACTAGTTTGTAGAATCAAAGTAAAGTTTTTGAAATTCAATTTGTCAAAAATGAAATATCTGTCATTATGGTAATTTTTACATAAATCCTGTTCAAGTATTCAATAGTGAATACAAAACTAACAGGTCTGTGGCAGTATTTTGTTTTTTTTTTAATTTAATTTAATTTAATTTAATTATGTTAAGTTAGTCACCCTACAGTACATCATTAGTTTTTGATGCTGTGTTCCATGATTCATTGTTTTCATATAAGACATCTACAGCAATATTTTGAAGGCGAATTCTGATAAAGTAAAATGCTAAGCAGAGCAAGGCTCATAAAGTTTATGAAACAGAGCTGTCCTTGGAATTGGTTGTGGAAAGTAACTAGTCAATAAATACAACTCTAACAAGTTAAGAAATTGGTTTATACACATTTAAAATATTCACTGTCATTGTAAGTCAACTACAAAATCATGACGTTGATTTGCATACAAAAGGAAAAACTCCTGGGCAGGACAGTGCTTTTTATCTTTGGTGCCACCATTACTCACATTATGGAAATGATTTAAGGTTAAGGAATGGCTATGAATCAAACTAAGGGGCCTACAATAGTGCCATTCAGTTTGTCAACAAGTAAATTTGGGCGATATTTCATTCAAGATAAACTGGAAATCTGTAACCAAAAATATTCAACAGTGGGGTGTTAAAAATCTGTAGCATTTTATATTTTAATACATGGAATTACTGGAAATGAAGCTGATACAACGTAATCACCGATCCAGCAACTGTATCTTACTTAACATGGAAAGCAAAGAAAAGACCTGGACAATTATATTAGGAGAGTCCAAACGATTCAAGGGCTAGATTTTGATGCCCAACACTGGTTATGGGAGCAATAAAAATGCAAAGCACATGCTTCCCAGTGGTTTCTGGAAGTTCCCAGTCCACAAGGTCAAGGAGCTTGAAATGTTGCTGCTATGTAACAAATCTCACTGTGCAGAGATTGCTCCCACTGTCTCTTCCAAGAACCACGAAGCCATTGTGAAAAGAGCAGCCTAGCTGGCCATCAGAGTTACCAATTCCAATGCCAGGCTGCACAGCAAAGAAAATGACTAGACAGACAGCTTGTGTGCACGTCATTATTTGTGTTAATAAAACCATAAAACTACCAAAAAAGAAGACTCATAAAAAGAGATGATTTATTTAGAGTTCTGTTTTACAAATATTTGCTAAAGGAAAGTACTAGTGACAAAAGGCAAGAGGATAATGCCTAAAAAAATATTTAGGCTTAAATACGTACCATTTTTGATGCAAAAATATTAGAATATTCTCCATTTAGCAGAATGTACTCTGACCTACCAAAGATTTTTCTCAACTAAAATATGTTCTATAGAGAAAAATCAATCAAAGGTGTTACCTCGCACCTATCAGAATGGCTAAAATCAACAACACAAGAGGCAGGCATTGCTGAGGATGTGCAAAAAGGGGAACCCTCATGCACTGTTGGTGGGAATGCAAGCTGGTGCAGCTGCTCTGGAAAACAGTATGGACGTTCATCAGAAAGTTACAAATAGATCTACCCTATGATCCAGCAATTGCACTAGGAGGCAATTACTCAAAGAATACAAAAACACTAATTCAAAGGGATACATACACCCTTATGTTTATAGCAGCATTATCTACATTAGCCAAATTATGGAAACAGCCAAAATGTCCAGTGACTGATGAATGGATAAAAGAAATACAATGGACTATTACTCGGCCATCAGAAAGAATGAAATCTTGGGGCACCTGGATGGCTCAGTTGTTAAGCAGCTGATTCTTGATTTCAGCTCAGGTCATGATCTCAGAGTTGTGATATCCAGCCTTACATTGGGCTCCGTGATGAGCCTGCTTAAGATTCTCTCTCTTTCTCTCACTCTGCCCCTCCCCCAGTTTGCATGCTCTCTCTTTCTCTAAAAAAATAAATTAAAGAAAAAAGAATGAAATCTTGCCATCTGCAAGGACATGGATGGAGCTAAAGTGTATTACGCTAAGCCAAATAAGTCAGAGAAAGATATATACCATATGATTTCACTCCTACATGGAATTTAAGAAACAAAACAAACAAACATAGGGAGAGAAAAGAGAGAGGGACAAACCAGGAAACAGACTCTTAACTCTAGAGAACACACTGCTGGTCACCAGAGGGGAGGAGGTGGAGGGATGAGGAGAGTTGGTGATGGGGATGAAGGAGGGCACCTGTCGTGATGAGCAACAGGTGATGTATTGAAGCGCTGAATCACTGTATGGTACACCTGAAATAATATTACACTGTATGTGAACTCACTGGAACTTAAATAAAAACTTGAAAAAACACTATTTGTAGGAAAGCAAGTTGCTAAGAGGAACATTTTAGAGTGTTCAGGAACAACCAGAACTAATATCAACAACCCTGACATCGATAGATGCTACCAAATGCTTTTGCCCTACACCATCTCTTATTACATTTGACATGGTTGGCTTATGAATTTGGATTTGGATCACATCTACCATTCTCTGAACAGATAATTGTTCCAGATTTAAAAAAAAAAAAGGCCCCCATCCATTTTATGAAGTTAGTGTATTCTTGGTTCCCAAACCAAACAAGATTCGTGCAAATAAGGAAACATTCATAGGTCATTTCACTTGTGAATATAGTGCAAACATTGTAAATAAAATGTAGGTCACTAAATTCAACAGCGTGTTTAAAATATTATCATGAAAATGACAGGAACACAAGTGTAGCTAATAACAGAAAATCTATAATGCAATCTGCAATGTTAATATATTAAGGAAAAATACATTATGATTATTTAAATAAAACAAAAATTAACCTGGAGACAGACAGAACTTCATCAATTTGATGAAGAATATACCAAAAGCTTGTAGCAAACACTCACAGGATGAAGGAAATGTGGATGCATTCTATTTAAGTTGGCAATGAAGAATAATAGTCATGATCACCACTTCATTTAACCTAGTGTTGATGAAGGATCTGGAGGTAAGACAGAGAACCATGCTTGTTTGCATATGACAGGATCAGCAATGCAGGAAAAGCATCAGACTCACCAGATAAGCTATGAAAACCAAGAGTGTTCAGCCACTTTGGTGTACATAGGCTTAGTCTATGAAATTCCATAGCATTTCAACACAATAGCAAAAATCAATTATGTATACAGTCGATTGCCATTATTCACAATTGTGTTCTATAAAGTCACCACAAGTACTAGTTTAGCAAATACTGAACCATTGCTTGTAGGGAAAATACAGGGTTAGGCTTCAACAAGCCTCTGGTTCCAACATTTCATTAGTCAATCAATTCATAACCTTGTTTTATGGTACTTCTGTTTAAAGGCATCTTGTTTAATATATATCATTGATTCGCTGACATTGAACTCATAGCCAACAGTGCTGTTAACTCAGAAACTGATGCCTGAACAGAGCTCTTCCAACAGACACCCAGGTTTTCCCCACAGGGTAAATCACAGCCTTCCTGCAAGAATTCTAGACAGCACTTCAGCACTATCCTTGTGGGTCATTTTAAATAGCAAAATCATCAACAAAAATGTGAAAAAATGTGTCATGAATAGACTGCAAAGAGAACACTTGTTTATAGTACGAGAGCTGAGATTGAGATAAGAAGGTAGAAGGTGCCCCATATGAACTCAGCCAGGAAGATGTGCAGGGCCATTCAAATTCTTTACCACTCTGCATATGTCTGTGAGTAACAGAGAGCACTAGGAGTGTTGGTCTGGAGTTACAAATAAACTTTAGCAAAGTGCTGAATTTGCATATGTGGAATCTGTGAATAATAAGATCAACTGTGTGTGCACACATAAATAAAACAAGAAACCCTACTACAATAGGAGCAAAAACACTGATGTGTCTAGAAAACAACTAAGACATCTACAGAGAAAATACAAGAACTCTACATAGAAAATGATCTGAACAAATAAAGAAATAAACATAAACTCTACAAGGGCATGTGTGTAAAATAGTGCAGAACACAAGAAAACTAGGTCAATGGAGCAGAAGAGATTCAGAGGAACATTGATGTGTATATCGTCAATAAAAGTGGCATATCAGGTGAATGGGAACTTTTCGGAAAATAGTTTTGGGTAAACTGACTCATGACATGGAGAAAAATTAAGTAGCCCCCTACAATGAGGGCTTTAGATCATTTCTACCCAATAGCCACAAGCCCCATAATGTGACACATAGATCAATTTAAAATTTTCTAGTTGCCACATTAAAAAACAAACATGTTACCTTTGATAATATACTTTATTTAACTCAATGTGTCCAAAATATTATCATTTCAACATGTAATCAGTCTTTAGAAAATTACTGACATATTTTACCACCTTTTTTCTTTCTAAGTCTTCAAAATAGAGTGTATTTTGCACTTAGATAAGTTTTAATTTTCCCTATAAATTTCACCACAAATAGTTTATCTATAGTCTGATTTTAGAAAATTTATGGTTAAAGAAGTCGATTCATATGATCAGGTTATTCTCAACATACAATACTTTTTTGACAACTGAATTTTGCATGAAAAAAATCATTTTAGTTTAATACTTGTATCTACTTGGACAAAACAGCTTCGCTTATCTTATAAGGATTGATTTTACTTTGAAGCAAGCACATTAGTACCACTACTGCCTTTCCAAAGTAGGTAAAGTCACTAACTCATGTATCAAATCAGCGCATTTACATAGCATTGAAAGGAGTACTGTGTAGGGGAGCCTGGGTGGCTCAGTGGGTTAAGGATCCAACTCTTGATTTCGGCTCAGGTCATGATCTCGGGGGCTTGAGATCAAGCCCTGCATTGGGCTTCATGTTCAGCAGGGAGTCTGCTTGAGGATTTCTCTCCCTTTCCCTCTGCCCCTCCACCCCCTCATGCATGCATGCGGTTTCTCTCTCAAATAAATAAATAAGTCTTTTTTAAAAAAAAGAATTGAAAGGGGCACCTGGGTGGCTCAGTCGTTAAGCGTCTGCCTTCGGCTCAGGTCGTGATCTCAGGGTCCTGGAATCGAGCCCCACATCGGGCTCCCTGCTCAGCAGGAAGCCTGCTTCTCCCTCTCCCACTCCCCCTGCTTGTGTTCCCTCTCTCGCTGTGTCTCTCTCTGTCAAATAAATAAAATCTTAAAGAAAAAAAAAGAATTGAAAGGAGTATTGTATAATTTGAAAAGCAACAATATATTCATCAATATCCACAAAGCTTATTTCAAATTTCTCACGTAGTTTTTGCAGCCAATTTAAATTATGTAGTAGATAGTAACTAAAAACTTGTTTATATTGATTCATGTTGGAAAGTACATAAGATTGCTATTATCAATTCAAATGATGGAAAGCATCTATTTTAACTTAAATTCTCGTTCCTTTCTAGCTAAGTCACAAAAACGCCTTTCTTTTCATTGGAGCTTTAGATTTAGATTGCTCAGATGTAGCAAAATGTCAGTAAGAAAATGTGTACTAGTTGGCCAGTTTTTGTCTTTGATTATTGAATATTTGGCAAGCATTTCTTTTGTTTCAAGAAATCTTGAATTGTAGTTAACAATAAAGAAAATCTTTCCAAAATATTTCTACCACTCAACCAACAGGCACAGACGAATAACAAAGATCATCAATTGATTCATTTGCATTTATATACTGAGGGATATTAACAAATACATTCGTGATACTTTGAATAAAAGTATAAAAGCTTCAGAAAACTGAACAAAAACTTGTTTCGGTATTTATCATGTTGTGGAAATGAAGCAAATAAGGGAAATATCAATCTTTTACTTTAAAATCTAGTGAATCTGGATTTTTCACCTAGCATAACTGGAGCGTTGTCTGTCATAAGAGGAGCTAAATTTTTTCATGTGTGTCTAAGATTATTCTTTGAACAATGTAAAAGTTTCAATAGTATCTATGCCACAAGTTCAAAGTTGTAGATTGCCAATTGACAAACTGTCTAAGTTAATGTGGAAATCCTTGGGGGAAAAAATCACCAAAGGTATTAGTTGAGTAGCATCTCCCATCAGGTGACTCCTCTAAAGCTAAAAAATGTGCTTACCATTATTCAAATGTTGAATCAACTGATCCTTGATATTCTTAGAAAACCATTGTAGGGCACCTGGTGGCTCAGTTGGTTGGGCGACTGCCTTCGGCTCGGGTCATGATCCTGGAGTCCCGGGATCGAGTCCCGCATTGGGCTCCCTGCTCGGCAGGGAGTCTGCTTCTCCCTCTGACCTCCCCTCTCTCATGCTCTCTCTCTCTCAAATAAATAAATAAAATCTTTAAAAAAAAAAGAAAAGAAAACCATTGTATTGGGGCGCATGGGTGGCTCAGTCGTTAAGCGCCTGCCTTCAGCTCAGGCCATGGTCCCAGGGTCCTGGGATCGAGCCCCACATCCGGCTCCCTGCTCAGCGGGGAGTCTACTTCTCCCTCTCCCTCTGCCCCTCCTCTGTGCTTGTGTTTGCTCTCTCTCTCAAATAAATAAATAAAATCTTAAAAAAAAAAAAAGAAAACCATTGTATTTTATGGGCAATTGTTTGGTGGCTTAACTGCAGATTTTCCACTGTTTGGTCTTCCTCTTATATCTTTCTAACAAAATTTCTGTAACTTAATAATTTCTTTTACCATATTTCTGTCTAAAACTTTTTTTTTCTGTGCAGGAATTTAAGTTATTCTATGTCCAGTCTATTAAATGTCATCGGAAATTTTTAATTCTGATTTCAGGTGATTAATTCTTGTCAACTCTTTTTTGAGCGATGCCTTATCAAGTTTACTATGTCTTTGCTGAATATATTTTAATATTATCCACGTTATGCTTAAATTTTTTTGTTATGTTTAAAATTTACTTGCCCCCACTAGAACAATTTGCAATCACCATTTATCATAAACTTTGTGATGTAAGTTTTTCTGATCTGTGTGCCTTTTTTTTTTTTATGGTTCTACATGTAGTACATGCATCTTTACCTTCACCTGTTTCTGTATCCATAGTTTGGCTTCATTGTAAGTGCAAAAATCTGGTAATACTTACTTGTAGACTAGAAAAATAATCCAAAAACATTAATTGGTAATAATTTAAATATATGAATTAATAATTATAGTTTATACAAGTATCACTCTACCTCCTGTTGTTTTATAACGTGTTCAAATAAACATGGTAGTGTTACATCAGTGCAAAGAAAAATCATCTGAACTAAATCAGTTGGTTGACATCAAACAGATCAGTAATATGTTTATGTGTCATAAGAGAAGTAATGCCTGTGTCCAACCTACACACCACATACTGCAGTATGTGTATACATACATTTTATTTTATTTTATTTTGCTTGAGATTGTCTGGGCCACTGAAATCCAATGAGAGGTGCCTTACAATCAGTTCTAGAAGATTCTCAGGCCTTGCCACGTAAGATACTGCCTATATTAAGTCTTTACATCTAGACTCTGAACAAATGTGTGTTAAACCATTACAGTCTAATACTTCATGTCTCTTAACACATCTTTATATTTAGCATCTAGTTTTCTTTCTGTGTGCCAACCTTACATGATACAATAGTTAAATATATATCTATCAAAATAATACGTTAAATATGATGGAAAATATCTTACTCTGCTTCAGTTTTAAATCTAAATTAACCAAAACCAAATAAAATTAAAATTCAATTCCTCAGATGTCACCGTTCAAGGGTTGAATAGCAACATCCAGCAGGACCCTTAGATGAATTAAAAATTTAAATGTGAAAGAGAAAACTATAAGGTTAATTGAGAAAAATGTGGGGCCCTGCCTTTGTGATTTGCAAGAGTAGCAAAAGATAAATCTTAAGTAAAAAAAAAAACAAAAAACAACCCAAACCTGTTATTAGATCATATCCAAATTGATCATTTCTGTGCAATGACAAAAACCATGGACAAAGTTAATAGATAAAATTAGAAAGCAAGATGAAGTCAAGCATCAGTAGAAATGGAAGATGTGGGGCGCCTGGGTGGCTCAGTCGTTAAGTGTCTGCCCTCGGCTCAGGTCATGATCCCAGGGTCCTGGGATCGAGTCCCACATCGGGCTCCTTGCTCAGCGGGAAGCCTGCTTCTCCCTCTCCCACTCCCCCTGCTTGTGTTCCTATTCTCGCTGTCTCTCTCTGTCATATAAATAAATAAAATCTTTAAAAAGGAAAAAAAAGAAAAAAAAAGAAATGGAAGATGTGTATCTTCTCCTGCAATTCTGAGAGCAGTATAAACAGATTTTAATGGTTAATGGAGACAATCCAGCACTATTGGTCAAGATCAATCACTCCCCAGTTATAACACAGCAGTTCTGAAGGGCACACAAGAGAGGATGCTCCACACAGTATTCCCTATGGAGGCAAGCAGCTGAAAGCCATGGGAGAATTTATCCTAGAATAGCAGAGAGGTAAAATGTGTAAGATATCTGTCGTGTACATAAACTGTTATTTAACAGTTACAAGAAACAAGTTCAATGTACTCAGTGAAACACAGAGAAATCTTTTCAAGTGGTGCTTAATGGGGAAAAAGGGGAGAATTAAACAGATTATATTATACCATGTGGATAGATTAAAATATATGCACACAAGATACTAATACACAGTTTGAAAGAAAACTCCCCAAATCTATATTTGATGCATCAGAATGATTGTTTGCAGGGTGAGAGCAGTGACAGGGAGGTGGACTAATGATTATAATATGTCATAAAGTAGGGAGTGTGATTAATTAAATCTTCTATTTTTGAAGTCCAAGAAAATTGTTTTCAAATAAACTGGATTTCATTTCTGGCAGTATGACAGGATGTCCTGAGATTTGTTTCCACACACATACAAAAAAAATTAGTGTAAAACATCTTTAAAAATATATTTTAATGTATTGTTCAGAAGCAAAAGTGGAGTAGAAAAAGAATCCAAGAATGTAAGCAAGCACTCAAGCTTCCCCCCCCCCGCCCAGAAGCATCAATGCAACCCTATTGAAATGGAGGTTTTGGTTTGATATCCACACACGGAGCACAAGGAAGAAGTGATGTCTAATTCTTTCCCAAGTGGGGGCACCAACAAGACACTTTCTTAAAATCAAAAACCAAAAAGATAAGGTGATTTAGAAACAAAGGGGAAGCTTGCCTACCTTGGCTTTAGCACGATGTAAAAGGGGAAAATTTCATCATCCTTACTTGGCTTGCACATGCATTTTCAACTTATAGTCCAGATACCTTTACAGTATGAAAGGTGTCAAGGCAGGAATCCAAATAGCCCCAGGTTGGTAATATCCACACTTGCCCAGAAGGAAAGACAAATCATATCCCGGAAACTCAATTCTCACCCAATTCTCAAAGAATTCCCACTGATAAATTTCAAAGGAGAATCATAAACCAGAAAGGGAAATAAGATATCGTGGGTAAAAACTAGTTGACAATAAAATATGACCAGGCATATTATATAAAAAAAAGAGAAACTCATTGAACTTCTGAAAGATATTTTAATTTTAAAGTACTAAGATTTAAAATACAATTAAAAATAAAATAGGGATGCCTGGGTGGCTCAGTCGGTTAAGCACCTGTCTTTGGCTCATGTCATGATCCCAGGGTCCTGGGATCGAGTCCCACATCAGGCTCCTTGCTCAGTGGGGAGTCTGCTTCTCCCTCTGCCCCTCCCCCGGCTTGTGTTCCCTCTCTTGCTATGTCTCTCTCTGTCAAATAAATAAAATATTTTTTAAAGATTTTTTATTTATTTATTTGACAGAGAGAGACAGTGAGAGAAGGAATACAAGCAGGGGGAGTGAGAGAGGGAGAAGCAGGCTTCCTTCTGAGCAGGGAGCCCGACACGGGGCTTGATCCCAGGACCCCGAGATCATGACCTGAGCTGAAGGCAGACGCTTAACGACTGAGCCACCCAGGCACCCCAGTAAATAAAATCTTAAAATAAATAAATAAAATAAAATAATAGCCAGCAGATTAGATACAGCTGAAGACAGAATTATTTATCTGATAATCAAATTTGAAGACATCATTGAGGTTGGCACACAGAAAACTAGGTGCTAAATATAAAGATGTGTTAAGAGACATGAAGTATTAGACTGTAATGGTTTAACACACATTTGTTCAGAGTCTAGATGTAAAGACTTAATATAGGCAATATCTTACGTGGCAAGGCCTGAGAATCTTCTAGAACTGATTGTTAAGGCACCTCTCATTAGATTTCGGTGGCCCAGACAATCTCAAGCAAAATAAAATAAAATGTATACTGAGACACAAAATGCTGTTTCAGAACACCAAAGATAAGGATCTGAAAACTAGAGAAAAGGCTAACACCTAAAAATAAATGACAATCCCACTGATAGCTGACGTGTCAATGTGGCAACAATTGAGAAAAAAGTGGAACACTGGAGAATGATATCATTGAGGTGCTGGCAAAAACAAGTCAACATGAAATTGTAGGTCCAGGGAAACTCCCTTTAAAGAACAAGAGAAAAATAGAGGTTTTTTTCTAAGAAATAAAAACAAAACAGAACAAAACACTGATCTATTGACACCCACTAAAGAAAACTCTCAAGAACTGTCTTTTAAAAGAAGGAATGTGAACTCAGATGGATAATATGACCTGCAGGAAGAAATAATGGGCAAATGTATTGGTAAATCTGACAGATAAGTCTAAATAACAACGGACTATTTGACAAAATAATAATATAACAACCACAACATTTAATTTTAGGGGCTTGATAAAAGCACAGTTAATCTAAAATACTGAACCCAAAATCAAAAGTATATTAACCTTAGATCTTTGCATTGTTTAGGAGGAAGGCAGCTATATGAGTGAACTATATACTATGTTCATTATTCCTTTTAAAATATCTAAGATCATCACTACAAATAAACATAAAATATGTAAGTTCTGAAAGAATCAGGGGAGAAAGAAAAAGAATGAAAAATTTGAAAATTCAATCAATCTGAAGGAAGACAAAATAGAGGACAAGAGGAGGAAGAATTAAAAGCATAAAATAAGATAGTATAAATAAATCCAACTACAGTAAAATAAAAATAAAAGTAAACGGACTAACGTCACAGGTCAGGTTCCAAGAAGTAGATCTGAGATAGAAATTTGCATGCAGGAAATTCACTAGCAAGTGCTCTAAGAACTAGCTCTTGGCAGGATGAAAGAAACAGAATGGGGCAGAAAATATTTAGCTGTGAAACACAACAAAAACCATAGCCAAAACCACAGCAATCTCTGGGACTGGGACGGCCCTTCAAAGATGTCACAATAGAGGCATGGAGAAATTGGACTTTCATGGCCCTGTAGTGATCAGGCATTGGATGTGGATTACCTTTGGAAAATGTGACCCTGGTTGAGGTGCTTTATGTAGCTGAGAGTAAATCTTGAACAAGAACAGAATGAGTGCTAGAGCCACCACCCTGCCCAACAGCTTTGGGAATCTTGACTATGCACCAAGCAGTCAATACAACTAAGTATTCCATTAAAATATGAAAGATTATCAGGATATATAATGAAAAAAATCCAGCTCTATGATGTTTACAAGAGACCTACCTAAAATATAAAGAGATCAAAAATAAAAGAATGGGAGAAGAAATACAGAACAACACAAAAATGGTCCTAGCTATATTAAAAGAATAAAAAAGAAAAGAAAATTGGTCTAGCTATATTAATAGCAGACAAAATATAGATTAAATAGAAAAAAAAAAGGATTATTAAGCACAAAGAGAGTCAATAAAGCTCAATTCACCAGGAAGATATAACAGCTAAACCCATACCTATCTAATAGCATGGATTCAACTCTACAAAGTTCAACCTGACATAAATGCAAGGAGAAAATGTGAAATCAATCTTCATAATGGTGGTATATTTGTAACACAACTTAAATATTAACAGATCAGGCCAAAATGTTCATGAAAATTTAGGAGATTTCAGTAACATAAGTAACAACATGACCTAATCATGTGAAACATTGTGTCTAACAGCTAGAGAATACGTATTCTTTTCCTCCGCAAAGGAAACTTTGCAAAAAGTACCTAAATACTAAGGGCAGAAAGCAATTCTTAATAAATGCTAACATCAATGCAATTTATAACAAAAAGATAACTTTGAGTTGTATATGGCTTATGGCATTTAAATCACAATTTCAAGTAACTCCTCTGGAGTTATCGGGGTTTTGGAACATTATTAAAAGTTTTTGAACCGAACGTTATTAAAAATGCTATCTATCAAAACATATAAGCATCTCATATCCATTAAGATGGCTACTATTTAAAAAAGAGAATTTTTTTTAAAGATTTTATTTATTTGACAGAGACACAGTGAGAGAGGAAACACAAGCAGGGGGAGTGGGAGAGGGAGAAGCAGGCTTCCCGCAGAGCAGGGAGCCCGATGTGGGGCTTGATCCCAGGACCCTGGGATCATGACCTGAGCCGAAGGCAGATGCTTAATGACTGAGCCACCCAGGAGCCCCTAAAAAAGAGAATTTAACAGGTGTTATGGTGATTGGAGAAATCAGAACCCATGTGTATTGTTAGCAGAGATGTAAAATGGTACATCCTCTGTAGAAAACAGTATGGCAGTTCTTCAGAAAATTCAAAATAGAATTACAACATGATTCAGCAACTCTACGTCTGGGTCTATACTCAAAAGAACTGAAACAGAGTCTCAAAGAGATATTTGTACACCTATATTCATAGTAGCACCATTCACCATGGCCAAAACGTGGAAGAAACCCATGTGTCCACCAGAGGATGCATGGGTAATCAAAATGTGGTATATACATACAATGGAATATTATTCAGCCTTAAAAAATAAGGACATTCTGACACTTGCTACAGCACCTTGAGGACAGGATGCTGAGGGAAATAAGCCAGTGACAAAAACACAAAGACTGTATGATTGCAGTTAAAGAAGTTATTTAGGGTAGTCAAAGCCATAGAGAGCAAAAGTAGCATGATGGTTCCCAGGGACTGGGGGGGGGCGGGCAGGAAGAATGGAAAGTTAGTGTTTAATGGACACAGAATTTTAGTTTTGCAAGAGGAAGAGTCCTGGAGATGGATGGTGGTGATGGCTGCCCAATAATATGAATGTACTTAATGCCACTGAACTGTGCACTCAGAAATAATTAAGACAGGGGTGCCCAGGTGGCTCACTCGGTTAAGCAGCCGACTATTGATTTTGGCTCAGATCATGATCTCAGGGTGGTGAGATCAAGCCCTGCATCAGGCTCCACTCTGGGTATGGAGCCTGCTTAAGATTCTCTCTCTCCCTCTCCCTCTGCCCCTACCCCCATGCATGTGTGCTGTCTCTCTCTCTCAAAAAAAAAGACACTTTTCTATTTAAAAAAAAAAGTTAAGACTGTAAACTTTATATTATGTGTATTTTACCACAATAAAAAAAATTGGAAAATAAACCATATAGCATGCACCTAAAATGATACATAATAGGAAATTTATAGACTTAAAAGCTGAAAAAAAAAATGAAATAATACTCTTCTTTCAGTTGGGGAAATAACAGAATAAACCCAAAGAAAGTAGGCAGAAAAGAAATTATAATAAAAAGAAATTATGAAGTCATGGAAGAGAAAACTAACATATGACACATGAGAACAACACAGAGGTAAGTTGATTCCTTCAAGTCTCACGAATTCAAGAAATATTTAGTGAAATTTTTCACATTTGAAATAGAGAAAGCACAGAAGCAACTTCTGAAGGAGAAAAGGAGCCCAACTATGGATGCTGCAAACAATAAAAAGCAGAAGATGTTAAGTACGACTTGATTCCAATATAATATGTAAACCAAAATATAGTTGACACGCTTCTAGAAAAATGTAACTTCACAAAAATTACTCAAGAGGAGCTTAAAAAAATGAACTAGTCCCATAACCATTAAATAAATTGAATCAGTGGCCTAAAATATTTTTTTAAAAGAACACATCATACCTGATAATTGTGCCAGTGAATTTCAGCTGAAATGGAAAGAACAAAGAATTCTAATCTCACACCAATTCTTTTAGAATGGAAAAAAGAGTACTATGCAACTCGTTAATGAAGCCAACTTCCCCTAAATACCAAAACCAGACAACACAGAAAAGAGAAAAGAAAAGTACAGGCCCATCTCACTCATCTATATAGATTCAATAATTCTAAAAATAGAGAGAGACAGAGACAGAGAGTCAGAGAGAAAACCAAATCTAACAGTGCATAAAATGTTAATGTTATAGCTAAGTAGAATGTAATCTTAGGAATATAAGGCTTGGCATCAGAAGACTCATTGGTGGAAAAAAAATATTAATAGATAAGTGGGTAAAAATAAGAACAATAAAATTTAACATTCATGAAAATATGGCTTGGAACAGTAGAAAATTAAAAAGTCTTAAACTGAAAAAGTGTGGCTACTAAAAACCTAGAGAAAACATTGTATTTAATCATGGGCTGTTAAAATGAATAAGAATCCCTAATGTCACACTGCCCTTCGAAGTATACTTGGGGCTGTAGCCAGCTGGAAAAGACAAGAAAAAGAAACAAAAAGCAGAGAACGTTAATGGGCAGAACAAAACTATCATTATTTGTAGATAATATAATGGATCAATAGTAAACCCAATGGAATCTGTGGATGAATTGTAAGAGTTAATAACAGTATTGTGAAAGAACGTTGGATACAAAGTAAGCAAAAGACAGTCAGTTCCATTTGTATATCCCAATCGAATGTATAGACCTATGTACCTTTGCCTGGAAATGTAATGTCAAATAGGCCAACGTAACATCAAATAATATATAAATAGGTGTCTATATACAATAGAGACAAAAATTGTAGCATACCCAGGAATATATACAATAGAAGATGCATAAATGTAGAAGGCCCACACAAAGAAAATGAGATACGTGAATGGAAGACAAAATAAGAAAGATGTTAGGGGCACAGTCAGTTAAGTGTCTGCTTTCGGCTCAGGTCATGATCTCATGGTCCTGGGATCGATCCCCATGTCGGGCTCCCTGCTCAGCGGAGAGTCACTTGTCCCTCTCCCTCTGCCTCTCCCCTCCTCCTGCTCGTGCTCCCTCTGTCTCTCTCTCAAATAAATAAAATCTTAAAAAAAAAAAAAGATGTTAGTTCACCTTAGATTGATCTGTGTGTTCCATGCAAATGCAAACAAACTTCCTATCTGTCTTAGCATCTATCAAGACACCTTGTAAACACTATGACTAAGACAGGTTTCCTTGGTGCAGAGATAACAAAGGGCCTGATGGAACAGAAGACAGGACTCAGAGACAGACTTAGACAAAGCTCGAACCTGATTCCAATGGACACTGGAGATTGATGGAAAATGGTGCAGAAAAGTACTTTTATAAATAGGGAAGAAAATGAACTAGCATGGTATCTCACATGATACACTAAAATCTTTTCAAGGAAAATTTTAAAAGCTAAACTATAAAACTTTAGGATAATGTGGAATACTATGACCTAGACAGGGGAGAGCCCCTTAAAGAAGCTGAAAGCACATTCCATTGAGGAAGTGGTTGGCCAGTTGGCCTTAAAATTAGGTACGATGATGATGCGAAAAGATAATACACATTGGGATCAGATATTTGCAACACATCACTGAGCAAATATTTTTCCTAAAACGGGTAAATATACTCCCAATATATAAATAACAAAAATGACAAATGATCCAACAGAAAAGTGGGAAAATTCTTTCAATGGCACTTTGAGAGAAAAATATATGAAAGTGTTTAAAGTCTCACTATTAATAAAAGAAATTCCAATTGAAATTACAATAATGTTAGTTTTACCACTGGATTGGCATTAACTCCGAGGCCTGACAATATCAAGAGTCAGCAACATTGTGGAATGGAGGTCCAGGGGGCACTTTCTTTTTTTTTTTTAAAGATTTTATTTATTTATTTGACAGAGAGAGAGATAGCGAGAGCAGGAACACAAGCAGGGGGAGTGGGAGAGGGAGAAGCAGGCTTCCTGGCAAGCAGGGAGCCCGATGTGGGGCTCGATCCCAGGACCCTGGGATCATGACCTGAGCCGAAGACAGTTGCTTAACAACTGAGCCAGCCGGGCGCCCCAGGGGGTACTTTCTATGCCTGAAAAGCAGGAGGACTCCTGTGTACTAACACCATGATAAAGGGGGTGTGTCTCTGGTGTGTAGGGGCAAGGTCAGCTGTGGGGGGAAGAAGCCCCAAGTGGTTCTAAACTCTTGAGTCTCCCCAGTCGAGGCAAAATCAGCCACACTTACTGTATTTTTCATGTATTCATTCGGTGGACCTGAAATTCATGACCAAAATTCGGTATCTGAAACCATATTAATGCAAATCACAGAATCACAGAAATGTGCAAACCAACTACCACTTCTTTTTGCCATCATGGGAAGAGCTACATATTTTATAAAACTACAAAATATTGTCTCTAATGTCATTGTTAAAACCACTAAGCTAATGGCTATAAAGTAACCAGTATTTATGAAATGCTTTATTATGATCTGCAAGTCACAAACAAGTTTGTGAAATGTTATGGGTAGTATTTAAAAACATACGCCAGGGGATTTTTTTTTTTGTCTTTTTGTTTTGGGGGAGTTTTTTGGGTATCTTTTTTACATTCTGTGACATGATGGGTTCATGAAAGAGACAGAACACCATTGAGACAGGTAACCAAGGCTTTGTTGTTTTTTCAACAAAATTCAATAGCCCCTTCTGAGCTTTAATATACATTTCCTGGCAAATTTGCCCCACTTTTTTGGGTTTCAATTTCTCAACTGGTTAAAGACAAAAAAAGGAATAAACTGGCAACGAAATCCAGCTAGTCTTGAAGTTCTAAAATTCTGGAAGACACCATTGATCGTGGCAAGACGACAAGGTTTCTCAGTTACCTACTGAACTTTACAAATCTAACTATGTTATAGAAGGAATATGTTCCCTCATGCTTCTTCTGCCATCCCTCTACATATTTTTCTGCTTTTCAGTAAATCTGAGCCAAGTGTTAGTGGTGTAAAAATTCTAGGGCTTCAGAGTCAGGCAGTGCTAAATTTCCCATGTAAACAAGTTACTGTAATTCTCTCAGCCTTGGGTTTATTATCTATATACTTGGTCTAGATAATATCCTTCCAGTAGACTTGTTGCAGGGATTAAGCACACAATGTCTCTAAAGTGCCTGGCCAGTTCTTGGAACAGAGAAGCCCTCAGTGTGTTCCTGACCAGCCTGTCTCCATTCCTGCCCTGATAAACTCACAAAGCCACAGAAAATAAGAGAGGCATCCACGGAACAGGCTCAAGGAGTGTCCCATTGGAGCAGGTCACACATCATCCCACCACTGGTGGCTCTGCAATTGGCCCACACTCCCTCTCCCTTCCTTGTCCCATGTGGGCCCTCCAGCGGCTTGACTCTTGCCATCCAGCCTCACCTCTGCTCCCCAGAATTGGATGCACATCTCTGCCCTCGGGCACCTACCTCCATGGAATGCCATTAGACACCTGCTACCCTGGCCCTTGCTGGCGTGCTCCCAAGACCTCCTGCAAATATCAAGAGCACAGCTAGACACCAAACATACCCTTTCTCCAACTCTCCCCCATTCAGATTGTCCCAATCACAGGCTCTCGTCTTCATTTCTGCCTGACTGGTGACGTACTTGCCTGAGGCAGTAGAACAGCTCTATACATTTGTGCAATAGAATTTTGCTTCTCTGAATTATTTAGGAATGAACATATTTCAGGCATGTGAAGGTAGGAACAACTCAAGATTGTTGTCATTATATCTATCAAAGATTCCACTTGTTTATCTCCCTGTGTTCCTCATTCCACCACAGGTTCACTTCCACTCAACCGTTCCCCTCCACCTTCTCTGGCTGAGTTCTAATGGCACTGGCCATTGAACACATGGCCTTGAGCATGGTTCCCTGAGTTCTGATCTGAGAGCCTGTCACTTGCCTCAAGGATGGTCACTCTCTCTCTTGAATGGGTCTCAGCCTTCTTCATCAAATCCTCTGCTAAGCTATGGGAATGATGATACTCTTTCCCCTAAAATCCTAAAACATCCAAGAGATGGATCATTTGGTCCTTTGTGATTTGGCTCTTGCTTCACCCCCACTATTTCTGCAAATGTAGCTGATTTTCCAAATGCTTTGGCATATTTGCAATTTTCTAAATTGGCCACTTCTTTCTTTTTAAAAATATGGATATTTTTTAAAAAACATTTCAAATTAGAGAACATTTTCAAGATAATTTTAGGAAACTCCCTCCATAATCATAAGATACTAGGTTGCTGACATGGTGCTCCATCAACTGTGAAATGTTTCAGAGCATATTTTCTATGAACAAAGAAATTACCCTATAATCTTCTCTATAAGACCATCAAAATGGGAAATAAGCATTGATATATTACTATCATTCAATCCACAAACCCAATTCAATTATTACCAACTGATCCCAAAATGTCCTTACAGCCAATGGATCAAGTGTAGAATCATAATTCACATTTAGTTATAATTTCCTTTCATCTCTTTTAACCTGGAAAACATACTCAGTAATTCCCTGTCAGGTTCTTGACATGTTTGAAGAGTAAGGCCTTGTTATTCCAGGAATTTCTCCCAATAGGTGTTTGCCTAGCATGTCCTAATAATTCATGTGCTCTGGATGGTCCACCCTGTGAAACATAACCTTGATTTGTCCCATTACTGGTGATGTTCACTCTGATTGTGTCATTGAGGTGGCATCTGCCAGTTTCTCCACTGTAAAATTATTTATTCTTTTCCCCTTTTTAAATTAACAATCGGGGCACCTGGGTGGCTCAGTCGTTAAGCGTCTGCCTTCGGCTCAGGTCATGATCCCAGGGTCCTGGGATCAAGCCCCACATCGGGCTCCCTGCTCCGCGGGAAGCCTGCTTCTCCCTCTCCCACTCCCCCTGCTTGTGTTCCCTCTCTCGCTGTGTCTCTCTCTGTCAAATAAATAAATAAAATCTTTAAATTAACAATCATTTTCTATGTAACAGTCATTTTCACACTTTGAAACTATGTAAATATCCCATGCTTTAGGGATGCCTGGGTGGCTCAATCGGTTAAGCATCTGCCTTCGGCTCAGGTCATGATCCTGGAGTCTTGGGATCCAGTCCTGCATCAGACACCCAGCTCAGCAGGGAGTCTGCTTCTCCCTCGGCCTGCCACTCCCTCTGCTTGTTCTCACTCTCTCTCTCTCTGGCAAATAAATAATATCTTAAAAATATATATCCCATGTTTTATCAAAGTTATAATTTATTCATCTATTTATCATTTATATCAGTATGGGCTCATGGCTTCCTCTTCAATTCAGTGAATTGTAATCTATTACAATCCTTCTTTACTTTGATACTCAAATTTTTCTATACTTGAATAATGGGATCCCCTTCAAGTTGGCCTCTGTGTCCCTTCAAACTTTACTTCCTTACTTTCTGATTATTGCAGGTTCATGTCATATTTTCTCAGCCCCAGCCCTGGAATTAACCATTACCTCAAGGAGCCCTGGTTCCATCTTGTAGAAAGAGGTATATAGAAACCAAGAATTGGGGCTAGGTGTGCTCACTGCTATGGAGTGCCATTGTTTTTTTCTTTTTTTTTTTTAAGATTTTATTTATTTGTCAGAGAGAGAGAGAAAGAGCACAAGCAGGGGGAGCGGCAGGCAGAGGGAGAAGCAGGATCCATGCTGAGCAAGGAGCCCGATGCAAGACTCGATCCCAGGACCCTGGGATCATGACCTGAGCCGAAGGCAGACGCCCAACTGACTGAGCCACCCAGGCATCCCTGCAGTGCTGCTGTTTGTAATTCTTCTTGGTGGATGGACCTAGGGAATAGCCCTGTATATCTATACACACAGAGGTGGCATATGTGTACACCTATGCCTACCTATACGACTTTGAATTCACACAGATAATTCCAGTTCCAATCCAGAACCATGGTTTTCAGTTAGTTCCTTTTCCATAGGTGTAGAACCCTTCTCCAACAATAAGAACCTGATTTTCAGTATCCCTAAAATATTTATTCAATTAATCTCCCGGGACGTAACCCATCTCTCATCATTGTCACCTCTTCCCCTGCATTGACACCTCTCTAACCCCAGGCTCAGATACCACTCATCAGACTACATGGCAAAAATTGAGGTCTTACTACCAGCTAAAACTCCCCTCCCTCCAAAAGGGAAACTTTCCCCATATTGTTTTCTTCTTCCAAATACCAACTCTGCAATAGGATCCGCTTACTTTCCTTCAGTCTCCAGTGCTTGCAACTTATATTTTTCTGTTTTTCCCGGAGTTTTTGCATGGTGTCTGGGAGGTTCAGTCCAGTTGGAGCTTACTCAACAATAGTGAGAGCTGCCATAGGTTTTTATTTGTCTAGTTTTATTCTGTTTTGTATTTGTGTATACTCTTTATAAGATTAAAAGAGGATCTTTCGATTCCCAATTTCCTAAGAATTCACTCTTATTCCGTGATTCTTCTTTATCTATTGAGATAATCATGTTTCTCCTTAATCTGTAAAGTTGCGAATTCCATCAGTTACTGTTCAAATGTTAAACAAAATTTGATTTCCTAAAATAAACCCGTTTATTTAGTTGTGATGTTTTGTTCTTTATTATAGTGCTGGATTTAGTTAATATTTTGAAAAGAAATTTTGCAACTGTGTTTATGAGAAAGATTTGGCTGCTCATTTTCCTTTATTGTGATGTTCTTTTCATGTTTTGTATCAAGGTTTTTGCAAAAAAGTTGAAAATTTCTTATTTTTCTATTGTCTGGGAGTGTTTGGGAAAGTGTAAATACCAATGAAGCCATTTGGATGAAGAGTTTTTATTTGTTGAAAGGATTTCACAACAGATTCAATTTCTTCATTAGATACAGGATTATTCAAATATTCTATTTTATTGTTTCAGTTTTAGAAAGCTGTATTTTTCTAGGGATTTCACCATTTTATCAGAGCTGTTGAATTTAGTGGCATGAAACTTTTAATAAAATTCTAGTATTAGCTTTTTAACATCCATAGTTTATGTAGCAGTGTCCTCTTTTTGATCACTAGTATTGACGATGTATGCTCTTTCTTTTTTTTTTTTTTTAAAGATTTTATTTATTTATTTGAGAGAGAGAGAATGAGAGACAGAGAGCACGAGAGGGAAGAGGGCAGAGGGAGAAGCAGACTCCCCGCCGAGCAGGGAGCCTGACGTGGGACTCGATCCCGGGACTCCGGGATCATGACCTGAGCCGAAGGCAGTCGCTTAACCAACTGAGCCACCCAGGCGCCCGATGTATGCTCTTTCTTATTCATTTATCTGTCTGGCCAAGGGATTTATCAATTTGACTGGCTTTTTCACTTCTCTCTCTCTTTTTTTTTATTCTTATGTTAATCCCCATACATTACATCATTAGTTTTAGATGAAGTGTTCCATGATTCATTGTTTGTGCATAACACCCAGTGCTCCATGCAGAATGTGCCCTCCTCAATACCCACCACCAGGCTAACCCATCCCCCCACCCCCCTCCCCTCTAGAACCCTGTTTGTTTTTCAGAGTCCATGGTCTCTCATGGTTCGTCTACCCCTCCGATTTCCCCCGCTTCATTCTTCCCCTCCCGCTACCTTCTTCTTCTTCTTCTTTTTTTTTTTTTTCTTAACATATATTGCATTATTTGTTTCAGAGGTACAGATCTGAGATTCAACAGTCTTGCACAATTCACAGCGCTTACCAGAGCACATACCCTCCCCAGTTTGACTGGCTTTTTCAAAGACCTAACTTTCAAGTTTCTGTTTATTTATATTAAAGATGTAAATCTCAAGTTTTCTTTCTTTTATCATTTTAAAATGCAGTCTGACAACCATAGTCTTTATTTACGGTATTGTCAGCTTTCATTATTATAACTACTTTATATTTAAGTTTAAATCTGCTATCTTACAATTTATTTTCTATCAGTTACACTTGTTCTGTGCTTCATTTTTCTCTTTTCTTTCCTCATTTTGGCCTAATTAAGTCATTTTTAAAAAATCACTTCTCTTCTCCCTCTCCTTACTTGGTAGTTTTAATCTTTCACTGTTCTTTGAGCAGTGAACAACCTGCTTTCTGGGCTTATTTATAAATATTTTACCATTTCCTAAGCAATGTTAGAGTGTCCTTCTTATTGTTATCATGTTGGGTAGAGGATGGGTAATTGCACTTTTCAATTCTGAGGTAACTGGAGATTCACATGCAGGTGTGAGAAGTAATACAGAGAGATCCTGTGTACCCTGGCTGTCATTTCCCCTTATGGTAGTATCTTGCAAAACTATAGTACAGTATCACAACCAAGGTATTGACATAGATGCACTCCATTGATCTTATTCAGATTCCCTCATATTACTTGTGTGTGTGTAGTTCTATAAATTTTATCACATGCGTAGGTCCGTGTATCCACCACAATGATCAAGATATAGAAGAGTTCCATCACCACACGTTCCCTCATGTGTACTTTTATAACACCTCCATCCTGTACTGTTCCCCACCTCACCCTCATTCTTAACCTCTGGCAACACTAATCTGTTCTTTCGTATAACCCTCATTCTGATTTAGTTACACTGTTTTTGAGTATATTTCTTTGTATGGTATTTCTTAGTGGTGGCTCTAGGTATTACAATACGCACACATTACTTATCACAGTCCATTGGTATCAACATTTCACCACGTTGAGGAAAGTGTGGAAACCCCACTTCCACTTAAGTCCTTTACCTTACCCACTTGTCTTGAATATCCGATGTTATAGTTGTTTCAATCACCAGATATCATTTATAAAACTCATGAGAAACATGGTCTCTTGTATATACTGATATTTCTGTTCTTTCTCTTGTTCCTACTTCATTCCTCTAAGACTTCTCTTTCACAATTTCTTTTCTGTTTGAAGAACTTCCTTAAGCCATGTTTTAAGGGTAGGTCTTCCTGTGAAATTCACTTGAGAATGTCTTTTTTTCCTCCCCATTCCTGAAAGATCATTTTCTTAGACATAAAATTCAGAGGTACCAATTCTTTCTTTCAGCATTTGACAAAATGGTCTCTATCGGACCTCCATGGTTCCAGATGAGAAACCCACTATCATTCAAACTGATGTCCCCTATAGAGAATGAGTTGTTTCTCTCTGGCTGCGTTCAAGATTTTTTTCTTTGTCTTTAGTTTTCAAAAGTTTAATTATGACCTGCCTTTGCATGGGTTTCTTTGAGTTTATTCTATTTGAGATTCATATGGATTCTTGAATCTGTAGGTTTATGTCTTTCTCAAAATTTGGGAGTTTTCAGCTGCCAGTTATTTGAATCTCAGGTTTCCAGCAACATTTCCTTAATTACATATTCAGAGTTTTCTTTTTCCTCACATTATTGGACTTCAGTCATATGAATAATGAATCTTCTGTTACTGTCCCTCAAGCCATTGAAGCTCTGTTCATTTTTTCAGTCTATTTTCTCTCTATTGTTCAGATTGTATCAACTATATTGCTTTGTTCCCAAGTTCACTGATTCTATCTTCTGTCATTTCCATTTACCATTGAGCCCATCCAGTGAGTTTTTTATTTCTGTTATTGAAATGTTCAGTTCTATGATTTTTACTTGGGTTTTCTTTATAGCTTTTATTTCTCTGCTGAGATTTTCTACTTTTAATTTGTTTAAAGAGAATTTGTAATATGTTTGTTAAAGCATTATTATGATGGCTGATTTAAAATCTTTGCCAAATAATTTCAACTTCTGATTCATCTCAGTGTTGGCATCAGTTGATCGTTTTTCATCCAAGCTGTGAATTTCCTGGTTCTTGGTATAATGAGTGATTTTCAATTATATCCTGGACATTTGGATTCAACTTAGGTTAGGGGACTCTGGGTCCTATTTAAATTTTTTAAAGCAGGAAGTCACCTTATTTAGATTTAACATGCAGGTCCTGGTTTACTTTTGTAAACTATGGTCCCAGTCACTATTCAATTGTTGGAGCCTTGGCGGTATTATTTTCATCTGTTTGGCATCTGATTCTGCTGGAACTCCCTCTGATTGCTGACAATGCTTCCCAAGGGCAAAAAGAGTTTCCCTGGCTGAGATACCTGTTACCTCTAGGTGGGGGAAGGGACTCTCCAAACCCCAGGGAAAGAGATTGCTTCCAGGGCCAGGTAGCCTGTTGTAGTGGGATCCCCCATCTATGTTGCCTGGATGCCTGGTATCTCTGGCTGGGAAGGGACTCTCCATCCCATGGGGATTCACTTTGTTATCCCTTTACACCCCAACTCAGCCACAAGTGACCCAGCCCAGGAGGCTCCTTTATTCCCAAGATCTGAGACTGCCTTCTCCACCTAGACATTCCAGACAGTTTTGAAATCAGGTTGTTTTGTTTTGCCGCTAACTGTTCCTAGGATTTTCTCTTGGTGTTTAAGTCTCAGCAGCCTGACTGAGATGTGCTTAGATTAGATTTTCTTTGTATTTATTCTATTTTGGCTTCTCTTAGCTCCTTGCATCTGTGGGCTGATGCTTTTTGTCAAATTTTAAAACTCTTGGCCATTATCTCTTTAAATAATGCTTTTGCTCCATTATCTCTCCTTTCTGGAAATCTAATTACATAACTGTGTGACCTTTCCATCACATATCAAATGTGCCCTGTGTTGTTGTCTATGTCTTCTACCCACTTCTCACTCTGAGTTTTAATCTGGCTATTTTCTTCCAGCTCATTATCACTTTACATCTGCCTATTTGCTATTAAATGCATCTCTATAGTTTCAATTACTATAGTTTACATTTAAAATTTTTTTATTTCATTCCTTATTTTCTATTCTCCATGTTGTTTTCCTTCTTGTTATTTATTTCCTTGAATGTACTAGGTAGTACAATTAAATTAAAGCCAGTGTTTGGTAACTCTAATTCTAGGATTTCTCTGTGATTTTGATTCCACTATATGTTATTCCTACTATTTTTGGTCATTTGATCTTGACTCCAATTACTGTATATTCCTGGTAATTTGATATTTCATGCTGGACATTATATACAAAAACTAATAGAGGCAGTTTGTATTTGAGTATTTTAATACCTGATAGTAATAGTATTACTTTTACACAAAGTCTGTTCTCTCATTCTCTCTCTCTTCTTTTTCTTTTTCTTTTTTTTAGAGAGAGAGAAAGAGCACACATGAGTGGTGGGGAGGGACAGAGGGAGAAAGAGAAAGAAAACCTTAAGCGGGCTTCTCAGCCAGTGTGACGCCTGATGCAGGGCTCAATCTCACAATCCTGATATCATGACCTGAACTGAAATCAAGAGTCAGATGCTTAACTGACTGCCCCACCCAGGTGCCCAACAAACTTGATAAATTTTGTAGCTAGCTTCACCTCTTAATGCCTTCTCATAAACCTTGGTAATATTATTTGTTTACTAGAATAATTTTATAGTGTTTTAGGCTGAGATTTATCAAGAACTGACATCTTTATGATTTTCAGTTTTTCCATTCAGAAATACAGCATAACTCACTATTAAATTTTTCTGTTATACCTCTTTTTAATTATTAAGTTAGCCACCATACAGTACATCATTAGTTTTTCATATAGTGTTCAGTAACTCATTAGTTGTGTATAACACCCAGTGCTCCTAAGGAGGGCACATGCTGTGATGAGCACTGGGTGTTATACCTCTTAGTAAAGTTTCTCTTGTACGTTCTGCACATTTTCTCAGGATTATTAGTGGATATTTTATTTGTCTTGTATTCTTAGAATAGAATTTTATTGTTAAGTATTTTGACTATTGCTGCTGGTATCCAAGCCTATTATCTATTTTATATTTGGTAAGTTTGGTTAAAGGTTATAGTTACTTGTAATGGCTTGTTTGAAGTGCAGAATTTCTTAGAGACACTAATATTCCAATATGTACTGTCAATATCCATGGTGTTGATTTAATGTATAACATTTCCAGTTATGTGTTCTGGAAAACTTTTATTTTTAACATATCAATTAAGATTAATATCTCATGGAACATGTATTCTGTGGACACTATTCAGAAAATGTTTCAACAGACCTTTTCACTGGAATGATTTATGGTCCTGGTTTTAACCATTAACAAATGAAATCCCCACCTTGCAAATCTGTGATATATTATAGTTTCTATCTGAGATTATACACATATCTTTAGCATGTTCATTCTGTTGCTTTATATTTTAGCTCTTTACAAATGTTTGATACTAAGATTTGTCTAGATTATGAATTATGTTGACCTTAACTCTTTCCAGGCTATAGAAATGCAATGATGCCATGAATGTGATACATGATACTTCATACTCAGTTTTTATACATCAATCACAGGAAATACCACTAATCAATCACAGAGCCCTTTCCTTTTGATTCAAGATGTAGCCTCAGAATCCTTTACAATTATGTTTTAGAGGAAACCATAGAAAGTGGTCAGATGATGCACAAGATAAAAATTGTGCTATCCTTGCAATAATGTTTGTCCCTTAGATGACTTTATTAAATTGTTTTATTTTCTATTTAATAAATACCATTAATGTCTGGATTCAAATTTAAACAATTTCATTTATTCATTTATTTATTTATTTATTCATTTATTTATTCATTTATTGAGAGAGAGTGTTGTGGGGGCGGTGGAGCATGGCAGAGGGAGAGGGAGAGATAAAATCTCAAGCAGACTCCATGCTGAGCACAGAGCCCATTGTAGTGCTTGATCTCACAACCCTGAGATCATGACCTGAGCCAAAATCAAGAATCAGACACTTGGGGTGCCTGGGTGGCTCAGTCATTAAGAGTCTGCCTTCGGCTCAGGTCATGATCCCAGGGTCTTGGGATCGAGCCCCGCATTGGGCTCCCTGCTCCGCGGGAAGCCTGCTTCTCCCTCTTCTACTCCCCCTGCTTGTGTTCCCTCTCCTGTGTGTCTCTCTCTGTCAAATAAATAAATAAAATCTTTAAAAAAAAAAAGGGGGGCGCCTGGGTGGCTCAGTTGGTTAAGCGACTGCCTTCGTCTCAGGTCATGATCCTGGAGTCCCGGGATTGAGTCCCACGTCGGGTTCCCTGCTCAACAGGGAGTCTGCCTCTCTCTCTGACCCTCCCCCCTCTCATGCTCTCTATCTCATTCTCTCTCTCATATAAATAAATAAAATCTTTAAAAAAAAAAAAGAATCAGACGCTTAACTGACTCTTGATTAAGCATCACCCAGGCCACCTCAGCACCCCAAATTTAATCAATTTTATAAAAATTAAATTTACTTTTCACCTCTAGTCCTCTGATATTTTCTGTTTTGTTTTGTCTTGTTGTTTTGTTTTGATATCTTAACTTTCCTCTTCTTGATCAATTAATTTTGATTCATTTCTTGGTTCACTTACATGAATTTTTAGGTAATTATTAAAAGGTTATGAAAGTGGTACATTTTCCTTGAATACTTGGAAATGTCTTTTTATAGGCTTCATATATGAATAAAAAACAGTGGCACATCACATTCTTAAGTCATATCTTTTGCATTAGAAACTCTGTAGATGCTGCTTATGCTTTTTTCCCCTCATAATACTGTTACAGAGGAAAGCTGTGAAATAGTGACATGTATTAAACATTTGTGGGTAATCAATTTCTTCATTTTTTTCTTTTTTTTTCTTGATACTTACAAGAGTTTTTGTTGCTACCATCATCTCTGTAACTCAAACATCTTGCCAAGGTAGGTATGATAGATTTCTGTTTATTAAGGTTGCATGAATATCATATAATATCTTATATTAGTTCAGAAAAATTTTCATCAGTGTTGACTCTACATATTACTTCTGTTCTATTGCTTTGTTTTCTTCCCCTAGAACACCTATAATGCATGGCCAGCCTTTTGTCTCTATCCTCCAGAATTACCATTTTCTCTCCACTTTTTCATCTCTTTGCCCCTTTCTTTAGAAAGCTAGTAAAGTTTCTCCTGGTTTCCGCTTCACATCATTGATCCAGTTTTAAACAATGTGAGACTTGTTCTTTACTGATATATAACCAATTTTTAGAATGCGTGGGTTTAATTGGGTACAAGGGTCAATAAGCCCTAAACCCTGTCTTCAAAATACTGGTAGAAATAAAAAAAAGAAATATACATGCAACCCAACAAATAGACTCAACAAAGAAAGAATCTCAATAAACAGACATAAAATATTTCATTAAAAAAAAAACCTAATGGAAAAAAAAAAAACCTAATGGAAATTCTGGAGTTGAAAAGATAGTAATAACTATCTTTTCCCTAAAGGGAAATTTTCCCTAAAGGGTTAAACAGCAAATTGAGATGGCAGAAAAAATGATTCATTAATCTTCAAAACAGAGCAATAGAAATTATTCAATATAACAAAGATAAAAGATTAAAGAATGAACAAACTCTCAGGGACCTGTGATACAACATCAAGTATATCAATATATGGGTAATGAGTCCTAGACAAATAAGAGAGAGGAAAAAAGAACATTAAAATTATTTGAAGAAATAGTGGCTTAAAAACTCCCCAAATTTATTAAAAGTATTGATCTACAGACCCAAGAAATTCAACAAATTCCAAGTTGAACAAACACTAAGAGATGTACTCTTAGACACATTTAAATTTTTAAAAGACAAATATGAAGAGAATTTTTAAAACATCAAGAGAAAAAGGACTCATAATGTACAAGAGAAAAATAAACAAAGATATCTTCTCATCAGAAACAATGGAGGTCAGAAAGCAATGAAAGGAAATATTCAAAGTGCTAAAAGAAAAACTGTCAAACCAAGAATTACACACCCAGTAAAATTATCCCTAAAAAGTAAAAGAAAAAAAAATAAAAAGCATTCCCAGCTAAAGGAAGACTGTAAAAATGTACTGGTAGAAGATCTGCCTTACAAGAAGGGCTTAAAAATCTTTCCAGCCAAAAGGAAGTAACACCAGAAAGTAATTCAAATAGAGATGAAATAAGGAACCCTAGAAATGATAAATACATGGATAAATACAATACACTCTATAAATATACTTCTCTCATTACTTTTCTTAACTTCTCTAACAGACATAAGATAGTGTAAAAGGAGGAGTGAGTAAAAGGAGATGTGTATATTGTAATCCCTAGTATAATCATTAAGAAAATAAAATTTTAAAGTGTAGTAAAAAACAGAGAAGTTAAAATAGTGCATTAAGAATATTTATCTAGGGGCTCCTGTCTCACTCAGCCAGTAGAGAGTTTGACTCTTGATATCAGGGTCATGCGTTTGAGCCCCACATTGTGTACAGAGATTATAAATAAATAAACTTTAAAAAAAGAATATTTATCTAATGGAGGAAAGTTTGAGTGGAAGCAAAGTGAAGGATACAATAGGAACACAAGAATCAGTCAGGACAGAAAAGCCCAAGTGACATACAGAAATGACAGAAGAAGGGGCGCCTGGGTGGCTCAGTCATTAAGCGTCTGCCTTCAGCTCAGGTCATGATCCCAGGGTCCTGGGATCGAGCCCCACGTTGGGTTCCCTGCTCGGTGGGAAGCCTGCTTCTCCCTCTCCCACTCCTGCTTATGTTCCTGCTCTCACTATCTTTCTCTCTGTCAAATAAATAAATAAAATCCTAAAAAAAAAAAAAAGAAAGAAAGAAATGACAGAAGCAGAGAGATCCCAGGGGTCAAGGTGCCAGAAGGATCTTCAGGAGATGAGGTCATCTCTGGTAGGACAACAAGTCCAGAGTTGGTTTCCAGCACCACTGAGTTTCTTCAGGCCAGACGACTTCAGCTTCTTGAGACAGCCCCACTGCTTAGCACTGCAGCCTTCTCTTCAGAGCCTCTGGAGCCTCTGTCAACCAGGCTTCCTCCCAGGGCCCAAACCCCTGGCCTCAGGCCCCACCAAGACCCCCACAAGACTGGACTGAGGCACTATGTGAAACTCTTTAGCTTCTGCACCAAGAAGCCCATGGAGAATAAGGCTCTTGAGATGGTGGAAGAGTGCTGGACAAGTATTTCCAACATCTTTGTGATGACCTGGAGGTGTTTGCTATGCATGCTGGCTGCAAGACTATGAGGCCAGAGGACCTGGAACTTCTGATGCAACAGCAGGGCCTGGTCAATGACCAAGTCTCCCTATATGTGCTTGTGGAGCGGCACCTGCCCCTGGAGTCCTGGCAGCTGTTCATCCCTTGTGTATTCACTGGCAACTGTCTTTCCTGCCCAGCAGTGGCCAGGCTTCAACACCCACCCAGTGCCCACCTGTGGTCACTTGGCCCCACATATTTTTCCAGGCTTCCTCCCCACCTCCCCAGCATCAATAAAGTGAATTTTTTAAAAAAAGAATATTTATCTAACACAAAAGAAGGCAGTAGAAGAAGAACAGAAGAACAAAGACATGAGACGAGTAGAGAACAGATCTTCAAAACTGGCAGTCATAAATCCACCCTTTGAATGAATACATTAAATATGAATGGATGAAACACCCCAGTCAAAAGGTATGAATTGTCAGTCTGGACTTAAAAAAACGAGACCCAAATATGTGCTGTCTACAGAAAATGCACATTAGATTCAAAGAGACATATAGGAAATCAAAAAGATAAGAAAAGATATAACATGCCAACAATAACCATGAAAACAATGAGATGACTTTACTAAGAACAGATAAAATAGACTGCAAGAAAAAAAGTTAAAGAGTTAAAGACGAGGAGTTAAAGACAAGGAGAGATATTTCATAATGACAAAAGGATCAATACATAAGGAAGGTATAACAATTATAAATGTATATGCACTTAATAACAGAGCTAAAAACATATAAAGCAAAAACATACAGCAATGAAAGGAGAAATATTCAATTTGTCAATAATAGTTGGAAACTACAATGACCCTATTTCAATAATTGATAGAAAAATTAATCAAGAAATTAGCAAAAAATATACAAGATTTGAACAACATTCTCCACCATCTCAACCCAACCAGCACTCACAGGACACGCCTAACTGACATTTGCACTCTCATGGAGTGCAGAGAACACATTATTTTCAAGTACTCATGAAATATTATCCAGGATAAACCATATTCTGGGCCATAGAACAACTTCAATAAATTTAAAAATTGAAATCATATAAAATATATTCTCTGAGCACAATAGAATTAAATGAAATCCATAGCAGAAAGAAATCTGGGGAAAACCCCAAACATTTGGAAATTAAGCATCACAACTTTAAATAACCAGTGGGTGAAAAAGAAATCACGAGGGAAATTTTAAAATATTTTTAATTTTAAGAAAACGAAAACACAGATATCAAAATTTATGGGATACAGTTCAAACAATGCTTACAGGGAGATTTACATCTTTAACATGTATATGAGAAAAGCAGAATGACTCATCAATAACTAAGCTTCTGGGTTAAGAAAATAGAAAAAAGGAGAGCAAACTAAACTCAAGTAAGCAGAAGGAAGAGCTCTTGCCACATGATGACACTATCCTGGGCATCGAGGGGTTTCATGGTGTAATCTAGGATGGAATATAAATCATGGATCTGTGCACATTTTCTCCAAAGGGCCAGGGAGAAGAGTTTAGGCTGTTTGAACTATAGGATCTCTGTGGCAGCTACTCAACTCTCTGATTGTAGCATGAAAGCAGCCATAGAGAACTGCTTATAAATTAAGAACCATTCTTAGCTTACAGATGGAATACAAAAAGGCAGTTAGCCAAATTTGGCCCATGGGCCAGTTTTTGCATCTCTATATAGATGATAAACTGATACTTTCTAAAAAAAAAAAAAAAGAGGAAGACGAAAGAAAGAAGGAAAGAAGGAAAGAAAGAAAGAAAGAAAGAAAGAAAGAAAGAAAGAAAGAGAGAAAGAAAGAGAGAGAGAAAAAGAAGTACACTGTAAGCATTGAGCTCCATAGAGAAAGGGGTTATATCTTTTCAGTTCCGTATCTCTCCTCAGTGAATACATGAGATAACACAAAGTGTGGACATCCTGGGGAATCTCTAGGATGAAAAAGGAGAAGCAGGTGGCTTACTGGTAGTAACAGTTTCTAGAAATGTGATTATTTAGTTCTGGTAAATCCAAGAGGAAAAGGATTAAAGGTGGAATCTGACACGTAGTCTGTGCTACCATACGTACATTATTTCATTAATCTTCACAAAACCCTCCATTTCACATGTACCGAAACTCGGGTTGAAAGAAGCTAAGTAACATGCATAAGATCCCATAAATAGTAAGAAGCCAGAGCAGGAATGGAAGAGGTTTGTAGCTCCAAAGCTCAAGGTTTGTTTTTTGTTTTTTGTTGTTTTTTTCATGAAACCAGGCTTACTTGCCTTGCTGGCCATGATCTCATACTTGGCTGTTTCTACCACTGCTGTTCCTAGAACTTCTCTTTCAATATTATTAGTACATACAGATCACAACCTCCTCATAGGGGAACCATAGCCTGGATTCTAGCAACTGCTCTGCATCACTTCCTACAGGTCCTCCTAGCGGTCACTCAACATGATGACCCTCAAAGTTACCAGCTGTCTAATGGGCATATCTTGTATCAGTGGGCATATCAGGAAGATTAGGGAGATGATGGGAGTGAACTTGTTCTGAAAAGTACCAGCCATTATACAAATTGATGGTGGCACTTTTAATCATCGCTAATTGGCTTCAGCCTTGTTTCTTCTTTTCTCGAAATGCACACACCTTTGTGAATCAATCACTGTGCTTTGTAAGCATGTGCAAGCTCTTTCTACAAGCCGTGCGTGGCTAGTTGAGGCCCCAGTTTCTATGCAGGCCTGAGTGTGGGAGAGATCTGTATCTGTGGGTGTTCAGATATGTAGGACACCATGTTCTGTTGAAAAGTCAATCTTTTACTGATTGGATTTTAACTTTTTATTTACCACCCCCCCACCCCCCACCGCCCAGTAACTCCTTCTGGACAATATTCCTGGAAAACTGTGTAAAAAAATAGAGTAATCACCACCCCCTCTTAACTCACAGCAACATAGGTGGTAAAAACTCCTAAGAAAAGGAGATAGTGTGACTCTCTGCTTTGGAATCCAATGAACCTCAGAATGCTTAAACTTTTGGGTTAGATAAACATCAAGAAGTTGAATGCTTATCTGGAAACTTTGAACTTTCAGTGCCTGTTTGGGTAGGAAATATCATGAGTTTGAGTTTTGTTGTCTGATTTCCAGAACTTCCTGATTTTTGAAGGGACCAGAAATTCTTTGAAAAAAAGAAAAAAAAAAAGAAAGCCGCCATGGTGTCCAGCTGCTTTTGACAGGGAGTGGAGTGTAGAGAGCCAGACGGAAGTGTTCAGGAACCACTTCTTCTCTCTGCCCCCCAGCAAAGCTTGCCTCCGACACCCCAGCCCCAGCCAGCTGCATCACCTACTGTTGGGGAAATTCCGGTTTTCACTGTACCTGGTGGTTATATCTTTCCTTGGAGGCAGGATAGTTCAGCAGGCAGCCCAGACCTTCTACCTGTTGAATCTCAAATTCCTCACTGGAAAAATAGGAACAGAGATACCCACTTCACAGGAGCCTCTCAGGGAGATTATCCCTGGCCGCAATGATTCCAAAGTAGAATGGGAGGAGCGATGAAGAGCTTCCTCCTTTGTCTCCTGCCCTTCCTAGTACTCTAGGGGAGCGAGGCAATGCATCCCCACTGGATCTGATTCCCTTCAGTAAGGGCACACCCACCTGAAGGTGGGCAAACGGAGGTGACCCTACAGAGGTCTACAGAGACCAATAGAAGGTGGCAGAGTGCTCTCAGCACAGATGATGTGTGTTCAACCACAAAAATTCACCAGATAATTGCCAATCCAGGATATCTCAGACTAACAATCTTGATCTTTTTTTTTTTTCAATGAGGAAATTCAGTAAGAAACATTTTCTTACTTGTTATGGATCCTCATCCTCATCCTTCTCCTTTCTCCTTATTCTAAATGCCCATAAAATTAGAGCTGAGCTCTCTTTGGCAGTTTCTGTCTTACAATCTAGTGTGTGAGTGTATACGACATAGACTATGCCTATTTTGTTCACCGCTGCACCATGAGCCCTGGCGTATTCCCCAGCACGTGGGAGGAACAATGTAATTATATAATGCTGGGTTTTTTTTTAATTTAAATTCAATTATCCAACGTATAGTACATCATTAGTTTTGGATATAATGTTCAACGATTCATTAGTTGCGTATAACACCCAGTTCTCGTGTATAATGCTGTTTTCACCGTGGATTGAAGCCCCATGGACGTAAGTGCCCTAAGAACAAATCTGCCTTTTTCTGCCTACGCGGCCCCCACTACAGGGTTTAGCATCTTACCTTCCACATAGCAGGTGCTCGATAAACACCAAATAAAGGGATGAATTGATTAAAACATTGTGCATCTAGTTAGTACTTCCTGGTGAGCAAGCTGAAGAGAAAACAAACCTACGGCAAGTTCCCCGCCCCATAGGAGGATAAGATTCAGTGGAGCAGGGATGATACAGATACAGAGATTTAGAGAACAGTGTCAGGTACATGTCAGTGCCACATAGGTGTGCAGATAGCAAATTCTGATGGAAATGCACCAAAGGAATGAGGGCAGAGGGCGCCTTCTGGGGGATGGGAAGATTACACAAGCCTCCTAGGATAGGCTGTGGATACCAGAGAGGTAGGCAAGGATGCTGTCCTGTTGCCATGCCCTTGACCTGTCTCTTTCAACAACATTCCATTTACAAAGAAAAACAAACAAGGTCATGCAGAAATTAGCAGAGGCAGGATTTTAATCCAAATCTTCCTGACACTTCAAGGAGTACTTCTTACTCTGAGAATTCCTCCCACTGGAAAATAGAAGGAAGGAATCAGCAGAGAGGCACGGCAGGAGAATGCTCTAGGAGCAGGAAACAGAAATACTCACCTGGAGTGGAGGTTGCTTCCAGGGAGACTGTGCTGGATGCAGATAAATGCTGGACGAAGACATCCTTCGGGAGCAAGGCCTGCGGTTTGGACCTTGCTCTGTGCTGGGAACAGGGAATGTTAAAGGGATGTTAAAAGAATCAGTATTCTAGCAAAAGCCATCAAGATGGAGATTAGTGCAAAAGCCCAGCGAGGCAATGCTGAGAGCCCCTTGCTGAAGTGAGTCATTCATTCATCCTCTTATGGATTTATTCTCTTAGGGATTCACTCTCTTCATTCATTCATTCATTCACTCACTCATTCATTCATTCTCTTAAGCATTCTCTTAAGAATCTCTTAGTACATTCCTCTAAGTGCTAGAAATACAACAAAAGAACAAGGGAGATGTGATGTTTTTTCTAATGGCACCTGAATTCCAATGGAGCAGACAGACAATTAGCAAGCAAGAAAGAAGTAACTTCAGAGGGTGGTAAGCATTGTGAAGAATAAATGGGTAACAGGGTCAGGTGGAGGGGCTGGTGACAGGTGTCCGTGGGTGGACAGGGGAGGCCTTTCTGAAAGTCTATCTCCGTGTAGGTCACAAGCAGAGCCGTGTGAGGGCTTGTGGGTTGAGCGAGGGGAGGAGGCAGAGCGAAAGGGAGGCCCGGGGACCAGAAGGGCCAGGAGGGCAGCTGGTGGGGGGAGCCTGGGTCATGAGAGTCTGGAAAAGGACAGGCATCGGAGCACATAAGACGGGAATGTGGGGAGGAAGACGTGAAGGAGAGACACTGTCTGTGTCATCTTAGAATTGGGGGTAAGGAGGATGTTCCAGGATGATTTCAGAGGAGTGAGACTCTAGGACCAGGAGAGCAGCAAGAAGGAGGGGTGAGTGCCTCAGTCTGGGGGATAGGGGAAGTTTTAGGTGTTATAAAGAAGCCAAGTTAAGAGATGGAGGTAGCCGATGATTCATCTGTGGCTTGAGACCTCTTTCTTTTAAGGGCAAAACTATGCAAAACTATTTTCTTTCCTACCATTGTGGAATTTCCAAAGCGGGAATCCTGACTACACCTCTGGACTGCCTTTGTCAAGCTGTGTGTCTTGGGATGGGTGGTCACCCCGACCTTGACCGACACTGTGTAAATGTGAAGTTGGGCAAAAATGCCCAAGGGCCATGGCGCTGGCCTTGTCTCATAAGACACATGTCACGGGTTTTCCAGTTGAGTTACATAGAGACTGCTCTCCTAATTTCAAAATTGTTCCAAAGTGGACTCAAAATTAAATAAACAAACAAAACAGATAAGGAATGAAATCAATGAGCCTGGAATGGAGAGGTAGAACATATGGGGTATACCTCTAGTGAGAATCCCCCAAGGAAAGATGAAACATGGGCACCTGGGTGGCTCAGTCGTTGAGCATCTGCCTTCGGCTCAGGTCGTGATCCTGAGGTCCTGGGATTGAGTCCCGTGTCGGGCTCCCTGCTCAGTGGGGAGCCTGCTTCTCCCTCTGCCTCTGCCTCTCTCTCTTTCTCTCTGTCTCTCATGAATAAATAAATAAAGTCTTTAAAAAAAAAAAGATAAAATGCACAGGGGCACAGAAACCAATTCCTGTCCGAGCCTTCCTGTCTCATCACAGAAAGCTAAGGACAAAGAAGGAAACCCGCAGGATATGCACCGTCTGATCATAGTAAATCTTACTCCTCATCTGGCAAAATAACCTTCCTTGGCCCTGAACTTCAAACGGGGATATTCGTTTAAGGAGAAAAGTTATACATAGCATCTCTGATTAAAAAGCTGCCCAAAAGACAACTAACCCCAAGTGACTGTTTCTTTCAACAATCCTTGTGGGAGAAGAAATCATCCCGCCAAATCAGAGTCTTAGAGGCTCCGTGGAGTCTTTATGGGGCAGAGAATGGGTCCCCGGCTTGTCTGTTTCTGGAGGTTCGGCCTAACATTGGGATAGGATTGGATAACCTTGAAGATCGTGTTGCTATGGTCTCTGGGCGCCCCGGCAAATGTTTTCTCTGAAGGTGGTGGGTCCCACCAAGCAGAGAGGTGTTTGGTCTACCTGCTGCCCCGAGGGAGAGACACCTACCGTGCTCACCAGCTCTGCATGGGGGTGGGAGGGGGCTGCACTGCTTCCCTCGCTCCTGCCACCCCCTCTCTATTGGACCCCACTGTCCTCTCATGTCACATCCACTGTGACGTGCGCAGACCCGCACTTGTGAATTTTCCACCATCCTGTGCATTGGGGCAAAGTTCCCTCCCTCCTGAGAACCCAGTCTTCTGCAAGGATGACCAGAGAAGTAGAGCCCCGAGTCCTCCTGGAGAAATGGATGCTCCCGCCTCTCCTCCTGATTTCCCCAGCGTATCAGTTTGGACAAGTGCATTTCACTTTATATCTGGCATTTCTGAGTGTTTGTCCCCCCCCCCCCCGTCTCTCCAGCCACCCAGAGACCCTCTGTCTCCCTCCTCCTGCAGGGTGTGGGGGTGTGGGGGGGGCTGTCAGAGCTGTTTCCCCAGGATCCTGCAGTCACACCTGTTTTCACTACCTCTGCTTGTCCCGTTGGAAATTTGTAATGAAAAAAAAAAAAAATCAGAAGCAAGTAATCGCCGGCCTTCCCTGTATCAAAACACAGCTTGTTTCTATCCCGGACAACGTGTGCTACAGCAGAGCCCTGAGGCTCGCATGTCAGCATAGACGAGGAATGGCTGGCTGCGTTAACACAACAGTAAAACCCCTGTCGGCATGCACAAAATAAAATGAGTCTTCCCATGTCTTCCTCAGCCCTTGCCTGAGATGGGTTTCTGCCTCCCTTGCCCTGCTGGAGCCTCGTTGATTTATTGGCTCTGGCTTCTCCTCGCTTTCCTGGGAATGGGTGGGTTCCCTCCACTCTGGGAAGTGGCAGGCCAGCGATGCTGAGCAAAACCTTGCAGCAAACACGGGGTGAGGTGGCACCCAGACCATCCCAGCTCCTCCCGGCATGCCTTGCAGCTGCAGGAAGCCACCCACCCGAATTTCAGAAACCGCAGGCTCCTGTGGGTTCTGAGATCCCCTGTTTTATGTTTTCTGTGACACATGCACACAATTCAGTGTGTTGTTGGTCGTCTTTTTTCACATTTCTGAGCTCCGACCAGGAAAGAGCACCCTCTGCTCTGTGCCACGCGTGGGGTGGACGTCAATGTCCCGGTTCCCAAACGGGGTTGTGGGCTCGCTCCCAAGCAGCCGGGTGGTGCAAAAAAAATAATAACTCACTGCCGTGCTCTGAGCTCTGTCTTGTCTGGTGTGCAGAAAGAAGGGACCTGTGTCTTGTGGAATCACCCCCCCTCCCCGCATCACAAGCTGAGGGGTTCTAGAGCAAACAGGGATGTGTTCTCGGCTGGCGCTTGGCGCTTGGAAGCGCGGATGTCTTAGACCCTGGAATGAGGAAGCAGAGGCTGCCCTGGTTTTGAGCCAGAGCTGAGAGAAGCTTCTCCCCCACTTCTGTTGCACCCCCTCCTTCTGCCCAGAGCGCCTCTTTTCCTTTCTCCTGCCCATCCCCTACTTGCCCTTTGCAGACTCAGCCTGAATTGCACACCTCGCCCCAGCCCTGACGCTGCTTCGAGGCCCCTTCTGCCTCACCTCCGCCTTCCAAGGCCCTGTGTGGCACTGCCACGGCTCGTGGCCGCTGACCTTTGGGGGACGGAGCCTTGTGGGCCCCTTATCGCTGGAGCCCAGCCAAGCGGCTGGACCTGGGGAGGCACGCGGGTCCCCACTGTGCCTCAGCCATCTGGTGACAGAGCGCTCAACGCAGGCATATTCCGAATCAGAGCTGCTGGTTGGGACCAGAGGTGGACTCTCCAGCTGCCTCAGTGAGGCCCTCGCAAGGGCTGCGGTGGGTCCCTGGCCCACTGCGCCCAGCCTTCCTGCCCACAGGACCGGCCCAGGCCGCCCACCTGCAGCAGCTGCAGCTCCGGGTCCAGGCGGTTGCTGAGGCCGTACCCCACTCCTAAGGAGGCCCTGCAGTTTGCCAGGACTCAGTTTCTCCTTCCCACTGGGAGCTGCCCTGGGAAACGGCTGCAACACGGAGGTGGAGAAACTCCCCTTTCAGGATCCCGCAGCTCCTCCAAGGCAGACCCCTGAAGCTGATTGAGAAATCCAACGCAATGTTTTGTTTCCCTCCCCACCTGCTAGGCCTGGCGGCAGGACCAGCTTCACCCGCCTGCAAACAGTGCGGTCACTCAGGCTCTCGGAAGGCCTGCAGCGAACGCTCTGCGGGGCCGGGAGCGATCGTGAAGTTGTGACGCCTTCCATCCTGGATTTGTGTTTTGCGGGTGAAAGCCAGTGGAGCAACGGAGCATGCGCAGAAGGAGCCTCAGCTCACAGGCAGCCCCCCCCCTTCGGCTGCCGCCCGCTCCCTGGAACGGGTTCTTGGCCACCTGCCCCGCGCCTCCACCCATTCATCCATTCAATGAATTATCTGTTCATTCAATTTGCCCAACTTTCTATGAGCTGGGACCTGGGTGGGGGCCCGCGGGGACACGGACAGGGTCAGGCGTGCGTAGTCGTGGGGCTGGGTCCCACATACTGTGAGGGTATGCCACCGCCCCGTGATTGTCCCCCTTGCACCAGGGAGATGGTCCTAAATAGCACATAAAAACCATCATGACGAGTTAAGAGGGAGACCACTAAAGAAGGAGAAAACGTTTTAATTCTGCTTTTTGGCTCAGGGGCCCGCATTTTCAGGGTGCGTGGGGCCCTTCGCGTTACGCATCTGGCACCGCCTGGTAACCCACGACCCCAGGTTATTGATGAAGTATCGGCTCCCCATGCAGTCTGGTAATTTAGATGACAGTTCTTCCTAAGGAACAGGGTATACGGAGAAGCCCCGGGAACGTGGAACTGAGTGTCAGAGGACACGGAACGCACCCGCCGCCTGTCTTGTAGCTTATGTTCTACAGAAGCGAAGGGCCTCAGGGGCCAGCAAGCGGGGGTCAGGCCACCTCCTTCTCAAAGGTAAAAGTTCTCGTGGAGGATTTAAGAGCTGCCTTCTCCACCTGTGTATCTAAAATAAGGCTGCAATTTTGCATTTGTGCCCGGAAATAAGGAAGTGAGATTCCTACCTACTGGAAAGACAGTTATGGGGGGCTGCTCTGGGAGGCGAGTGTGGCCTAGGCCTGCAGACCGTAAGCCACACGTGCAGAGGAAGCCAGGAGCTCCAAACAAGCAGCTGCCGCAAGTTCTGTTGCTCCAGGCAAGACAGCGATGGGCTCCGTTTCCTGGCCTGAGACGTGAGCTGGGGAGTAGATTCATCCCTAGAGCCTCCAGAAAAGAGCTCAGCCCAGCCGACACCTTGATTTTAGCCTCAGAAGACTTGAGCAGAGAACCCAGCCATACCTTGACCAGACTGTAACCCATGGAGCTGTGACCTAAGAAGTAGGAGTAGTTTTAAGACTCAAATTTGATGGTAATTTGTGATACAGCAAAAGAAGGACCTTGCTTGAAAGCCTCCACCCAGGGACCTACAAAGTCATTCTTTCCCTGGCTTCTGTAATTACTTGGGAAAATAGAGTCTTTTATTTGTTTAGGTTTATTACAACTGGATTTCCATTCTTTGTAACCAATGTCTCCTACCCCAGCTCTTAAATTCTGTTACCTTCTGATACACTTTAAGGAATAGACTTCCTGGACAAGGCATATTAATTTTCTTAGAAGCTTGATGAGAATTTTTAATCGTTTTCGAAAAGAGTTGGGTTGATACACCCTGCCATCAAAAAGCCAAGAATATGCCAACATTAGCATAACTCTACCATTATATTGATTCTCTTCTGTGATTTGTAACAATGTGATTAATTTGTACTTCGGAGGGGGGTCAACTTTCAAATTGGAAATGTATAATCAATGTGTGTGAATTATCCATTCATTCAATTTGCCCAACTTTCTATTGGAACCTGAATATTTTTCTCACCAATTTTTATGAGAATCCCAATAAATCTCTAGTATTTATTGAAAATATTTTTTCTAGTTTGCTTTCCTTTTAATTTTCTTTCCATCATGTACTTGTTTGTAGGACCTTCCTATTGCTTATGTCCCATATGTGTTATTTTCTCCCTTCCTGATTTCTTATATAGGCTCAAAATTTGGGAATTATGAAAACTTTCTGATTCATATTCTACTTCTGTATTTATTTCTGGAATTTGTCTATATCATGAAGCTTCCCAAGAATTAGGTCTTGGATTTATATATCCATTTTGGTTTTTCTGTTTTTTTCTGTTTTTTTTTTTCTTTCTTCTTTTATGGTAGTTCTCAGCGGTCTCTCTGTCACTAACTACAGAAACCCAATTTGAATTGGCATGAACAACAGCTGATGACTTCTTTAAGAGATGCTTGACTGGTTTGCAGATGTGAGGGGCACGCGGGAAGAATGAGCAGGTGGGGAAGGCTTGGGCAGGTGTGGAATGCTCTTTGCCTGCCCCCCTCCCTTTCTTTCTCTCTCAACTTCAGGATCTCAGCGTATTACTTTTTCCAGGGGCAGACACTTCTCCATGCGGAAGAGAATGTGGGAGCTCTGGCCTGACCCCTTATGGCACCCAAGGCCCACAATGACCCTGTTCTCCGGCCTTTACCAGGAAAGTCCAGGGAAGGCCCCACTGGCCCAATATACAGAATCAAATAACAATTGGTGAGTATTTCCCCAGGAAGAAACCTCTCAGCTCTCAACGACGAGAAGACTTTCAAACTCACCATTTTGAAAAATCTGAGCGTGCATGACCCAAAGCCTCCTAGACATCTCAACCAGGCTACGGACCAACCTACAAAGCTGAAAATAGAGGTTCTGTCATTAGCTCCTGCCACACCCCACATTCTCCCAGGAATGACCGCGGTCACCTGCTGCCGGTGGAGAGCTGGGATTCCTCCACCACTGACTGTGGGACTCTGGGAGGGCCTCTGCGCTTCTAGAGGGTTCCTACAACTGCCATTTATTCTTGCAAAAAGAGTTAGGTCTCTAAGTCCAAACTCCTCTGTACACGGGCTAGGGTCCAAGTGTTGTCTGACCAAATCCAGGGACTTTGGGATCAAGCTTTTCTCTGTTATTTTAACAAGAGTAGGAGGACCAGGAAAACAGCATTCTTTGCAGAGCTCGGCCTGAATATCACAGTCTGTTGATACTGTTGGCTACGTGGCAATTTATTCAAATTCCCTAGGCTCCATTCTTAAATCAGTTGGCCCTGGTGTCAACGAACGCCACATTGCAATACCTAATGATGACTTTTAAGATACACTTTTTTGGGGCCGGGGAATAAACTTTTCTCTGCTGCCTTGAATACTTCTGTTTTTCCAGTGTATGTTGGTTAACTTTATTTGTATCATTTGGGACTTTGATTTTAGTCAGCACAATTAATAATTTACTCCCTGACTTAATGGGGCTGTCGAGGGGAAGAGGGAGATCTGGTTCAAACAGTGTGGCTCCCTGTTATGGACAGCTATGGGCATCTTGTGTGAGTTGCCAAGTGCATTACAGAGTAATAAATGTATAACGAACCTGGCCGCCGTGCGCATGCTAAAAATGAACTCTGGGTTAAGTAAGAGAAGCATTTCCATTGTGCTGCTTCTCTTGAGAAACTTCGCGAGTGGTGGACTGCGCTTCTCAGAGCGAGTGTAGTGTGTGTGTGTGTGTGTGTGTGTGTATAAATGAGCAGCCCCAGCACCTGTAAATTCTGCATTATTTTAGAAGCACTGCTTCTAAAGAAGTTATTTTAATCAAGAGAGATCCTTAGCCGTGTTCTGAATTAGGCATCATGTGACAGGGCTTTGTGTGACTCAAAATCTTCTCATTTTACTATTTAGTTGGGCATGGCCGTTGCGGTTACTGCGTAGCTTGTGGGTGTGAAAGGGTTAAACAGTAAAACCTCCAAGGTCTGCAGCTGGGGAGTGGTGGGGGAGGGGTATTTGCCAATTGGACACAGTCAATGTGGGAGAGTGAAGGACATTCACCATGGGGGGAGAATTTGGTCCCCTGACACTGAATACAGAGGTGTCCATATGTCTTCAGATAGTTCGTTCTAAAGCAGGGGAGAGGAAGGAAAGGACTTTTACGCCCACGTAACCAAAAAGTTGCCAGAACCTTCTAGAGAGACTAAACTGGAGGAAGGACTCTCCCTTCGATTCAGCAACAACCAAAACTTTTTAAACACAGTTGTTGGGGATGAACTCCAAATATGAACATCGATCACTTGCAGACAGAGTGACTGGGAATCCCCTTCGGTCAAGGTCAAATGCTTCCCACCAGGATGAGCCCCCTTGTGATGACGTGGGGTGGGACAGGTGCAGGGGGCACTCTGAGGCACGTGTGTGAATGATGTGGATCTGATCATTCAGGATGCTGACAGATGGCACGACCCCACATCCTTCCACCTCACCCAGCTGAGGGCTTCACCAATTCTGTTAACAAAGTGAGAATGAAGGTTAATGTCAGATGCTTTGCAAATTAGTGAGTTACTTCTATCCATATAATCAAAAGAGCCCTCCACTGATTGTCATCTGTTCTCCTAGAATAACATGTTTAATGAAGTCCCACTTTTAAATTGAGTAAACCACAGCTAGCATTCACTCTGCACAAAATGACACATTGCGATACTTAATGATAACTTTTAAGGCATATATGCTTTTCTCTAGTATTTTAACCAAAGTAGGGAGACCAGGAACACAGCATTCTTCAGAGAACTTTGTCTGAACATCACTGTTTGTGCTACTTCCTCTATAGAGAGAGTCCAGGATTTCCAAAACTAAAAAAGGGTGAAGCAAAAACAAAAACAAAAACAAAAACAAAAACTATTGGATTCAGTTCTCTGCTACTTCAGTATACTTCTGCCATTTCATTGCGTTCAACACAATGAGCCCTTCTCCCTTGGGTAGGAACCAAAGGGGATTAGGTCCACCTTTCTACTAAGCAGCTAATTTGAGCCTCTGCCTCCAGCCATGAACCCCGCTGGACATTGGGGAATGGAGCCCTCCAAATTGTGGGGTCCATCCTGCTACACACACACAAAGGAGTCTGAGTGGCAGCCTTCTGAGTCTCCAGAACTAGAATGGGCTGCCATTTTGCAATAAAGACCCAACTTTTCATCCAATAAACATTTATTGTGCACCTGCATATATATAGAAGAAAAAAGCTTCAGGACCCTGTCCTTAAAAACTGATAATGTGCCAGTGATCAAAATTAACCTGACTAAACCAAGATGGGGGGAGCAGTCCGAATGGGGGGGAGCTGTCTGAATGGGGCGTGCGGATCCAAATAGCTCCCTCCTGGAAGGACCATGATGTCACACAGTGCAACTTGGTCTTCCCGTCCTGCAGAGCAAAGTTTAAACACTTGTCTCTGAAGATGAAGAAAACAGAAGAACAGCTGTGCAGAAATGAACACATTATGTTCTCCTAGAATAACATGTTTAATTAAGCGCCTGCCGTGTGCCAAGTACCCTTCTAATCCCTTTACATGCCTATGTGATCATCACGACAGTGACTTAGAACAGACTGTGTGCTGGGCATGCTTTTAAGTGCTTTACAAATACTAATTCATTTAATCCTCTAAGTAACCCTATGGACAGGTACTATTACCAGCCTCATCTTACAGATGAAGAAATGGAGACACAGAGAGGCTAAGTAATTTGCCCAGGGACACACAGCAAGTAGGAGGAAAAGCCAGGATTGAAATCCGGGCCATCTCACTGTGGACTCCATGCTCTCACCACAGGGCTCTACCCCAGGTGGGGAAGTAACAAGGGTCAAGCACAGAAATAGGAGGAAGCAGGACTGGGGCAAGTCTGCTTCAGAAGGAGCCTGTCTCCAGTAGCCAGGTGTACAAACAGGCAAATGGTAGCAAATTCAGCTGGGCTGTGGGGACGAGGGAACTGCAGGTAGTGGAAAAAGGAAAAGTAAATTTACACCGGATGTATGTGAATTCAAGTCCTAACTTCACAACTGACGAGCTGCCCTGAGCCTCAGTTTTATTATCTGCAAAATGGGGGTAATAATGTCTGTCTCCTAGGGGTGTTATGTCTAAACATAGATGGTGAGCAGAAGCTGCTGATCGTTTCTCCTGATCGGGGTCCATCCCTCACAAATGAAGGTTTCCCTGTGGGGCAGCACCAGGCACTGCCCTCCCTAAAGCGCTCCCAGTGGGTTCTTGGAGCCCACAGAGATGCTGCTAACTCGTGCTGGTGAAGACACAAGCCTCCCGCCACCCAGACCACAGCGATGTGGCAGCTTGTGCCTGAGGTCCCTTCCAGTTCAAGCAGTCTCTAGTCCAGGAGTGGAGATTATCCTACTTAACGGTCTTCACCAGCAAGCTGATGGATACTTGCGGAATGAAAATACGTTTGCGTTGGGAAATTAAATGAGTGTCCTTGGGCAAACTTATTTTGCCTTACATAGAACATATCAGCTGGAAACGTCATTTTTATGTGTTTATGTACAAATCAATTACTCCTGTTAATTCTAGTAAGTCCAGACATAACACGTTTGGAAAAAAAAAAAAAAAGTTGGATATTGGAGGGAAAGGGGACTCCTCTTTGTTTCATTGAAATTTCCATAAGATCAAAGTGAAAATTTGATACATTTTCAGATTGTCCAAATGGAATAGGCTTTCCTTTTTAAACAGAAAGTTAGAAAATAACTCTCTGGGCATTGCTAATGTCCAAATAGTGACAAATAGCATCAGATGATAATCCCAAACAGCTACTTATCGTTAGATACATACTGCTTTGATAGTCAATATAGGGGATTATGTAAGTGAGATGTTTGGGAGAGGGACAAAAAGAAAGAGAAGGGAAAGGTGATACATTTTTCTAATCTGATTTTTACAATGACTCCATTACTCTCGTTTACACTTCATTTACTCTGCGCTTCTAAATGTATATGGCTCGTGAATAGGTTCCACATCCCCTGGAATATTGCTTATCAGGCTCCATATCTTAAAACCCAACACCTCTGGCAGAGCTCCCTAATCCTCTTTAATGGTTGGGCTGATTGATCTCATTAATTGGCAAAAGCTATTTATTTCTTCTCTAATAAATACTTCTTAATTCAATTAATCTCCTTCCTAGAGCATATGCTAAATTTAGAGATAGCGCTTCAACTGCAGAGGTACCATGATGCAGGAAGATTGCTATAATAGCAAATTCATTCTTTCCAGAACATTAGCCCAGAATTTTTAATAACCTTGCAGGAGCAATCAGGTTTGCAAGCAGCACAATGGCTAAGTCTCTGGCCCAATTTATTCTCTTACTCAGATACCCACTCTAATTCACGAGCTTGAAATGTATCAGTTTTAAATTGGGAATTTAGAAGTCTTCTTGATAGAAAGCAGTAAAGTAGTATGCTCCAATTCCAGGCATGTCTAATGGAAATCTTATTCCTAACTGTTATTAAATTACTTGGATATTGTGTTCGTGGTTTCTGTGACCCATTACATACTGTAACATCTTTATTTAAATGGCATCTTGGGTCATTTTTTCAACCACCTATTAAAAAAATAACCAAGTTATCTATAATAAAGGAACGCATCTATTAACAGTTGTAAATTGAATAAATTCTTCTTTATCTTTTAGATGGTCAACAAATTAAGGAATCAACAAATGTTCACAAAGCATCATAGGGGTGGGAGGGCCATTGTATGCCCAGGATTGACTTGGCCTGGGTCTCCTTGCAAAGGTTCATTTACAAAAACTTTACACCTCTTACGCCTTTTCCTTGTCATGTCTTTATGCAGCCAGCATAAAACCTGGTTCTCGCGTTTTCTAAATTTCCCTGATACTCATATTGCAAATGCAATTCCTGAAGTTTGCAGGGAAAAAGAAAACATGCCAGATTTGCAGATAAGAGACTTTCACATCAGAGAATCATGCATTTCGTTAGCAGAGGGGTCGAAGAAGTTTCAGTAAAGTGAGTGGTCCAGGCCACTGCTATGGAGAAAAAGGAGGACAGAGTTCTTTGTAATAGGTCAACATCACAGAATATGACTCAGCTTGGCAGCCAGGGTCACCCACACCTCACAGAGTGACTCACTCTCTCTCCCACCCCCGCCCTCTGCCTTCTCTCTTCCTTCTTCTCCAATGTCCTGGGCATCAAATCTTCTACTTGGAGGAGTTCGAAAGCATGGGTGTGTTTGTTTTGTTAAACAAAGTCACTTCCTTTAAAAAAAAAAAAGAATTACTAACTCCTAAGATCCCTTTTTAGATTTTGTTACATGAGAAAAGCCGAAAATTAGGGAACAAAATCCTTAAATTTACATCAATAGGCAAATGATTAAGGCGAAATGATGTGTCCATATTATAGAATATTATGTATTTCTAAAAAGAATGAAGTTGATCTGACCGTTTGACATCGGAAAATTGTTCACAACATTTTTAATTCTTCTTAACTGAGTATTGAGTAGATCCAATATTATAAATACACATAAAGTATAAGGAATAACCATCCAGCAGCCATGAACTCACTTAGCATTTTAGGAAAACCAATAATTACCATTACTTTGAGGTCCCCTTCTTAATCTCACCTCCCAGCTCAGCGTAAATCACCCCCTGGGATTTTGAGTTTATTTCCCTATGTTCTTTAGAAAATTATTCTTATTTTCCACCATCCATAAATATTATTATTTTTTATATCTTTGGACTTCACAGGAATGAAATATACCTTTTTTTAAGTAAACTCTACGCCTAACATGTGACTCAAACTCACGATCCCGAGATCAAGGGTCGCAGGCTCTTCTGACTAAGCCAGCCAGACACCCCAGAAGTCTACTTTTTATATTCTTTTGTGACTTGCTTTTTCCACTCAAAAATCAGTTCATGACCTCTATCCATATGCATGTATAATGTATAGCTGGTTCATTTTAGCTGCTGCATAGTATCCCATTGCAAGCGTATGTCACACTTTTTAAGGAAACTCACCAGTGGGCCTTCTGGTTTCTTACATACAGTCTTTGTTATTACAAAAAGTGCTACGGTTCTTTCTATGTTTGAATATTTTAATTTTTCTCCCAATCTGGTGACCTGGTAATATAGTTGTAATTTGCATCTACCTGATGACTAACGAAGATGAACATCTTTTCAAGTGTTCGTAAGTCATCATGTTCTCTTTCGTAAGTGCCTATTCAAACCATCCGACATTTTGCTGTTGTTTCATTAGCGACTTTAAAAATTCGATGTGTAGGGTTTGTTTATATATTCTGAAAATGACTATTATATGTATTAATGAAAGAATCTCCCAGTTTGGGGTTTATCTTTTCATTCACTTTACAGAGGTTTTTAATATTTTTCTATTTTTTTAAAATTTATTATTATCATTATTATCATTATTTAGTTTTTTAAGTGTTTATTTTTTAGAGGGGTTTTAGGTTTGCAACAAAATTGTGAGGGAGGTTCAGACATTTCCCCTCTACCCCCTATCCCCACACATGCACAGACTCCCCCATCATCAATATCACTCACCTCTGGTGAGTGTTTTTTGTTTGTTTACCAAGGAAGAACCTACAGTGAAACATCATTAATCACCCTCAAAGTCCACAGTTTATTTTTGGATGCACTCTTGGTGATATACACTCTATGGGTTTGGACAAATGTATAATGAAAAACATCATTATATCATACAGAGTATTTTCACTTTCCTAAAAATCCTCTGTGCTCCAACTAATCTTTTTCTTTTTAAAATATGCTTTTTGTGTCAAAATTTTTCTAACCTTGAGATCATGAAGAGATTTCTCTACATTTTCTTTGAAAGCAAAAGTTTAGTACTTCACAATTTGACTTTTAATGATTTGATTTTAGAGGAATGGGTTGTAGAAAGGGTTAATGTTTATTTGTTTTTCCTTTTTGGATAACAAACTATTCTCCAACTATAACTTACTGAAAAATCTTTCCTTCTCCATTATTTGTAATTTTACCTCCACTATAAATTAAATTTCCACATGTGTATGAATTTGTATCTAGGCTCTCTTTTCTGGTCCATTGAGCAACCTATTTCTGCACCAACAACAGACCATCTTAGTTGCTGTGTTATTCATAATTCTTGCTAGTTGTTAAAGCATATGGTCCCACATTTTGGCTCAGGATTTTTTTAGTTATTCTTATGTCTTGGGTCTCTTTCACATGAACGTCAGAATCATCTCTTTGAGTTATTTAAAAAGGTGGGGCTTTGGGTACCTGGGTGGCTCAGTCATTAAGCATCTGCCTTTGGCTCAGATCATGGTCTCAGGGTCCTGGGATAGAGCCCCACATCAGGCTCCCTGTTCAGTGGGAAGCCTGCTTCTCCCTCTCCCACTCCCTCTGCTTGTGTTCCCTCTCTGGCTGAGTCTCTCTCTGTCAAATAAATACATAATTTTTTTTTAAATAAAAAGGTGGAGCTTTGATTGGAAATGAATTCCTCAATCAATCTGGAAAACTGACTATTGTAAAGACAATAGTGTGTTATTCAATCCATGAACATGGTATATCTCCCTATGTACTTAAGACTATGAAGGTGATTTATCTATTTTTCCCTTCTAGTCTTGTGTGTGCATTTTTCTATATTATGAGGCTATTTCTTAGTTTACAAATTTAAAATTATTATATTTTTCTGACACTGATATAGTATCCCCCTTATTCTCTCACAGTTCTCTTTATGATGGAGTCTCTTTTGTTTGGTTGGAACATAGTTGCACCTCTTTGTTTGTTTTGGTCTTTATTTGGGTACTATAACTTCTCCCACAGTTCTGTTTTCAATCCTTCTGAAATCTTCTGTGCTATATGTCCATTATAAAAAGCATATAGTTCGGGTTATTTTTAAAATCCACTCAAAATCCAACTCAATCACAACTAGAGGATTTAGCCTATAGAAATTTAAGTAATGACATATTCTGATTTATCTATATCATTTTGCATTTTCTGTTTGTTCTGCTTTTTACTGTTATACTATTTTCTTTTCTCCTTTTGAATTCACTGTGTTTTTCTTCACTAGTATTTTGAAAGTTGCATGCCTTCTTCCTATTTTTTAGTGGTTACCACAGAAGTTTTAATATGCACACTTAATGCATAATGTTAACAAATATTTTTTATCTTGATCCAGATTATGTTAGGACCTGAGAACACCTCAAGCCCAGTCCTCATCCTTCTGACTTACACACTTTTGCTGTAGCTGCAGCCCAATAAAGACCATGGCCGATGTCCTAGAATTCATCTGGGCAGTATTTTTCCTGAAGCTGAAGTTCCTTTCAGATATTTTCCACAGCCCCACTTCTGTTCTCCCAGTATCTTCTGTCACCAGCTTTGGATGGAATCCAAGAGTTAATCCACAGACTTTTGTGAAACCGGAGAAAGTGACAGGAGGAAACCGCTTCACCTGGATGCCTCATTTCCAGGATGAATATGACCAGAGAATATTCTCCTTGGACCTCACCTGCCCCTGGCTAAAGCAAATCCACAGGGGCTCAGAGTGTAGCTATCAAAAGTTGTGTCTACTGGCATTTTCTAGGTTTGGGGGCTCTGTCTAGTTGTAAGAATATTCTAAAGTCCTCTTCAGAGAAGGGAACTCTGAGGCTCTATGAGAGGAAGTGACTGAGGTCACCAGGGAGTCAGTTGGCAGAACCAGAAATAGATTTCAGGTCTCACTCTCAGTTCAGACAAGGCAGCATGTTCTGCTTTGATGCTGAGAGATAGACAAAGACAGAGACAGAGAGACAGACACAGAGAAATTTGATAAGCATATTCTTCACTCCTTCCACTCAAGCCCAGCTAAAAATCCTCTGTTAATTGGTTTTAGGATTAGGAATATTCCAGCCAGAAGAAACCCTGAATGCAAGAACTGTAGCCGCTCTTCCCCCAGCTGCAGACCACGTCTTGTGATTTCCGCAATGCTCAGGCTGTGCCTCTTGGTTTCTCCTTGCCCTGTGTGCTGAGTGTGGGAAAATTCTGCATTGGAGAGTTCTTTTTTCAACACTTCGGGAGTTGGACACAGCAGGCCTTTTCCTCCTGAGGATACCAGCCTGCATCTACATCTGCAGAAGGAACCGCTCTGAAATGGTGTCAGGTTTTTGAAACCACAGTGAGAAGGCATACTTTTGACTTACCTCTCACCCAGCTCTGATATCCCAAGGTTAGGGCCTCAAAAAAACTGAGAAACTGTGGAGTGTTCTACTCCCTGAGCCCTTTGGAGAAGAGATTTGTCTTTCCTTGATTTCTTCAGTTTGTAACACTTTTCTTTCCCAGTGGGGCAGCCTGAGGCCCTACACATGGTGCCTCTAACAGAGACCAAAGGCCTACTCAGTGTGGTAGGAGAGAAATGAGTACAAGCTGAAGCAGTCTCTTCTGATTGCCTCTCTTTCCCAGAAATAAGAGGTTACAGAGAAAACACAAATGGAATCTAAATCTGGTAAGATTTGCAGAACCTCAGGGTTTCGCTGGGTCAGGAACGGGGTAAAAATAGACTCTCAGGATGAATCCTGGCCAGGAAAAGAGAGACAAGTGAAGGGCAGGAAAATACATTGTAAAATTTCACTTTTTCCAACTTCCTATCTGGTTTCACTGGTTTTCCCTGAATCATTCATTTCTCCTACCATCTTTAAGACATTACCAATGAGCCTATTGGAAAACCAGAATCCAGGGGATTGCAGAGCAGGGAATTTTCAGAGGTCTGCTTATAAAATCTGTGGCAAAGATCCTAAAAGTGGACCACATGCTCACAGAGCCATATTCCCATAATGCAGGACCCCATCCTCCAACACAAAACACGGCCATGAAGCCCAGAGCACAGACTCAAAGGGCCCAAAGAAGAGGGACAACCGAAGGTAGCTTAGTCATCTGAATGCTTCCAGCTATCCCAGACAAGCAACTGGTTATCTTATTTCTGAAAATCTCCAGGATGGGGACATTCCTGCTTCCCCTGACAGCTAGTTCCTCTCTTTCAGAGCACTTACGCTAATTTCCCTCGGGGCGACCCAGCCTGTTTTCATACAGTTCCTCATTCTCTCCAGATGCTTCCATTATATTCTAGGGTCACAGAACCAGGCAGATGGACATGAAGATTCGATTTATCTGTCATTATGGTCATAATAATCTCTTTTTAAAGGACTATCTCAATAAATTCAACTGCAATGTTGAGAATAGCTCGCGCTGGTGAGAAATTCTCTCTTAGGGCAGTTAGTCAAGTTCTTCGGATTGCAAGTAACAGAGATCTACTCAAGCTGCCTTAAGTGAAAATTTGTTTTCATTTTCTTTTCTTTCTTTGTTTCTTTCCTAGTAAGGAATAAAGGATGCCTTGTGGCACCCAAGGGCAGAGAGTTAGCCCAGGGCTTATCGGAAATTGGAACAAGGAACAGGAAAGTCCAAGCTGAACCCAGCCTGGCTCCTAGGTTCCTCTCTCATCTCCACCAGGTCTTACAGGGTCTTAACTCTTCCTCCTTGGCTGTCTCTCATTCCTGTAACTCTGCAAAATGCATTTCCCCGTTGAGGCACATAGATGACCAAATATAACTATCCTAATTTCAGCCTCACTGCCTTTCTTGCATAACACCCAGCATGTTAGGTAACAATTCCGAATTCCTGGGGGTGAAAATCAAACTGGCTCATTTTAGAGATAAAACTTAGTTCAATACACTGTGCTCAGAAGGAGAGGGTTGAAGTATGGTTGAAATAATAATGCATATCCACCTTGTGTGAGTGAGACTTTTGTGGGTTCCTGAGACCTATCTACTATAGAGACTAGCTATGCCCTTCATAGGCTTATAGTAATTAAGAAGCCTTGTCCATGCCCCTATGTATGAGGAAAAGGCAGCTCTGGAAACCTGGAGGAGAGAGATGCACCTGCATTCTCTCTTCCTGGGCGTTCTTTATTTTGGTTAGGAGTACATCTCAGTAGGTGAGAAAATATTAAGTGTGTCTGCATCTTCTCTGGGTATGATCAATGGTGGTCCACATCTATCAGTTGGGCAGATTGGTGTGGTCAGAGATCATGGGTTAGGTCACTGATGGGTCAGTTAGTAGTAACATGGTCCTTTGGTATAGACAGACCACCAGTACTAAACCCATACCCAGTGTGTGCTGGTGACCACAAGAATGTGTGTGCAAGACAGTGAGGATAGTCAAGCCCATCTGCCACTTGGAAGAAAATTGCAAAGCCCAAGCACTCTGTATCACCTTCGTTTGAAATTAAAAAGTACATTATCACATGGATGATGGAGGACAGTGAGAATATCAAGCCATAATTATGTCCAGATTTCAATAATGTCTGAATTCACCACATGCATTGTCTTAGTCCCTTGAAGCATCTATAACAAAATACTGTAGACCTGGTACTAATAAATAACATAAATCCATTTCTCCCAGTTCTGGGGGGCTGGAAGTCTGAGATCAGGTGCCAGGATGGTTGAAGGCCTTCCTCCCAGTTGTAGACTTCTTACTGTCCTCACATGGTAGAATGGGCTAGGAATCTCTCTGGAGCCTCAGTTATAAAGCACTAATCCCAAATGTGAAGGCTCTACCCTCATGGCTTAAGTACCTCCCAAAGGCCCCATTTCCTACACCATCACATTGGGCATTAAGACTTCATATATGAATTTTTGGAGGACATAAACATTCAGACCATAGCATGGACTTATGAAGAAGCCCCTGGCTTCCTTGGGGCTTTCCATATATTCATCTCCCCTCTCTACACAGTATTTATCATCCTGAATGGCATTGGATTTCATGTTTGTTTTCCTCAATAAACCCTGGGGTTCTCAGGTGAAGACATCATCATATCTTAGCATATTATAGGCTTAGGGCCTTGCCCATTATCTGGCAGGCATATAGCAGTGAACAGTTGCTGATAGATGGATGAATAAGTGATGGATGGAGAAAAATTTAGGAATTGGAGGTTGGAAAGAAAGGAAGGGACCGAAAGGAAATGGGGTGGAGGAGGGGCTAAACATAGCCAACATGACCCTACAGTAAGTGTTGGTGGCGTGCTTCCTGTGGTTCAGCTCTGCAAGTAGGCATGTCAACCTCCTGGACCAGGCAAGACATCAACACAGAGGTGCTATTTGGCTTCACCCAAGAAGCTAACAATCTTGACCCAAGGCTAAAAGTTCCAAATACCATGTTAGTTTGGGGAGTTCACTGTCCCTCTTGTGTACTCCTTCCCTCTACTCAGGTATAACGTCTCCAATGGTATTCTCTCCAAGTCATATTGGGAAGACACTGCGGCTGGTCATTTGCTTTCATGAGGGACTACTCTTTAGTGTGACTGTGTTTCATCAACTTGGGCCAGTGGTTCTCGACCTTCTTGGGAGGAACATTTGGCTGGATGCACCCCAGGCCTGCCCCGACATCTGAAGAAAGCTCAGTAAAATATACAAACTCAGTGTTGCAGGCAGTTTCTGGGTTCATAGCCCTGAGAACTCTGATCAAGGGCTACTGGACACTATTATTTGGCTCAGTATTTTTTTTCTTAATTTTAAACTATTGCTTTCTAATTGGAGAAGTACCCTACTTAGAGGATTGTCAGGCATCAATAACCAGACAGGGAGAAAGATGCTTCTTAGATCAGAATCAGACCTCAAAGTGTAGGAATGAAAGCCTTGTTAGTCCTCTGGGTAATTGGGAGAAGATAAGGTAGCAAGGGGATGGGAGAAGCACATCCTTGGTTTCTACTGATCTTATACACACACACACACACACACACACACACATACACACAGAGGCCACTAAGGGAAGTGCCAAAAAATACTACCTCTGGGGAGCAGCCCTCCATCAATGATTGATGCGAGTCAATGGCTTAATCTCCTACACTCCTTCAGGTGGAACACAAGTGTGGTGTACACTATATCATCTCCCAGAGGTCCCCTTGGGGCTCAGCTTTAGTTACTCACGGGGTAACCTGCTCATGAATGCACCAGTGTTGGTTTCCCTCCCTTTGCTGACTCACTCTCCAACTCCACCACCGGGCTTCCTCAGTTCATCTCCAGAGAAACTACCTGCACATAAATCCTTCAAGGCCAGCTTCTGGGAGAACACAGCCTAACCCCAGTGGTGGTCAGAACTCTGAACAATCGGGTAAAATACTGGAAGGGCTTTATATGATATTCAACAGAGATGAGATCTCATTACTGTGTTCGGTATCTGGTCTGTAAGAAGGATGGTCAGGAAACAGGTTCGGATGAGGCTGTGCCTCAAATGTTAGGAGGAAGCGCTGATTTGAGAGTTCACCTCAGTGTACCTGCAGATGTGGCCTGGTAGGAAATGAGATGTGTCTTAGCTCAGGCTGTCTTAACAGAACACCACACACTGGGGGGGGCTTCAGCATCAGACATTTATTTCTCACAGTTCTGGAGGCTAGATGTTTAAAGTCAAGGTGCTAGTGGATTTAATTCTTGGTGAGGACTGGCTTCCTGACTTTGTGAACAGCTGTCTTCTTACTGTGCCCTCCCACAGAGGAAAGAGAGAGCTGTTCTTCCTTGTTCTCTTAAGGGCGCTAATCCCATCATGAGGACCACACCCATGTCCTCCTGGAAACCGTTATTACTTCCCAAAGGCTCCACCTCCAAATATCATCACAGCAAGGAGGGGAGGGTTTCAACATATGAATGTGGGGAGACATGAACATTCAGAGCATAACCAAGTGTGTCGTTTGAAAATTTTACATTCTTTCCTGAGCACGTAAGCATGGTTTTTACATGGTGTTGCTATCTGGTTTGTTGTTGTGGTTGACTGAAGTAGTCATACTCCATCTTTGGATATCTAATCTGGTGAGTTCTTTTTCCAGGGAGACATCAGCTACTCTAGTCATGTGTATTGAGGACATGGTCTGCATGAGTCCCAAAAGTTTAAGGGGAGGGCAGAGCTCTCAGAGCAACAGCACCAAACACCTCTTTTCAGATACTCCAGGAGCGCCTGCAGTTAGGGTTTCACCTTTAAACCCATAGTGAGTGGTTTCCAAGGACATCAGCATCGGCAGCACCTGGGAACTTGTTAGACATGCAAATTACTGGCCTCACCCTAGACCTACAGTAGCAGAAATTCTGGAGTGGGCACCAGCAATCTGGTTCAGCAAACCTTCTAGGTGTTGTGGATACATGCTCAAATCGGAGAAACACTCCCAAGGAGTGTATCGGTACTAGAGGGGGAGTCTTGGAGGTCTGATGTTCTAGCTTTGGAGGTTCAGAATCAGAGGAGTAGGGAGTTGAATGCCTAAAAGTGGCTGGTCATCCCAGCTACCCATCCGCTTCCTTCAACATCTCACACCAATCAGCCTTTTCTCTGCCCTGATATCCCCCAACAGGTACTGGCATCAGTGGTCTGGACCCTTGCTGAAGAGCCATAAAGTAAAGAAAAGAAGCAGAAATTTCCTTGTGGGCAAAAGGCAAAAGGAGAAGTCAAAAGTCTTCCTGCCAGCTTGTCATCCTGCTGCAATTCCTGGCCCTTCTCTTCACCAGCTCCAACTACCTGTCTTCCCCTTACACACGAGCTCAAGACAGCCCTCAGACTCCTGAAGGGTTTGTATGTTTTTGTTCATTTTTGTTAATTCTGCCTTAATTCTTGTAATTTTTTTTTTTTTAAAGATTTTATTTATTTATTTGAGACAGAGAGAATGAGAGAGACAGAGAGCACATGAGAGGGGGAAGGGTCAGAGGGAGAAGCAGGCTCCCCGCCGAGCAGGGAGCCCGACGCGGGACTCGATCCCGGGACTCCAGGATCACGACCTGAGCCGAAGGCAGTCGCTTAACCAACTGAGCCACCCAGGCGCCCTTAATTCTTGTAATTTTATCAGGTTTAATTTGAAGGTAGCGAGCCAAAACTGCCTTCATATGCCATTTTGTCACCTACTGTGGGAATTCCAATTCTGTAAGTCTCTCAACCTAATTTTCTAGAATAATCCTACTGTGGCATTCTAAACAGACCTGCCACTTGTATGCTTCTTTATAAATGTTATTGTTTAGAGCACTTTTAGGTTCACAGAAAAATTGATTAGAAGAGACAGATATTTTTCTTAAACCTCTTGTCCCCATGCATGCACAACCGCTCCCATTATAAACATCTCCCATCGGTGGTACATTTGTTACAGTCCATGAAACTACATTGACACATTGTCATCACCCAAAGTCCGTAGTCTTCATTGGGGTTCACTCTTGGTGTTGTATATTTTATGGGTTTGACAAATGTGTAATAACATGTATCCACCATTATAGTATCATACAGAGTAGCTTCGCTGCCCTAAAATCCTCTGTACTCTGCCTATTCATGCCTCCCTTCCCCCAACACTTGGCAAGCTGATCGTTTTAATGTCTCCATATTTTTACCTCTTCTAGAATGTCGTGTTGTTGGAAGCATACAGTATGTAGTCTTTTCAGATTGGCTTCTTTCATGACTTAAGTTTCCTCCATGTGTTTTCATGGCTTGACAGCTCCTTTCTTTTTAGTGCTGAATAATATTTCATTGTCTGGATGGACCACACTTTATTTCAACACTCACCTACTAAAAGACATTTTGGTTGCTTCCAAATTTTGGCAAGTATGACTAAAGCTGCCACACATACCCATGTGCAGGTTTTTGTGTGGACCTAAGTTTCCAAATTATTTGGGTAAATTCCAAGGATTATGATTGTTGTATCATATGGTAAGAGTATTTTTAGTTTTGTAAGAAACTTCCAAACTGTTTTCCAAAGTGGCTGCACCATTTTGTATTCCCACCATCAGCAAATGAGCGTTCCTGTTTCTCCACATCTTTACCAGCATTGGGTGTTGTCAGTGTTTTGGATTTTGGCCATTCAAATATAGGTGTGGAGGGGTATCTCATTGTTGTCTTAATTTGCATTTCCTTAATGACATGTGATATTCAGTTATCTTTTCATGTCACTTCCGTCCTTCTTATTCTACTGGCACTGAGGTTTCTTATAGCAAACACTGTCAGCATGTTTCTGCATGAAATTATTGCATTGCTCCTTTGTTAGTTTTTAATTTGGGATCAACTTTCTCCAAAACTAAAATTGCCTCCCCATTTTATAAAACTAAAACAAAATGAGCTCAAGTATTTGACTTGCCATTAGTAATACAGCTAGTCACCATTCTTCTAGCCCAAGAATTGATATTGTTCAGCACATTATCATTTTTAGAATCATCCTGAATCCATTTTAAAAGTTGGAAACTATGTTTTTATTTCTTCTCCTCAACAAATAAGTTAATGGTGCAGCATGTAACCCCTTCCAATTCCTTAAGTATCAGAAAATACAAACCATCCGATCTAATTGCACTGAATAAAATCAATGTGCACTTTCAAAAGTACTTTTTAGTCACTTTCTTTCCAATTCTAGCACATCCTTCATCTTCCCAACATAGAAACCTTTAGTTTTAGCTTACAGGTTTTTTTTTTTTAAGAAAACAAATAAAACCTATGAAAAGTTCCCAAATTCTTAATTTTATACTAAATTTCTATTTTCACAAATGGATGAAAAGCATGCATTTTTTTAAAACAGCAACAACAAAATAGAAACAGACATTTAATATGAAATTGTTTGGGGGAAAGAAAATAAATTTAAAAATTAATTATGGATTATAAAGCATTCCTCTTATGGATAAATTTGAATATTTCAAAATGCAATGAAAATGACATTAAGATATGACACCAAAGCACAACCAACAAAAGAAATAGGTAAGTTGTATTTCATCAAAATTCAAAATTTTGGGCATCAAGAATACTACACAGAGAGTGAAAAGACAACCACAGAATGGGCGAAAATACTTGCAAATCATGTATCCGAAAAAATTCTGGATACTGGAATATAAAAAGTCTAGTATATACTCAGAATATATAAAGTATCCAGAATATATAAAGAACACTTACAACTCAACAACAAAAAGACATACAACCCAATTAAAAAAATGAGTAAATGACTTGAATAGACCTTTCTCCAAAGAAGACTTCCAAATGGCGAAAAACGTATGAAAAGATGCTCAAAATTATTAGTCATCAGGGAAATGCAAATTAAAACCACAATGAGATATCATCGTACAACCCCTAGAATAGTTGTAAGCCAAAAAATGCCAGATAATGAGTATTGGTGAGAATGTGGAGAAATTGGAACACTCATACATTGCTGGTGGGAATTTAAAATGGTGCAGCTGCTATGCAAAATGGGTTAGCAGTTCCTCAATAGATTAAACAAAGAATTACCATATAACTTAGCAATTCCACACTGAGAAATTTACCCAAAAGAATTCAAAGCAGGTGTTCAAATGGAAACTTGTACACAAACATAGAGCTACTATAGCTCTGTTCACATGAGCCAAAAGGTAGATATGACCCAAATGTTCCTCAATAGACGAATGGGTAAACAAAATATCCATTCAGTAGAATATCGTTCAGCTATAAAAAAAACAACAACAACAATGAAATACTGATACATACTATAACATGGATGACCGTTATGCTCAGAAACATTGTGCTAAGTGAAAGATACCAGGCACACAGTGTCTGATTCCCTTTATAAGGAATATCCAGAATAGGCAAATCATTAGAGATAGAAAGCAGATTAGTGATTGTCACTAAGTAGTGGGCTGGGGGAAGGAGCAAATGGGAGCCACAGCTTAATGGGTGTGGGGTTCCATTGGGATGATGAAAATGTTCTGGAAGTAGATGGCGGTGATGGTTGCTCAACAAGGTGAACGTCCTTAATGCCACTGAATTGTACCCTTCAAGTTAGTTACATGGTAAATTTTAGGTTTTGTGTACTTTACGACAATAAAAAGGACAAATGCTTCAAAAGCATTATTTAAATTTGCTTCACAGGTCAATTATATTTCAGAAACTAGAGCTTCCATTGTTTGAAAATAGAATCATTCTGTGTTTTAAGCTTCTTTACGGGAACAGGGAGTTGCGATGTTCCTCATCTTCAGTCTCATGATACGGAAAAACATTTTGTTTGTTATAGTGGTTGGAGAGTACATCTACTTTGTTTTTCAGTTAATCTGGTCTCCACATATGTGTGGTAAATCTTGGGGCTTGAGACGTGTGATAGATTCTTCATAAATGCTTTGGAGACATATTCATGGGCCTTGCTAAACTCTATAGCTCTGGGTTTTATTTACCAGTGTGCAATAAACCCAGTCTTTCACTTTTCCAATAAAGTTAAAAATTAAGCTTTCAAAATATCTGCATCCAACACTTTTAGATTCATTGCTCTCTTAGATTTAAATGAATTTTCAAAATAGTCTTTCCTTATTATATATTTCTTGCCCCTTCCAAAGACCTGCAAAATGCTTAAAACTATCCTGCAGCTTGAATTGTGACTCAAATGGGCATAGCTGATAACTTTTCATCTCAGAAAATAAACATACATCACCACCTTTTACAGCGCCCAAATACTCATTTTTGTGATTATGCCAAATATTGTTTTATCTTGTGATGAACATTTAGTTTGTTTTTAATATTTGTTTCTAAAAACTCAATTCTAATGAACAACCATACACCACACACACGCACACACCTAGTCCTTGAGCATGTATTCCTTGAAGTTACATGGGAAAAGTTGCACATTTACTTTGATTTATATCAACATGTAAGGCTTAACAGTTCTCAGAACTGCCCTGTGAATGCCGCTGATGGGCCCCAAGTTCTCTACCCGCTTCATGACAGTCCCTCAGGTGTAATAAATAAAAAGTTATATCTCACATTTTATTTTAATTTTCAGTTTGTAACCATTACTGAAGTTGAATACTTTCCTCACATTCAGTGGCCTCTTGTATTTCTTTTGTAAATTGTATAGTGGGGTCCTTTGTGCATTGCCCATTACTGAGTTATTTCTTTTTAAGTTTTTATAAATTTGTAAAGCTCTTTGTATATGAGCAAAGGCAACCCTTCTTTCATGGTCATTGCAAATATTATCTCAAAATATCATTGATATTTAAATGACGGTCTTCGTTTTCTTTCTTTCTCAAAAAACACAATCACAGACATTTTCGAATATATATAAAAGCAGAAATAATCATATGACAAATCCCATAGAGCCACCACCCGGAGCCTATAATTATCAAAGATATTGCCAACCTGCTTCCATCTCTCAACGGTTCTTTTTATTTATATCATTGTTTTTGTTGTTGTTTTGCTGGAGTATTTTATCTTTATTTTTTAAAGATTTATTTATTTAGTTTGAGAGAGAAAGAGAGAGAGAGAGAGTGGGGGAGGGGCAAACGGGGAGAGGGAGAGAGAGAATCCACAAGCAGAGTCCATGCTGAGCATGGAGCCCAGTGTGGAACTTGATCTCATGACACTGAAATCATGACCTTGACCTGAGACCAAGGGTTGGATGCTCAATCAACTGAGCCACCCAGGCACCCCTTGCTGGAATATTTTAAAGCAAAGCTCATTTTACCCATAAATACATCTGGATGCATCTCTATTACTGAGGACATTTTGACACAGAACTACATGCTATTTTCCTGACATAACCACCTTTAACGCTAAGAAAATGTCACCTACCATGTAAAACTCCTTTGGATAATATATATCCATTTCAAAATAGACCCCCCCCCCAGGTCATTTTAGTTAGGCCTTTTTGCCTATTTAACCAGAGATAATTTCATCTATTTACTTTGCATAGCTGCCTAACCACATTTCTATAATTCTTATCAGATTCTCTTTTCCTACAGAAGATCTTTGCCTCACTCAGCTGTTCCCTATGCACGTCTCACATTCTCCTTTCTGAGCATCTGATGGTTGTAGGCCTTTGAACCTAAAGGTGGCTGTGATTCTTATTTTTCACTGTTTCTACTGAGGAGCAGCTCAATATTTCCAATGTAAGTGACAGTGTGAGCTGAAACCCCAAGGTCTTCCTGTTAATTTTCCATGTTGTAGGCATTTACATAGGCATTTGGGGAAGTCATGGGTTTTTCCCCAAAGCATTTCCCACTTACCACAACCATCTAACTCACAGCAGAGTTCAGGATTTCCCCCAGATCAATACACTTATTTTAGTCTATATTAACTCATCTTCCCTAATTCTCCCTTGATTATGCAAAGAGTAGCCTTTCCCAAGAGCACTGGTCTTCACCAGGCACCCATCTTCTTTTACTCAGAAGGCCTTTCCAAGGACAATCCTGCCACTGGCAAGAAACAGGAGACTTCTCTGTGAGGGCACCACACAGATCAGTCTTCATCTCCAGCACACATCTGTTTTATTCTTGCTTCAGGTTAGGTGAATCCCCACCTTCTTCATCCCATTCACAAAGTCCTGAAGTCATACCATCCAGGTTGGCCAAAGGGGGTTAGTTACCACGGGTTAGGAGGTGATAGAGTTAGTGGTTGTGTTTGTGGGTGTCTGAGCCTGTAATAAGTGTGACCACCATCAGCAGAGCTGGCCCTCAGTGCTTGGGGACTTCTGGGATGGCATGGCACCGAAAGATAGAGGTAGGGTCAACTTAGAGACAATGGGCAGTAGCCAGCAAAGCTTTTCCCCAAGGCTGTTTCTAGCTCCCTGCCAGCCCACAGAAACACACGGCCAAAGCCAAAGGCAAGTCATGGGATAGCACTTAGGAGAGGTCATAGAGATGATCTCAGCAACCATTCTCATCTTATAAATAAAGACACCGAAGCTTAGGAGGGTTGTCTGATCAACTTGCCCAAGCTTAAAGAGAGATGCATGACCCAATCCAGGTCTCCCGACTCATACTAGTGACATCTTTCATCTATCCAGCCAAACCAAGCCAATCTGTCTGTGGCTAGTGACACTCTGCATCTAACCAACCTCTACCAAAGCTCAGAAGGCCAGTGATGTCTCTCTGAAGCACCTCGTGCTAGGGCAGCTGCAAAAATCACCCCCCTCGGAGTTGACTGCCATTATTAAATTAATTCCAAAGGACTTGGGATATAACCTGCTCAATGTGAGGTCTCATCAATTGCAATTCTAGAATTTCTCATCATGAACACCAGGAAGATGGAATTAGATGTGGTCTTGTTGGGTGAGCTAAAGTCTACGGAAACAAAAGAGAACAGTGTGCATATAAGTAAGATGAAAAACAGACTTCAAAAGATAATAGATCGCCAATGCTGCTGTCCTCAGGAGGTCCCAATCCAAAGCTTCCATCCCATCCTACCCTTGACCTGTGTTGGTCCTCAGTTCCTAAAGGATGTGGTCTTTTGTCTGTGAAAAGACAACAGGATTGGGTCTTTAAGAGAAGAAATAAATAGTAAGTAGTTCCCCAGGTTTTCTGCAGCTATGTCTCATATTTGACAATCTTACACTCACCGATTTGACAGTCTGCTTTCACTAATCCATATGCATATAAGGTGTATATTACCCCCACGTCTACGAGATTCTCACTTAGCCAACGACATCTGTCTTTGAACTGTCATGAAATGCTAGAATGATTCTTTTTCTTTTGTGGTGTCAATTCCTCTCTCTGTCATTATTAACCTTGTTAAATACCCTCTTCCCTCCCCTTATGAAAGGCATGAACTGAGTGCTAAGTTTGAAACATACCCCCTTAACACATCCAGATGGGGAGAAAAAAAAGCATATCTAGCTATCTACTTAATCAAACATCTACTTTTACTCCATCAACGGGGAGTAGGCCCTTTTGTACATTTAACAAATTCAAGCAATTTAGCAACTGGGTTAAAGTCTATGTAAAGGTATTTCAACAACATGGGGAATACAGACACTGGTCTTCTGTCTCAGAATTGGTTAATGGAAGACGTGAAATCTCAAAACGCGCACAACAGTGGGTTCTTACAGAGCTGCCTAATGCACTGCTGGGAAAACCTTGAAACGTTTTCCATCACGGGGGGGAGGTGGGTTGACAGTTTTTGCCTTTGCTGTCAGTTCCACTGTGGGAGGCTCCTAAATTTATTATACCTAGGAAATGATTCTAGCGCAAACCTATCCTGGAAGAAGCAAAGAAGCAAGGCATGCACTGCACTCTTGTACATATGATGTCAGTTATTACTACATGGCTACAGAGGCTGAGTCTTGGCCACCCCATGGGCAGTGACCGTGGGCACTTCTCTGACTTGATCAAGAGGGGGCCAAGCCACAAATTGGTCCCATTGGCCTTTCCACAACAATTAGCTGATCAAGACTTACCTGAAAAAAAAAATTTTTTTTTCTCAGAGAGTAAAATAGAACCATCACAGTGAAGCAACAGTGTTTTCCCTTGGCATGGGTATCTCCATAAAACACTATTTTGTTGAGTAATCCAAATGCTCAGTGCCATCTGGTAGAAGATCAGGTGTCAAACATGACTTTGGGTCATCAAGAAACAGCTTTATTTCTTTTTTTCCCCAATCTCCTCACTTTGGGAGGCTCCTATCCCTTAGTGTCCTCACCCACAAAATCAGAACAATAACGTGATCCAGCTTCCTAGGGAGGAGAAGATTGATGAGCACTTTTTGCTGATTAGCTCAAAAGCCATGCAAATATAAATCACCCAGTACTGCATACGCCGCTGTGCTGCTACCCTGGGCTCCTGGAGCTTTCATTGAAATCAACAGGAGCTCCAGGAATACATAAGAAAGATGTGCTGGGAGAGATGGGTCCGGGGTATTTTGGTGATGATTACTGAAGCACTGTTGTAGTGGAGTGGCAATTGCTAAGTGTATGATTATCGACCGCTGCATTTGGATCTGCTCTAAGAACTCTGTTCTATCAGGTAGCCTTGCTCAAATGGCATCCATCATGTGGCGCAACACTCTGCCTTGTGGGCTTAATGGCTTTGGGATCCAAAGGGCCAAAAGCTGCCCTGAGAAGCCAAGAAGGGCAGAAGGAGTACGAGCAGACGGAACTGACTTTCCCTTCACCAATTACAATCTAATAATAAGGTAATTAAACTAGCATACAGGTGCTACTGATCTATAATATTGATTGAATGATCGATAAGTGCACATCTGCCCTCTACACTTGGCCAGGGAAGCCAAATTCCTTGGTTCTGCCACCGGGTTAATCACTTGGCTTGTTACCCTTTGATGGCCATAGAACGTGTCCCCAACCATAGCCAACTGTCTCACAAACATACACAAATCCCATATCTCAATTTGTACCAAAGGATGAGGTCTTCATTTTGCATATTCTCTTTCCAACATAGGCTTTGCTATCATCCGTAAATTAAGACAACATGATTCCTTCTCCCAAAATGCAGGATCATTAGGTACAACATATTGAAACCATGCTGCTTGGCGGAATATGTTCATGAGGTATCATCATAGAAAATAAAGGGATATTATAATGTGAAGGCAACCCTTCGGTTTAATTGCAAAACACTGTTTAAGCTCAAGGAAATTGTGTATTTGAGCTCTGGAGTGGAAATAAAGTTGCCAGTTTCTGAGATGCCTATTATAGAAAAATGAGTTCTTTTTCTTCATTAGAAAAACATATCTGCAAGTAATAAGAATATTATGAGTAAATATTAAAAGAATACATAGCCATTAGGCTGTGAGTAGGTACAGAATGCATTACATCTTTAAATAATTTCTAAATCACCCATTTAGAAAAAAAAAAAAAACCCAACTCCTGGCCTTACTAAATTATTATCTGTGTTCTTATCCTACAGAGGCATCAACTCCCTCAGGATAACTGCTTCATACAACCAGAACAGGATTAGGGAACCTTCCTTATGAAGCCGAATGTTTATATTTTTTAATTATTCCTTGCTTCCTTCTGAAAAAAGAACTTGAAAGTCTACAGAAGAGTGTGTGAATGAGGATAGGGTGAGCTACACTGTCAGCTTTTCTACAGACCAAGGAAGGAATGAAATGCAGAACATTCTGTTCTGAACTCATCACTGCCAAGACAGCATTCAATAGGTCAACAAGAAGCCCGACTATGTGCCTGAACTGAGAGCCCCAGACAGACAGAAGGACAGAAAGGGAAGGTGGCTTCTTCCAGCTGTAAGACTAGGAAAACACAGTTCCTTTGCAGATTAGAAAAACAATATGACAACTCCTCGTCGTATAATTTAAAGGAAATTGTTACGCCTGAGTTAGAAAAAAGTCAGATGAACCCTTCAAAAGTAGTGCCAATAAATGGAAATATTCACTGAGTGTTCTGGTTCTAGGCATCGGGTAAACAAAACAGACCAAATAAACCCCTCTATCTTCATAGAAAGTAAACAAAGTAAATGTTGGAAGATAAGTGTCGGAACATAAGCGTTGTGTAAAAATGTAAAGAAGAGAGATTAGGGGAGGTTTGTGTGGGGGTAGGGGTTGTTGCACTTCTTGGAGGGTGGGCCGTGACTGTCCCAGGTAAGAGGGCAGGCAGGCAGGTATCCAGAGAAAGGTAGGTGCAGTGAGCTGGCCCCAGTGCTTGAGGAACAGCAAAGCAGAGCCAAGTGGCTGGACCAGTGAGCAAGAGGGAGAGTAAGCGGCTGGACAAGAGTGGTAGGGGAGAGAGATGATGGAGGAGGGGAGAATCACTTGCCCTCTGGACTTCAGCTATTGTCCCCAGAGAGCTAGCACGCTATCCAGCGAAGAAGTGCATGATCTGATGAGCTTCTCATCAGGCCCTCCCTGAGTGCTGTGAGGGGCAAGGACAGGAGTAGAGAGCCATTAGGAGTCCCCACCATCTGCAGACAAAAGGTGACATAGTTTGGACCAGTGTGGTTGCAGTGGAGGTGGGAGGAGGTTGGGTGATGGATGCCTGTTGGAGGCAGAGCCAGCAGAAAGTCCTGATGAAGGGATGGTAGGAGGAAGGGAGCCATCAAGAACGCCTCCAAGGCTCCTGGCCTCAGAATTTTCCAGTTGCTATTTGATCCGGTGAAGAAGGCTGTGAGGACACGGGTTTGAGGGGAAAGATCAGGGATGCAGTGTGGGGACGTGGTAAGACACCAGCTAGGTGTCCAGGTAAACGTGTCGAGGAGGCAGTAAGATGCATGAGTCTTGATTTCAGGGGAAGGTCGGAACCGCACATATCAGTACAGAGATGACATTAAAAACTGCCCAGGGAGCTCCCCCATTTTAGGCAGGAGACTGAGAAGCCAATGACACGGGGGAAACCAGGCAAACGTGGCTCCCTGAATATCTACCTCACTGATATCAACAAGTTCAAATGAAATGCTTGTGGAAGTTTGTATAAACTTGAGAGTGCCAGATAGATGCTCGCTTACTGCTCCTGAACCAGCCAGACTTGGCACCAACCAGTCTTGGATAATTCTTCACAGCTCTTCTCATGTAAAGAAACAATCTATTTGCAACCAGATCAAGGTCTGTCCCAAAGCTGAATGTGGGAACATCTTTCAGGTGCTCTGCCTTTTTCCTCACCTGCTTTCCACTGGATGTCCCCTTAAGAATCTTCATGGAAATGCGGGGGGAGGGGGTACTAACACTCATTACCAGGTATTATGATGAAAGATCTACGTTCATGCCCTCAGCCAAACTTCATGCCAACTCCATGCAGCAGGATTTATTTTTCCTGTTGTGGAGAAGAGAATGTGATACTCAAAGAAGTAGGGTGACTCAGATAAGTTCCTACAGTGACCTGTGCGAGGAGGGGAGAGACGCTGACATTTTTAGGACATTTTCCACTTTAGAGTCCCCCTGCTCAACCCCCTTTCCAAAACTATTCCACTTCCTTTCAAGACTGAACAGGAAAAATTTGTGATTAATACTGGAAAGAGAAAGTTGCTGTACCAACTCAGAAATAATTAGACTCCATGTCTGTGTACTGTACAGATCGGAAAGTCCACTCGTAAACCTTAATCTTTCCTGGACGTGCCCTTCTGATCCCTTTATCAAGGCTGGTGCTGTCAGGATGGGTGATTTGGCCGTACGGGAAATAAAAAATTGAAAGAGGACTAGAGGGAAAGAAATACTTCCCTCCAATTGGAGAACGATATCTTTAAGGAATTGGTCCTTGGAGGGGCAGGTATGGGGCATAGCTAAGAAACCTGACCAAGATGTGCATCCCAGCCCAACCACTTAGAAATGGAGTACATCGGGGGTGCCTGGGTGGTTCAATCTATTGAGTGTCTGACTCTTGATTTCAGCTCAGGTGGTGATCACAGGGTGGTGAGATGGAGCCCCACGTTGGGCTCTGTGCTGGGCATGGAGCCTGCTTGGGATTCTCTCCCCCTCTCTGTCTGTCCCTCCCCTTGCTCTCTCTCTAAAAAGAAAGAAAGAAAGAAAAAGAAAGAAAGAAAGAAAGAAAGAAAGAAAGAAAGAAAGAAAGAAA
>NC_058414.1:4299612-4303783 GCF_002201575.2 Neomonachus schauinslandi
AAGAAAGAAAGAAAGAAAGAAAGAAAGAAAGAAAGAAAGAAAGAAAGGAAATTGGGTACACCAAAATATTCAGTGCTATGTGTCAGGGATCCATCTAAGTATGCTTACCACACACGAACTCCTTCAGACCGTGAACCCTCCTGAGGGTTGCTGTTGCTATTGCCATTATTCCTATTTTTCAGAAATGGAAACTGAGGTACAGGGAGGCCTAGTGACTTCCCAAGCTACCAAACCCAAATGGTTTGTCTGCAGTCTGTCACTTAAACTTTGACCCCAGTTGAGTCCCCGTCTCCGAGCTTTGTGTCCTTATGTGGGCTGGGGAGGCCGTGCTGGCCTTGCTGCATTGTTAGGTGGGAAATAACGTCTGGAAATGTCCCTCACATAGCTGGGCTCAGTAGGGTGGCCATTAGAATATTATCTCCAGTCTTTGGTTAACTCCCTTTAGAGGAGAATTTTTCAAGTGCCCCCACCATGCAGGGAAGCCAAGCATTTCCTTACACCTCCTCTGTTTCCCTCCTTCCCTCCGTGCATCCACAAAGCCCTTCCCAAATCTAGCAACCACTTAGTGGCTTCACCCTTTTGTGTGTCCACAGGCTTTGTGTTGGAATTTACCATGACATGTTTGGCATGGAAATGCAATTATTTCTACTTTACTAGGTTGGAGCCCCTTCCTGTAAGATCACATGTTGTGCCTTATTGGGACTTCCTGTCTCAAGTACCACCTGCAAGGGGAGGCTCTCACTGAATCCATGCCACCAGAAGACTTATAACTCCCACAAATCATGTTCTAATCTTGTTCCTATCCAGTGGCATCAACTGGAGGATGACCCCCACCTCTCTGCTTGTCTTTATTCTGATCTGTTCAGGTCGGATCAAGATCTACTTTTCCTTTACTCAGCCAAAACATGTTCAAAAACTTTTCATCAGAAAGCTCTCTGGGTAAATCTATCTACTCCAAGTCATTATATCTGACCTGTTTGCTTTTCAGTCTCTTCCAACCAAATGATATTGATAAAAAGTCACCATTTTTGAGACTCTAAGTGTATTCTGACAAAATCCAAGGGGTATAAAGCAAAAGAACCAACATAAAGTGGGAAGAATTTGGTTGTCAGTGGTGCACACGCTCGATTCGAATCTAGAGGCAGAAACGTGAATAATGAACAGAGCTGTTGAATTTTTGTGGGTTTCAAAACCAGGAGCAACTGAGCCTCCAGACAGGGCCTTGGAAACACTTCAGGAAAGGGAGCATCTTGGGGGTCTCCTTGCAGTTGGCTGGGCATTTCCCACCCAGCGGGCCCGCTGGGCAGTCCTGGCTCCTTGGAACCGCCCCCGCTCCTCCCCTGTGTCCTGTTCCTTCCCTTCCAGATGTAGTGGCAGCCAGCAGCCTGGGCTTAGAAAAAAGCCAAACCTGAGGAGTGAGCTTCCGGCGGGGTGGGGGTGGGGAATGGTCAAGAACCTTGCCCCAGGCCAGCAACCCTTAATTTTCAAAACCAGCAGAAGCAGAAGCTGGAGATCTTGAAAACTGGGGAAAAGAAACCAAAGAAGCACAGTCCTTGTTGCAAAAGTTTCATCCATGTCCTAGTCTTTTTCCTCCTGTTCCTGTTCCTTTTCAGACGAAACTGCATGAGTTCTGTATTCCTTCAACACTGTAGAAAGACAATAGAAAAAGTTTTTTTTTTACAAAAATCTTTTCCTGTTACTTAAAAATCATTCCTGCTGTCTCCCAACTGCGGCTCATTTGTTGCCGTTTAGCAGATATTTTTAAATTGAAGAAAGATACAGTTTTAATCATAGTAAATTGCATCCATCAGCTCATTTAATTTCCCCTAATCCTATCAGCACCATTGTAAAGTAGGTGTTCTCTGCAGATGACAAAGCGAGCCCAGAGAGGTTGAGTAACTTTCCAAGACGCACACAGGGAGTAAGAAATGAAACTATGGATCGTATGCTATTCTATCACTTCAACTGTCCTTTTACTCTACAAAACTCAACTCTTCTTTAAAATCTTTTCCAGTCTCTCCCAGAACGAAAGTGCCAATAGCTGCTTCCCTTATTACAGTAAGCTCTGAATAAGTAGCCTGTGATTCATTCTGTAGGGGCTCTTTGTGATTTTGATAATATCTCAAAAGAGGAAAAACTGATAATTTGACAGTTATTGTCTGAATAAACGAGGCCATCCTTCATCAAACACTGTAATATTATTATGTATATATTCTAAAGAAACAAAATGACTTTACACCTATGATTTTTTTTTTAAGTATCACATGTTTCAATTTCTCCTGATAGATTTTCCCCTCTAATGTGCTTTTATTGTTGACTTAAGCATCCTCTCGGGGCCATGGTGACCACCCACAGACCCCAGGTTATAGCCTGAGTTCCTTCTGCTCCACTGTTTGGGAGTGGTGGGGGCAGTGGCCCATGAAGACTGTTTTTTCTCAGCTTGCTCCCCATCTCAGCTGGACACTGGTAGTGAGCAGGGTTCATAATAAACACTAGTTACCACTCACAGAGTCCTCCTCTTGCAGGGCCAATCGATGGCAAGAGCTTTCATATGTAAAATACACAATCTGTAAACAACCCCATGAGGTAGCTTACATTATTACCACCAACCGATAGATAGGGAAGTTGAGTCTCAGAGAAGTTTAGGAACTTGGTCAGGACCACACAGCCTAAACTATCAGGGTCTTTTACCTCATATTCCTCTGCCTCAGGAGGAAATGCCTTGGCCTGAAGACTACGTCTGGGTCCTTGATTCCCACTCCTGGGGACCATGGCACAATTTAAAGAGACACATCCGGGGGCTAAGGGTGTGGTGTGCATCCAAGAACCAGAGGTGTCCCATAACCCCTCCACTACAATATTTTTGGCCCCCACGGCCTTGAACCTTGTGTTTATTGCCCCATTTAGCCCTGACAAGGACTTTTCGGATGAATAAAGTAGCACTGGCTTCTTTTTCAGGTAAGGAGAATGAGGCATGGAGAGATTTAGTATCTTGCCTAAGGTCGTAGAGGCAAGGGGTGGGCTAAGGATTGAAGCCATGAACCTTTCACTAGTTCTCTTCCTCTGGGCTCCAAACAGGGGGAGTCAATGGGCTCAGGGCTCAGAACATCAGAATGTCTCTCAGCACGAACTGAGCAGTGGGTGTACAAGTGGTCCAGGAAGAATTTGTCTGGATGCTGCCTGTGGTTCACGGAAGGCAGAAGAGACTTCTCCCAAGGATGGCACCAGGCAAAGCCAGTCCACAAGAGTGCCCGGACGCTGCCACCAGCAGCCTCCCAGGCGGGGCCACAGCCTTCCCCAGTGGCCGTCGTTCCCTGCCACACTCAGGGGCCCGAAATGACATTTTACACACGTTACCTGTCTCCACCTGGGAGGCCAGAACAAGTCTTGAAGGGCAGGGCTGGGGGCCTCACTCACCTCTCCCTCCCTTAACGCCCAAGGGGGATCAGGGCAAATCGACTGAATTCACGATTCTCCCGCTTCTGCTCACACTGAGCACTCTCGCCCGGCTCTGGCTCGGGTGGGGCCTGGCTAATCAGAATGATGGGCTCCCGGCAGAGTGTGAAGAGGTGCTCTGTCTGAGCGGCATTCCTCTTTCAGCGGAGACCCACACAGGGAGGGAGGGGTCTGAGGTGCCAAGAGCCGCGGAGCCAGGCCGCAGGACTGCCTTTGGTATCACCTCCTCCCGCAGGCGTCCCTTCACACTTGCGTGTGCACACGGGCCAGATGGAAGGCGCGATCCTAGCTGCTGCCTGAGCAGGTGGGAGGGAAGAGAGACGAGAGGTATTCCATTGGTTGTCTGGGAAAATGAATTGCACCTTCCCCTCACTTGCGGAGGATCAACTTTTCCCACCCCCTCGGGTGGGCACTCGTCACCCGGGGTCGCAGCCAGAACCTGGCAGCCCAGTGGCCCCAGTTCGAGGGAAGTGGAGCTGGGCGGGCAGTGGACGCCCCGAGACACTGGGGAAAGTGCTTCACGATGTCCCGCGTCCCGAGCGTCCCCGCGGCGGGGCAAGCGGCCCCCGCCTCCAGCTGCCCCGCCCGCGCCGGGCCCCCAAGGGTTAAGCGCGGGCCCCGCGGCGCCGCGGCCGATCCCGCCAGCGGGCCCGGGGCGCAGAGAGCCGGCCGCCACCTGCCGCGCGGGGACGCGGCGCGATGCGGCGCTGGAATG
>NC_058414.1:4308783-4354710 GCF_002201575.2 Neomonachus schauinslandi
TCAGCTCGGTCTCACGGGGTGAGCTTGTGGGTGTGTAAGAAAAAGTGTGGTTGTGTACCCTTTTGAGGACTTGGTCCGTGGTCTCCTGAGAGAGGATACACGGTGACTGTCTTGGCGCCATTTCCTTTGTTGAAAAATTATAATCCTAGTGAATTTCCTGGCCAAGAGTTCTGAAGCCCCACGGTGCTGGGGGCCACTGAGTCTTCCTCGCTTGGCTAGAGACTTAAGAGTTTGAGGATGGATGGTGGTTCTTTTGGGGGGATATTTTCCCCCTTGATTTGAATTGGTGTGTTTCATGTTTGGGTCATATGGTAGCATATTGTCAACTTAAATGTCAAACTTTGCAAATGTGAAGCAACGCTGTCTTCTGTGGGCCCTGCGACAAAACACCCCCGCCCCCACACATACAGGTGTTCTGGGTATATTTCAAGATTATGTGTGCATGGATAGATACAGAAAATAAAGAAATTCAATGAGTCTGTGCACACACACACACACACACACACACAGCATGCACACGGCACAGAGAGAGAGGCGTGGGGGCAGGGTGAGAACGAGTCTTCACATCACACAGACCTGACCTGAGTAATAAAGCCCCTCCTTTTAGGTTCTGTGTGTTTGGTTGGTTTTTACCTTTCACTAAAGCAGGATGGATTTTCCTATTTATACTGTTGAGCGTAGAGGTAAATGATGTGAGTACTTTGGGTGTCTGCCTAACACTATTAACCCAGAATCTGTCAAGGATAGCAACATTTCGTGGCATTTGTGTGTGTGTTTTTTTCCCCTCCTCTAATCTTTGCAATTATGAAATAAATTCACTATGAAACAAGTGCTGGTTTTCGTTGCCTTATTCTGATGGAGATTCGTTCAGGGGATCCCACTCACAGTGAGCAGACCAAGTCCCTTTTACGTTCTCTGGCGACCCTTGTGATTTGTCAGCCTGACAAGCCTTTTCGGGGACTGTGACTCCTTCTTCTGGACATAAGATGCTGTACCTCTCGCCCTGGTCGTGAAGGTTTCTCCCTTCCCCGGGTCTGTACGTTGGTGTTTTGGGAGCCCTCAGGCATGTGTGTGTGTAATCGTGCCGTTTCTCAGGTGAAAACAAGAGATGTAAAGGTGACAAGTGACCCATCCTCGCAGGCTTACAAATGGAGAACGATTGATCTTGTTTACACTTTGAGACGGATCATTGTTTTGCTCACATGGGGCACAGGGGCATGTGTGATCTAGATGTTAGGGAGGTTGTACTGCAGAGTAGTGGTGTGATACACACACACACACACACACAGTTCAGATGGGGAGGGAAATAGAAATGGGGTTGGTGCACACCCCAGACCAGACTCAGCAGCAGCGACATGACTGGTCTGGTCTCCCCCATGGGGCCTTCTGGACACTCCCACTGGTTTCTTCTTGGAGACCCCAAGGTGTTAGTGTGGTCTTGGCAGTTCAAGAAACGCCTTCAAGCGCGGTCTCTGTCTGCCGCTCCTGTGATACACGCCCCTGTCCTCGCATCTTCTGCGCCGTTCCCGTGAGGGCTTTTGTTTGACGTCGTTTTTAAACGTGTGATGCTCTTCTGACAAATATCTCTCGGACGTGACAAAACGTGCGTGCAGCGTGAAACCCAGCCAGACAAAGGGCGCTGTGCACGCGTTCCTGAGCGGGGAGGAGGCAAGGCCCCCCCTGCTTCCGTGTGTGTGTGTGTGTGTGTGTGTGTGAGACGCTGGGGGTCACTCCCAAGAAGGGCCCGCGGGGCACCAGCTGAGGTCTCCCCCACAGGCCGATGGCCTCCTCGCTTCCGTTGGCTTTGTGTCCTGACTGTGATCAACAGGCGGGACCCACAGGTGCCTCCAGTGACCCGCCTGGCGATAAACTGTTAGAAGTGGTGAAAACCCAAAGTCCCAGGCGTGGCGCCCGTTGTCTTCCCTGGCGCAGGCCTGGCCCCGTTTCCCTTCTCCCACCGCCACGTCGGCCTTTGGGGAACTCGCGATTCCTGTTGACTAAAAGAGCGCCGGCCTCCACCACAAGCCTGTCAAATCAGACGTCCTAATAATCTCTGAACCCGTTTTGGTCGGCACAGGAAACTCACGCTCCCTTCCTGCCCATGTTTTCCTGAGAGAAAACTATCTTCCCTCCTTTTTTGCATATTTGGCAAATGGTTCCACCTTTCTTTCCGCCCTAGTGGAGTGTGAAGGTGGTGGAGGAGGAGAGGGCCTCCCGGCCTGCCACCCCGGGGCAGCAGGGTCCCTCCCAGGTGGCTGAGTGGAGGGGACTCCACGCGCGGCCCAGGGCCCGAAGACCCCCGTCCTCCAAAGGCGGGATTGGTGTGGGAAGGCACCCCTCGGTCTCGGGGAGGCTCGGGGAGACTGGTGAGTGCCACGCGCTTTCTCTGCTGTGCTTGCATAGACGGGGGCCAGCCGGTGTGGCCTCTCTTCCCGGTGGCCTGCGCCCGGCCCCTGCCCGGCTCCCCTCCACTGTCTGTCTGGGGTGATGGAGAGCATCATTATGCACCATTTGCACGCTCTGCTTTCAGGTTGTCCCGTGCTCCACCTCCTGATGGCTGGTGGCGCGGGGCCACCGCTTAACGAATTGCCTAAAATGGGGCCTAATTAGTGGAAAAGTGCCTTCTTCATATTTCCTCACTCAAGTGTGCAATGATTCATTTTTCTCCGGCAATCAGCTCACTGCTGAAGGAAATCTGACTCTCTTCCTGCCTTTTTGGCGCCAAAAGTTAGCAGTCCTGGACAGGGTGCAGGGCTTCCCGGCTGGGGGGGGGGGGGGGGCCGTGGGATGGGTGGGAAGGGGGCACCCAGCAATGTTCCTCCATCCTCCTTCCCTGCCCTTCCTTCTCCCTCCCTCTCTGTCCCTCTTCCTTCTTTCTTTGGGGGGGGGGGTGCCGTGGGAGTCTATGGAAACAATGGAGAAAGACCAGCATAAAGTATTTTTAAGTGCTCTTACGCATCCCGACATAGAGTTTCAGGCTCCATTTTGGAGATCATACGGATACCAGCCCTCTAAAGCGTTCTCTGTTAGTTTGAAACTATTTAAAATGGAACAGTATGGCTCAGAGTCCTTTTCTGAAGCTAAGAGTTCCGCTAAGAATATTGATTCGTCCGTTTGGGGTGAATTTTTCTCGTGGAATCCGATTTTCACTGGTCAGCCTGGAGCACATGAAAGAGCACATAAGACACCTCCTTGGCCCCCAGAGGGAAAATGTTTACTTTAGAATCTTTAGGAGAAATGAAAATGAGGAATTGATCTTTTATGAGCTTGCTTCTGAGACACTCTGAAATGTCCTCCTGTGCTTTTAATGAAAACCGAGAGAGAGAGCCAGTGACCCCCTGGTGCGAGCCCCACTTTCCAGCCTGAAAAAGTGACCTTTTCCTCCTCCTTTGTGGTGAGTTTTGTGGAGGGCGGAAAATTAAAATGATATTCAAAGAGATCCACAGTGAAAACATATTGATAAATTGTGTATCCCACTTCATTAAACCAAAATCACACTGCTAATTATCTGAGGTTGTTAGAGATAAGGCCATTAATTACCATTTAAAAATGGTTTGGAAATTTCTAGTGCTTTTCTGCACGTGTTTTCTGCTTCTGCCTGGAGTTGTATGTGTTTCCCTGAATTTAAAGAATTTCCAGCTCTGTTTCGAGCAGACCAGGCTCTTGTGAAAGAAATGAAACTTGCTGAACAGCAACAGCAAAATACTTAAAGCGAAGCATTGAAAATAAATAATTTAGGCTCATTTAAGGGCTGCAGGAGAATCGGATGGTAGTGTTTAAAATGAGTTTTCCTCTATTTTGCTGTCTGACGGACAAGAGCATTTCTCTGCCAGGTTACAAATAAAGACAGGCTGATTTTTGTGGCCCTACAAATGAGGAAGTTGTAAGCTTCTGTGAAGTTCTACTGACGACTCCCTCCGCTGCCCACCCCCACTTCCCTGCCGGGTCTGTATGAGGACCCTTATAGGCTAAAGGTTGTAGATTAGAGAATGCGCTCCAAGCATGCTTGGCGGGCGGGGGGGGGGGGTATAGCCACTAGGATCTCGCATTCATATGGACATTGTCGTTTGTTCTGTGGTGTTGGGCATTTTGCTTTCAGGAGCCCTCCAAGTTGGAGTGATAGCACAGCTGGGACTGAGCTCTCTGTCTATCGCAGAATGAAATGGAAAGCTAGAACTTTTCTTGCTAATTTGCTCCAATTTAAAGAGTCAGCTGAGACTACCAAGTGGTATTCTTTTCTATGATTATTTGGTGTATTGCCAGAGGAATCATTCTTACCAGATAACTTACCGAATGCATTTCTTCTCCCTTTTACTCTTCTCGAAACAGCTTGATTTGACTTCAGTGGGACCATTTGAGGTTGGGTGAACAAGGTGAATTCCAGAGTTCTACAGCTACTAAGAGCTCGGGCTAGGATTCAAAGGACCTGATTTGCGAATCCACATTCCTATGTTCTGTGAACGTAGTTTAAAACTGTGGCCATAGGATTTTTAATCATTTTCATGAGGTTACCTTATTTCAAGTGATTTGAGTTGATGATCTGTGTTGCCAGTAGAACTGGGGAGCTCAGAACGCACGTCTTGCAGGGAGAATTTCCCGTTGGCCTGGAAGCCATGTGGCCTTCATGTGGGGGGATCCCGTCATCAGGGTGTCTGCAGCCCCCTCTCTAGAGCCAAGCTGAGACCTCCCCTCTTACAGGTGCCCCCCCCCCCAAACAGCCTTTTCCATTGCAAGGAATAAAAGGTAGATATCTGGGTAACAATGAATCCTGGGACATGTTTGCTCTGGGACACATTTTGTGTGTGTGTGTGTGTGTGTGTATCTGGATTTGTAGATCTTGTCTCACTACCAGCCAGACAACAGAGACTTATCTAAAATGGAAAAAAAAACGGGTTATAGTACCTAGGAGAGTGTTATTGGCGGGCGAATTGGCCATGACTTTTCAGTTATTGGAGATAAACGTATTTGTATGGATTTGTGAACAACTGGACATGCTTGTCAAGACTTGGATAATTTTACTTCTTGGGGTCTAAATAAATTAAATCTTTCGCCAAGGAAACTTACACAAGCCCTGCATTAAAAAAGCAAAACAAAACAAAGCCCAGTGGCCTTATAGAAGTCCCAGCATTACAAGTGCATTTTTTTTTTTTTTTGGAATGTTACGGGTATCCAATACAAGTGGATTTGCATGCTCAGTTTTAATTTTGAGCTTTCACATGTCCCCATGAAAGTATCTGCTGCTAATATGGTAAGTAAAGTCACTGCAAAGAAGGCAGGATAAGATACTGTATCCTTTGTGGGGTTAGCCCATTGCCTTGCTGAGTAAAACACTTAGTGAATATGGTAACTTTGTATTTATCCATTTTTTTTTAAAGTGAAAAAAAAACTTTGAAAAAAAAATAGGAACACGAAATTGTGCCTGGGCTCCTGTCTCCTCACTTTATAATAATAAATGACAAAACCATCAGCACTTTTGGGAATATCCATGTCAATCATTATTTGGGGGGCAGTTTTTATATATATTTTTTCAAGACGGTTAAGTCTCATTTTTGTTGCACGGTTGCTGGCCATGCATGAAGGTCTTCTAAAACTGGGAAGAGGGTAGAAGGAAATGATTCTAAACTTAGATTTTTTGACTTAAGTGATGAAGTGAAGTGTAAAAAGCCATTTATATTTGAGGAAGCTGCTTAGGAAGTGGCCCATGATGGCAGTCAAAATCAGGAAAAGTCCTATAAACGCGTATGTAAATTTTTGAGTGTGTATGTCTCTGCTACAGTTGCTGTCTATACAGTCCTTCCTGGTAGTTTGAGAGCCTGTGGTCTAGGGGCAGGGCGGTCTTTACCGAGAAGTCTCTTCTCTGCATAGGAGAAGTGCACAGTGCCAGGACCTTCCCGGGCCCCTGGAAGTCCTGCTCTGGACCTGTGCTGAGGGTAAATGGCTCTAACTCTGCTTTCTCTGTTTAAAAAAAAAAATGTCGAATACAGTATCTCCCATCTTTTTTTATACCTCACTTTGAGGCCATTTTGCAATATTCGCGTGTTCTTTCCCTTCTGTATTAAATCTCTCTTTGCTGACACTGTTTTCAAGCAGCACAGTTTTTAGCTGTATTTTGAAAAGGCTTCCTCAGGTCCCCAGACCCTTCCTCTTTTGCATATCAGTTCCTGCCCCTAGGAAAAAAAAATTGTGAGGACAGAATTGCACATCTGAGCTAATTTGCCCTCAAAAAGCAGGTTCTCAGTAGAACAAACCACTGGAGGCATTTTCTGTGGCTCAGTTAAATATGGGGGTGGGGGCGCAGTCTGAAAGCCAAATTGGATTCCCTGCTGTCCTGTTGAAATCTTGTTTTTCATTGTTATTTGCGCCAGCAGTACTCTGTGGAATAATCATGAAAATGTGTAGATTGGCAGCTAATTTTTGAAAAATGAAAAGAATCAGAAATGAAATAAGAGTGCCCAGAAGTTTCTATGTTCTCCCGACCTGTTTTGTTAAGTTGTTAGGAAAACCTATAAGGTCCCCCTCACCAGACACAAAGACCTGGCAGATTGCCTTAGCTTTCTCTTGGAACATTTCTTTTTTTTAAGATACAGTGTAATTCACAGCGATATGATAGATTTGCAAAAATAAAATCTACCAATCTGAAAACGAAAGAGCTCTCTCTGGGCAGGAATAATGGGTTTCATTAAAGAGGTCTGTGACCTAAGGCATTTTAAATAGATTATAGGCTTGGCCCGTGTTTTCCCCGCGTGCCTGCCCCCTTCAAAACAAGCGTCATTGAGTGTGTAAGGAAATAACCCTGAAATGGAACCGCCAGTGCAACTTCGCTTGTCAGGGAGGAAAGAAATCAATAGCGTGCATCTTATCAAATAAGGAGAATTTAACTTTATTGGAGAAGTTTTGTGATGAAGGGGGCCTTACATGTAGAGTATTACAAAGGACACACCCCTCTTCTGTCAGGATACAGGTAACATCCACTCCTTGTCCATTGCCCGTTTGAAATTTGGGACCGCGGCGCTGGGCTGTGAAGTTCGCACAGGCAGGAGTGGTGGAGTGAGGAACGTGTCTCCGTCGAGCCATTGTGGGTTCAAGTTCACTCTGTTGTCTAGTCGTGCGCCCTTGGGCGGGCTGCTGTATGGTTAGCCTCCGTCTTTCTCATGCATCAAATGGAAATAATACGGATTATGTACAATAATCATAATCCCATGGCTTAATTGTGAAGTTTAAAGATACACATTTAGCAAATGAGTCTTGACTACTAGATCCGTGTTAGACGCTGTACCAGGCACTCACATAAGACAGTGGGCGAGGTGGACGATGTGGACGGTCTTGTGGTTCTTTGCAGTTAAATGCCGTAGTCAGTTGCTTAGCTCAGCCAGCTAAGACCAGTATCCATTCCTTCACCATCTTTTTCTGGCACATAAAAAGTACTTAAGAAATGAGATAGCGTTGGGCCCATGTGTCTCAGGGGAGAGGAAAGGCATCGTTTTTAGGTATTTATGTATTTGTTTTGACTGAAGCATAATCGATACGTAACATCATATTAGTGTCAGGTGTAGAGCACAATGATTCAGTATTTGTGTGCGTTGCAAAGTGATCCCCATGATGAGTCTCGGAGCCGTCACCACACAAGGTCACGAAAACATGTGTGCGGTGGGTGCTTTTAAGATTTGCTCTGTTAACAACTTTCAAACAGGCAGGACAGCATCATTACGAGCATCCTCTGCACAGACGTGACTTTGTGTGTGTGTGTGTGTGTGTGTGTGTGTGTGTGTGTGTGTGCGCACGCGCGTTATTTAAACCGCAGAGAACTGAGGTCTGTAAAGCTTGTGGAGGTGCTGGGTGCTCCCAGGGAATGGCTCGTTCTGAGTGACCGCTGGCGGTCCTCACAGCCGGTTTGGCCCGCTGTGCGCTTGGCAGTGCTGGGATAGCGGTGACGTCAGGCCGCTCGAAAAGGAATCAAGTTGTGGTTCTTGATGGGTGTCTGGCTTTTCATTTTGACTTCGTTAATTCCGGCTCGCCTTTTCAGAAGTGTGGGAGAGCGCTGTGAAGAGAGGTGCTCATCTTAGGGCAAAGAGGGGGCCCGTGAAGAGGGGCCGAGGACGGCCACCAGCCCTGTGCACCTGCCAGTGGCCCTCGGGGCTCCCTTTGGCTCTCGGAGCTGTTCTTGCGGCCGCCTGCTCGCTCGCAGGTACAAGGGAGGACGCTCCTGGAGACTTGCCCAGCCCTTGACTCGGGAGCCACGACTGCCCAGGGTGGTTCCTCCCAGGAGACAGCCAGGCCCCAGTCCCTCGTGGGGTGGGTGTGGAAGAAGGAAAGAAGGACAGGGTCGGCGGGGCGGCGGGGGGGATGTTTCCAGAGTCTCCCTGTCCCCGAGGGAAGCTCCTCCACGGGGCCGGCACTGGCAATAAGACCCTGTTTCCTTGGCGGGGCCGCTGGAGAAGCACAGATGTTCTGGGCCAGCTTTGCTCCTGTCTCTCACCTCTTTTGCTCCACCCTCTGTGTGCCCCCCACTTTCTGGAGTCACTGATATGCCAACCCCCTTGAGCTGACACGAGGAAAGTCTTGTTGGAGCAGAAGGACCAGACAGACACAGAGACAGAGACACAGAGAGGAAGGGAGGAGGGATGAAGGAGACAGAAGGAAAGACAGGAAGACCACTCCAGAGTGGGAGGTACGGGTGGGCAGTGGCTTGCGACAGCTGGCTGTGCTCCCCTAGAGGGACAGCCAGCGACAGACACTGTCACGTTGGGCTTCACTTATCTCTGCATCTGTTTCCCTGTGTGCGAGATTCAGAACTGCTTGCTCCAGAGAAACAATGAGAGCCTTCAGGGCTGTAGGCACCGCCCAGGTGACCGGTGTTTGCTGGTGTTGTGTTTTCTGCCGTGTCGATCGGTGGAGCTCTGGCCTTCAGTTGTTTGGGTTTCCCGTGTGGGGGAGAAAATCACACTTCACTTCTGTGGAATACTCCTTGCCTCTGGCATTTCCCTTTCCAGGCTTGTGGTCCTGGGTTTTGTTTAGGGGCCGGTTTCCAAAAACAGGTCATGAGTCCACTTGTGTGATGAACTCATCTTTCTGATCATAAACTCCTTGACAGCGGAGACCATATCCAGCCCACACTCTGTTTTCCACTTGGCATTGGACACAGCTTCCGTGTAGGGAAAGAGGGCTTAGTAAGCACTGTGTGAGACTGAGCACAGAGCCTGGGTCGTGCACGCGGTAGCCGGGATGGGGGTGGTGTCCCGCTGCCCCTTCTCAGGCCCCCCACAGCTGCCCCTCTGTAACCTCTGGTCTTGGAGGGGGTGAAATTTCCTCTCCCTCAATCCATTTCCCATCGTCGATTTATTCGTTTGGTCTTTGCCTAAAAGCCATCACTTTTACAAAAAAGTCACGACTGTTCCATCCCGAGAGATGCAGATTTGGGAGCTTGTCAAGTCCCGCGCCCCCTGCATGACGGCAGGCAGGACCGGGGCCACAGCATTCACAGGACCCAGCGCGGCCTGGAAAGGTGGGCCCTGCCCCCAAATTATCAAGAAGGTCAGAAGAGTGGTGACAAGCATCCATTAGCCCAAGCAAGGGAGCCCTCTCAGCACGGCTGCACACCCACCTGCAGTAGGGTTGGTTGGGAGTGTGTTTGAAAATCTCAGTGGTTCTGATTACCCAGTGGAGTTCCACAGGGTGGGGGTGGCGGGGTGGGTGTGGACGTTTAGTGAAAATGGGAACCGGCGTGTTGACACCAGCCCATGGTCCTCTGCTCCGTGTGGCCGGCCCCCAGCACACCCACTGTCCGGAGTATACAGGTGGCTGCTGAGGTGGGGCTGCTTCTAGGAAGGGACACACAAGACGCACAAGCCAGGTGACTGCCCAGGGCAAGGGCTTTCCCGCCCAGCAGAGCCTGGTCTGGACCTCGACCATCTGTGTTCTGCTTTGTGGCACTTGTCACATCTCCCACCTGCAGGGACGGATGCATGATGGGGAACCTGGGAGGGGTGGATTGTCCCCTCCGTGCCTCGAGGGAGCCCACCTTCTCCCTTAGAGCCAAGGTGGGGAGCCATCTGTGGGGCCTTAGGAGACGGTCTGTCCTCTACTTGGGAATAGCTTGGATCTACACTGGGGTACCGGATAAATCAGTCCTGCAGCTGAGAAGTTCATAGCCACTGAAATGAGGACCTTGACGTAGATGTGCAAAATAAAAAGACGTGGCGGATTAAATGAAAAAATAGTTTACAAGAGGCTGTTTGGAATATGTTTAGCGTCCTGTTTTTGTAAAAATCTCTGCGTGTGTGGAAGTTATGGGTCTTTGTAAAAAAAAAAAAAAAAAAAGTTGTAAAAAACGTATCACCTGCATGGTGAGAAGACTCCAAGTCAACATTCTACAAATTCTGTGTTAGCCCAGGATTGGTTACAGCAAGATTCGAGTTCTGCCATCCGTCTCGCCACTCAACACAGGGACGTTTCAAGACAGGTCTGTGATACCACAATAAAACACTGTACCCGCCTTCAGTGAGTAGTGAACCTCACATTCACGCCGTCCAATGATGACAAAGATTTTTCTCATTGGAGTCCATCCTGTCTCTTTATAATTGTTTGGACGGTTTCAGAAGACTCATGGATTTTTTTGCCTTTTGTACGTGGGGGTCTATGAGACGTTGGGCATACAGCCAGTTTCGAGCTGGCTCCCGGGGCTGCTTTGTTCGGCTTCGGCCGCCTTGTGGACGCTCAGTCTCGGGGCAGACACACAGGTGGGGCCATGGGCCTTTTTCCCTTCTGTGGTCAGCAGCCATAGCCCTGCACCGCACAGCAGCCTGGAAAATTCAGGTCACACTTCAGACCTGTTCAGTGGCTTTCAGAAATAGAAGAAAACCCCTCCCCATCCAGAAGAAGTGACAGTCATTCGTGTCTTCTTTGTGACTAGTACTGATACTACAGAAATTGAAGATACGTAGTCCACAGGCACCGTAAAGGCTATTATATATACGCATGTATTCGCCCCTGCCTGCGTAGTTCGGTCCCCTGAACACCCCCTCACCCGTGGCCAGGTCTGCTGCAAACTGGCCTCACAGCTCAGATCCATACACCTGAACCAAAGAGACAGGTGCACCTCCCCCCAACCCCAAAACAGAGGTGACCTGAGTTCGATTCGACAGATGGACTCAGTGTGTTGCTTAGAGAAGGTCCGTCTTGCAGGTTGTCCAGCAGAGCATAAATGAGCAGATTTCGTTGAGGTCACCTGCTGCTGAGGCCACACATTTCCCTGTCCACGGGGCTCCCAGAGGTCATCCTCTAGGGCACCCACGACCTCCGAGGCCAGGCCAGGACCCCGAGTGCCCCCACCGTGCGGTGGCTGGTCCCGCGCGGGGCAGGACATTCGCTGTCACCACCAAGGGCGGCTCTTCCCAGTGGGCTTTCTGTTTTTAAGCCAGTGTGAGGAGCCAAGCCATGTGTCAGCAAACAGGAAGGTTTGGGTGCTCTCCCGGCCTCGCTTTGCCGCCGTCGTGAGCTTCCCTTCTCCCTGCGTGAGTGCACTAGCGACGTCTGAGGCAGGGTCCCTGAGAGAGTGGGGGACAAAGACGGAAGCGCCCATGTTGCCCATATGCCAGGCTGGAGGTGTATTCATTATTGATGGAGGGAGTGCAAGAGCTGCTCACATATGCAGCCCTGCCTGGGTAAATGAGACATTCTTCAGCAAATTGCTTCGTTTTTTGATTGCTGATTGTATGTGTGTCACCAAGCTGACTCAAGGTTCATCGATGCATGCTCAGTAAATTAGAAAGAACATAACTATGGATCAGCCAAGAGAATGAATTCTGTGCCTACAATGACCCAGGGCCATTTAATTTTCTGCTTAATTTTGTTGCAGTCAGTTTGCATTTTGGGTTATTATGCAGTAGGAAATTAACAATAAATAACAAATTTGGTCCTCCTGTGCTTGTAATGATATTTTTATAAATCTTTGTAATGCTGTTTTTAAAAGGATCAAGGTCTGTGCCAGTCTGATACTCCAGCAAGTATGTGAGGAGGAAAATGCATTATTCTTGGTAGATAACCTTGCCGTTAAATACATAGAACGTCTCTCTCTCTCTCTCTCTTTCTCTCTCTCAGATCTTATTAGTAATTTGCTTTAAACTAAAATCCGTTCCTCTCTTTCTCAGATAACCTGAGGACAATGGACGCTGATGAGGGTCAAGACATGTCCCGAGTTTCAGGTGAGACCCTTGTGGGGTACCTGTATGGGGGGCCCTGTGATGAGCCCTCCCTGGGGTGCCAGGAGCCATGGCGCTCGCTGTGTTCCCCAGGGAGGAAGACAGGCTGTCCTGCAAAAGGGAAGACCAAGATGGAATTCGTGTCAATGTTTCATGGCAACTCTTAGAGCTCATCCCAGGTTGAGAACCTGAGCAGAAAAATCTCCAAGCATAAAATGGGTTTTGCTGGGAAATCCGAGAGCACCCTGGAAGAGGTCCAATAAATGTGGATACTCTTGGGGGGGGAAATGACTGATGGACCTGCTCTGGACCCCAAACAGTTGCCAATGGTGGTGTTTAAGAGGGAGACAGAGGGAAGAAGAGCGAGGGAGGCAGAGCGGGAAAAAGAAATTGAAAAGCATGGTTTTGAGGTGCAAGTCAGAATATCTGGTAAGCTCCCCACCCACATACATTTTTTTTCAAGCCGTATTGGACATGGCTCTTGTCATTTTGGGAGACCCAGGAAGTGGAGCCATGGGTGATGTGACATGAGGCCTAAGGGCGGGTCACAGAGTGTCCCACTAGGTGGGGCTGAGCCCGTCCAGCAAAGCCAGCATGGCTCCTGTGTTCCTAAGTGTGGGAAGCCCACCTTCCGTCTGGCCCCGTACCCAGAGGTGTCCAGCTGCAGGAGCAACCTCTGTGGCCTGTGGATTTTCATTATTTTACCTTTTAGAGCCTCCCAGGCTCCTGGCCAATCCCGGGTGGGCGTCTGTTGGAGAATGGCCTGGCCTGGTCATCTGGGCCTGGCTGACCTGCCCCCCCACCTGTTTCTAAGTTTTTATTGAATTCTGCGCCCCGGTCTAAGTCAGCCCCCACGACAGAGACTGGGGCCACACGTGTGGCAGCTCACTCACTGGCGAGTGTGCAGGGGAGGAGATTCAAGTTCTTGCCACAATCCCAGACGTCTCCCGCCTCCCCTGGGCCAGCTACTCCGGGCATGCGGCAAGTGTGGACTTGAACTCTCTGGGCTACAACGAAGGAGTTCGCCCTAGAGCCGCGCCCACAAGCGCGCAGAGCGTTTGAGCAGATGCTCACCAAAGGATTGACGCTAATGTCCGAAAACCGGGGCATTTCCCTTGTTCATCCCGTCTTCCGAAGAAGGGTGGCGTGAAAACCTTCATAGCGGAACACGTCCAAGACCTACACCAGCGTGCAGGCGGTGTCCGGGAGGGTGTGCAAAGTGTGATCTGTTCTGTAAGATGAACACGCATCGCACACACACACATGCACGTGCACACACACACATGTGCACACACACACTTCCTACATGCTTGCACGCGTGCTGAAGAAGACTCTGGAGAGAGATTTACCAACCTAGACTTCCCCTGGGGAGTTTGGTGATGGGAGGGAGGGATGGGCTGTGGAGGACGGGGGGCCTTTCGCTTTACATCTAGTATCTACTGTCTTTAAGTTCTATTTGCATTGGTTTCCCTTGAGCACAGGGTTCTTCTGAACCCTGAACCGGAAATACACCAACAACAAAGTATGATTTCAATGAAAACAAAAAAAAGAGATTGGCTCTTTGAAGCCTCTCACTGGCCTAGGGGGGGAGGTCTGGTGGCTGTTGGGCAACAGGCCTGCAGGGAGGAGAAGGAGGCGGGGAGGAGGTGTGTGCCTCTCCCTGGGTTAGCGCCCCCCTCCCCTGCCGGGGTTGCAGGCCTTGGCTAGAGGGGATTAGCAGTTCAAAAACACAGGATGTCAACAATTTCCAAACGCCAAGAAACCCTTTCATTGTTTTTGCTGTCTCTTGAGGAGTTTCTGAGGTGACACTTGCAAGAAGCATCTGTCCAACTGTCCTCTCCTGTCCCAGAGCCAGAGCTGAAAGCCCCCTGGCCCAGGCAGGCATCTCCAGAATGTTTCTTATGAGCAAGTCTGTGTCCCCACCTCCTATTTTGTTCACCAGCAGAACAAAAGCCTCCTTTTTTCCCTCATAGTCTTCTTGCCCTTAACATGAGGCTGAACACTCCATTTTCCTGGACATTGGCTTTTGGAAGTGGGGGTTGCAGGGAGCAAGAATGAAGGGAGGCCCATGGCCCAGGACTGCCTGAAAAAGGAAACTCTTCTGTGGTTGAGAAGATTCAAGACTCGATCTGAAATTTACTTTGTGTATACTTAGCAAAGGAAATGCTACTTCCAAAACACTAAGAGTGTTCTTGGTCGATGTAACTTGAAGCATTCTGAACAGCGACAGAGCATCTGAAGGGTCCTGTCATCGTTCCTAAAGATTTGAAGGATTCTTCTTCTACTTCTTGCTGCTTCTACAACTAAAACCTAATCACATCCCTTTGTCTTTTCCATTTCTGAAAATTGAGGGTAGTGACAGTTACAGAATAAGGATGTCCAGGGGCGCCCGGGTGGCTCAGTCGGTTAAGCGTCTGCCTTCGGCTCAGGTCACGATCTCAGGGTCCTGGGATTGAGCCCCGCGTCGGGCTCCCTGCTCGGCGGGGAGTCTGCTTCTCCCTCTCCCTCTGCCCACCCCTGCTCATGCTCTCTCTCAAATAAATAAATAAAATCTTTTAAAAAAAAGAATAAGGACATACATTTAGTCAAACAGAAGTTGACATTCTCGATCTGTGGAGGAATATATTACTCAATCTCCTCTTTCCCCAGAAAATTCTTCACTGTCATGTTCTGCCCACAGGAAAGAAAACAATAAACTTTCTACGTTGAACCAGGAAGTTGCCACTTTCCTGGGTTCAAAAATGCCCCAGCATGAACAGTTCCATCAGTATCTGTGAAATATTCACTTGAAAGAGAAATAATATCTGACTTTTTTTTTTTTTTTCAAATCACCTGATGCTTTCTTCTGGGGGTTTTTCCTATAGGGCATATCTCATTCATTCTTTGGGTAAAGCTGTGTGTGTGTGTGTGTGTGTGTGTCTCTTTCTTCTTTGTCAGTTTTTCCAAAATATTTTTATTCCTGTGTATTATTTTTTGTTTTGGTTTCTAAGGGAAGACACAGCTCATGGGGGACTGTGAGGCTAGTATCCATCTCCCATCTTTGTCCCCAATTATGGGACCTGACACAGGTTTCCTGCCTCCTGGAAAGACCACTGTAGTGTCATCTGCAAAAAGAGGGATTTGAGCCAGTTGATATTGAAGGATCATCTGGCTCCTGTGATCCTAAAGGTGTATTGGATGTGTTCTCAATGGTATTTGTAATGTTTGTTGGGACATAGAAACGAGAAGTATGCTCTGTAGACAGACATAGTCTGCTTAGGCAAATGAAGCTCATCTCTATTGAAATAGGAGTGGAAATGTTCATCCTAGGAAATCACACTGATTGAAAGCTTACATTTACCAAACACTGCCCTGAGTGTTGTCTCTTTTCAACTTTATAAGCACCCAGTGAAGAAGATACAGGCACCATTTTCAATTTGCAGGGAGCTGAGATTTGGGAAACTTCAGGAATGGACCAGAAGTCCCACAGGGAGCCGGACATGGCACTGAGTACAAGTTTTCCCACTCTTCTAGAGTTGGGAGTCTGTATTCTGACTTTTTCTTTACCCCCAGCAATTATGTTCCCCTGGGTAATTGCATATAAAAACACTCATGCACTTGGGAGATGGGGAATCACAGAACTTTGTCGGATGAATTATAATCTACTTGAGAAATTAACTTGCTTGCTTTTGATAAGCTCATTATACAGTTTTCTCATCTAATTTGCCCCAAACACTTCTCATAGGTAATGCTTTATTTGAAGCAAAGGCGAGTAGTAAGATTAAATATAAATTGCTAAGAAGTTTCTTTCAATTTTCTAAATAAGGGAAATTACATTGCACTTCCTAAATTATTCCGTGAGAAGTACTTGATCTCTTGCTGTCTACAGCTCCACATGTTGTCTGTCTTTGTACATGAACTTGGGGGAAATGCAGGCACTTGGTGCTCTGCAGACCTCATGCTTTTGTGGTTTGCTGCCTTTTAGAAACAGCCCCATAGGCTTCTTCAGCATATAAGCATTCACACACGTTATTATTTTATCTTCACAGAAGCCCTGTGAGTTAGACCAAAATCACGGTTTTTAGCCTCATTTGTCTGTTGAAGAAACCATCTTCAAGGGGTGACTTCCTCCATGTTTCTGTCCGAACCATATCCCAGGTCAACCACGTGTTAATGTTTGGGATGTGTTGACTTAATAACCTTACTTTTGTATCTTTTATGATCTTTCCAAGGTTTTGCATTTTCAGTGGTTCACGGGACAAATATTTTTAAAATCAACACACAAACAATCTTCGCTTGACAAGGTTTTCACAAAGTGGTACATATTCACCGTAGAAATCTCCAACAGTGAGAGAATCTGGGCCACGGGGCACAAGGGCTCGTGGGAGTGAGTCATGTCTCAGCACCACCCAGACTTTGGGGGCCTTTAGGCAAATCAGGCCACCTCTTAAAATCTCTCACCGAGTGAAGGTGAGCCAAGGCTGTGCCCAAATCTCATTCTGTTCTCCTCCAGGTCTGACTTTTTTCTGGTCACCACTGTATACACCAGGGACGACTGTTTACTCTCCCTTCTCCCTGCGCGTTTCTCCCACGTAGAGAGCTCCCGTTGATCAGTCTGACCCATGCATCTTGGAATCATCATCCCTACCGCTTTCTTCGTTCCTCTTCCCCACCCCGCCCCGTGCAGGAAGCAGTGGGAGGGCTGAGGCACAGGCTGATGGGTGCTGGAGACCTGGCGTTTCACTCAGTGCAGGAGCCTGACCAGACCCACAGAACCCTTAGCAGCACATCTATCATATAAGCATCCTCAAGAATGTGTGGTTGGCCTTATTCCCTAACACACAGAGCCGTTAAATTACCAAAAGAGTAATCAAGAGTTACTTGGACACGCTTTGGCTCGGTGGAGCAGAGACCACGTTCCTTCACTGGATAAGTCCTGATTCTTTACCCAGGAGGATCATGGAGTACTCCAAAGGGAAGTGTCACAGGGAAGGTAAAATATGCTCATAAAGCTTAGTTGCTCAGCCTCCCACGCCCACCCCATAATAATGACAGCTGGTTGATCACGAAGACACACATGCACAGCACCTCGCTCTATACACTTCTAATCTTTGGGTCAGTTGGCTCATCCAGGGGTCTCCACCATCTGTTCTGGGGAAGGGGGTTCCTCAGGAGGTCTTTGAGAAGGCAGGTGACCTGGGTCTCCAGTCTCCCCTCCTCCCTGCCGTAATATCCCCACTTGACACAGAAGTCTGGTTTTACATATTGAAGTTCTGTGTAAGGTCAGTCTTCCTCCCCTCCAAAAACAAAAAAAAAAGAAGATTCCTCTGACCACCTCCCTGAAGTCCTCTAAGTTTGAGAACCGTTGCTCTAAGCAGTGGTAAGGAAAACCCAGTTACCAGATGGTCCATATACCTCCTACATTCTCCCGTTCAGCTTTTCCACATTTGTGGAATCGGTGTACGAGAACACCGAGATTTTTAGCCACTATTACTCCTCACGATTTAGAGCCCTGGAAATATCACTGACCTAACACACATCGGCCTGGCTGTCCAAATATACCCAATAATGCTCTTTCTGAAAACCTGCTAGTTGTGGTGATCGCAGCTAAGCTGGGAATACTCCACTGTGATGTCTCCTTCCTGGAGAATGCACCGCTGTCCCCCAAAGCATCGTCTCGGTGCCTGCCTGCGCGATGCCCACTCAGCTACCTACGCCCGCGAGGTCTCGTCCGCTGCCAGGGACGCTTGCGCTCGTCTTACCCATCCCCCGAAGTGTTGGTATTGCTCTTCCAGATGGTTATTCAAATAGGCGAGCACACTCCCGTCTTCCTGGCCGTGTTTTCTAGGTCCTTCGACACCGTCTTTGCAAAAGTCTGGGGTCGTCTGTGCGGGGATGTCCTCCGCCTGGGAAGCCGGGTCACCAGCCCAGCCAGCAAGCGTGCGACCCCCGCCTTCCACTTCTGTTAACCTCCTTTAGGGCCAGCATCTGCCCATCTTCTAGAGCAGCTCTGATGGGTTAGTTTGCATCAGCTTCAGGCCTTACCATCTGTTCCCTGCATGTGGTTTGTGTCTCCTAACCTAATTTTAGGTGATGTTTAGGTTGGGAGATACAGGTGTTTCAGTTTCAAAGGGAAAAAAAAAAAACAAAAAAAACCCCACGTTTTCCACCAGTCCTGGCTTTCCAGGGCTGGATTTCTGGGGGGGGGGGGGGGGGGGGGAGGGGTGGGTTCCCCATTGCTGGAGCCTGTGGCTGCATGGAATTCTGATGCGGTCACAGTAGATACAGCCATCCTGGAAAACCCTGTTTCATTTGGTAAATCTCACTTTGTGAAGGATAAGCCACTGCGGAGTTGTGTGGATTCTATTTTTGTGTTTCAAAGATAAGAATTCCACAGAAGGAATCCTGGCCCCAGGAGGCCTCGGATTCCCTCTTCCTCCCTTTTGCAAGCTTGCTTCCCCGCCCCGCCACCCCGCCCGGCTGGATCAAACTAGGCTGCTGGGAGAATATTCCCTGGCTCTCTAAAAGCCAGTGAGCAGACCTAGAATGTATAGCTCTGAGCAAGATAACCAGTCCAGTGACCTTAAAAACAAATTAATCTGAAGGTGGAATGAAGCCCACATACAGGAGGGTAAACTGGAGCCACCTTGTAGGAAAAATTATGGGATAATGTGTGGCAAGCCTTACAAACGCAGATGCCTGGGACGCCTGGGTGGCTCAGTTGGTTAAGCGTTGGCCTTCGGCTCAGGTCATGATCTCAGGGTCCTGGGATCGAGTCCTGCATCGGGCTCCCTGCTCGGTGGGGAGTCTGCTTCTCCCCCTGCTTGTGTGCTCGCTCTCTCTCTGACAAACAAATAAAATCTTTAAAAAAAAAAATGTAGATGCCTTTTGACCCACTCATGAAACTTCTGGAACACTTACTAAGAACACGTGCAAAGGCTCGCTACTAGGCTGTTCGCCACGGTGTTGCTTAATAGGGAAAGAGATTGGAAACAATATAAATTTGAAAATAGAGAAAGGATTTAAATAAATCCTGGTGTAGCCATGCAATGGGGCATCACACAGATGTCATAAACAAAGTTGTGGGAGTTTGGTCACTGGCGTGGAAAAGTGACCATGAGAATGTCTGACGACCACCGTTCAGTTTGGTAAAATAGATCCCCGCGTATTACCCGTAACGTATAAATACATATGTACGTGTGCAGCATCCTTGCTGGCCACGCTGCAGTGACCTCCACCCTCGGCGGCGACCACAGCCCCAGGAACTCAAGCTGCTGCTTGTCTCCTCAGGGAAGGAAAGCCCTCCAGTGAGCGACACTCCGGATGATGGGGATGAGCCCATGCCGGTCCCCGAAGACCTTTCCACCACGTCTGGCGGACAGCAGACCTCCAAGAGTGACAGAGGAGTGGGTGAGTCGGCCGTCCGTGTGTCCTGTTGGCGGGCTTTCGCACGCTCTGTTCCCGTAACACCTCGGTTCCTCCATATTCTTCCAAAGTCAGTGGTTGGGCAGTGGGATCATTGTACCTGCTGTTTCCCTTCAACGGCCGTGTTAAGAAGATGCGGGATAAAGATCAGCGGGAGGGGCCCTGGTGTGTGCAGGAGGATAGACCCAAGTCACTGAGGCTGTCACACCTCCACACGGGGACCACGTGGCAGAGGGGAAGAGCTCCCCGCCTTGGGGGCACGTCCCTAGCCCATTTCCTATCCTCTGGGTGCTTCGGGAACATCTGATCTTATGGATGGTAGGTAGTGAAAATTACACATTTGATGTGCTGTGGCAGTAAGGCGAGTTAGTTTGAGCTTTGGTTTAGAAGACGCCAAATCTGTCCATGTTATGTTGTCCCTCTCAGCTGTGTTTCTCAAATGCCAAATGCAGCTCCAAATACAAAATTCGAGAGAGAGAAATGGTTAAATGTTGAAAACGCCATTTCTCGCACACCTTTTCTGTAAAGAGGTAGGTATGTAAGTTTCTGCAGTCTCTCGCTGGTGTTAACGTGCACGGCGCAGGTCGTGTTTGCAAAACCTGGTCTCCCTTCTTTATTACGGAGGCCCCAAGAAGTCAGCGAAATAACTGAGGTCACATACAGAGTCAACGTGAGACTCGATTTCCAACTCAAAGACTAGTTTTCACACCTTTATACCATGTTCTCATGAGATAATGAGTCAGCAATTCCTTAGAATACCCTATTTTCTCTTTCTTTTTTTTTTAAGTAGAAATAAAAACTGTGATACTGAGATTCACCTATGTGCACAAAAGAACATCACGAAGGGTGAGCAGGTCACACGAGGTGGGATGGATCCCATGAGGGGCGACTGCACAGCTAAGGAGGGCAATGTGTGTAAAGTTCTCAGGGTTATGAAAACCATCATAACTATGTCTCGATAGGACATCCTCATATAGTAACTAAGAAATGTGTTCTGTGTGTTTTCATGTGTCTTAGAAACCAATGAGACTTTGGGTGTAAGGGTTCTTTAAAAAATAGCTATGCAGTGAGTTCTACCAACAGACAAGGATAGTGGCTAAAGCCATTTGATGCAAATGAACCAAGAAAACAAGTACCTTTATGACTTATTTTCCCCTATTAGAGCATGGCTCCTGGATGTGGGAGAGTGGGTGGGAAGCAAAGCATTTCTGGATTTTCCGCTCTGCTCTATATGCATCATTTCGGGGGTTCCCAGAGTTGGGACACAGGAGAGCATACTTGTTTGTCATCGATGCATGTATTTTTAAGATTGCCTGCGTTTGTTGCGAGTGATAGTGGTCTATCATATACCATGCTACTACAACGCTTCCATTCAAGACACGTTTACGTGAAGTAGAAAGTCAAATCGCAGTAAAACTATTAAGCCAGCGAGGGTGCACATGTATGATAAGGGTTTGCAAAGGTGGCACACAGACGGCTAATGTCAGGGCAACCCTGCTTTGTCTCCTTTGTCTGCCCTTGGAGCAACCAGTGAGGCGGGTACTGTTCTCTGACCCACCTGGGACACGGGCAGGGGGGAGGGGCTCAGAAGAAATTACGTGGATATGTAGCCACTGAGCATTCAAGTGATCCGAGAGCCAAGACATCAGCGTTAGGACTCTGGGGTCATTGCGGGGGAAACCAGGGAGCGCTCCCCAAAATCCCCAGAGCTGCCCTGCAGCCCGTGAGCCCTGGTTGTGATGGGTGTCCTTTAGAGAACTGAAAGTTGCCTGATTCCTGGAGAGCAGAGGACAGCACGCAGTGCACTTGGTAGAGGTCAATACACGCTCCCTGCAGATGCCTTCACAGTATTCTAGATACACCGCCCCCTGTCAGCTGCCAGGGGCTGGAAGTTCCTGCTGGGACAAGGTCGCCAGGCCCCTGGTGGGCGCTCCTGCCTGCTTCCCAGGCTGGGTCTCTTGGCTGAGGCTTGAGCTCTAGGTGCCAATGCAGCCAGGGCAGGTGGGCATGGAGCCGGGGGCCGGCCCATGACTCCCAGCAGCCTCCTGCCGGTGCTCCCTCACAACTGCATGCGACAGGATTTGCATTCCACTTCTCCTTGTAGGATGGAGTTTGTGCCAAATGAATTCCAGAATTGTAAAATTTAAAACACCCGAGAAACCTCTTTGCTGGGTTTGTAAAGAGCTGTTGCCGCGGCCGAAGGGCTACGCGGGGAAAGCCATTTGAAGTGGGTGGCGAGACGCCGTTTCAGGGAGCCAGCACTCCTTTGGAGTGGCCGGGGGCCAAAGGGGCGATGGATCTCTGCCAGGAAGCCCAGAAATGCAAAACCACGTAGGACAGTCAACACGCCAGAGGGGAGGGGTTTGAGGAGCAGGTAGTGAGACAGAGAATCCCGGAAGACCACGTCCAAAGAGCCATCGAGGACCTTACTTGTGCTTCCCGGGGACAAAGTTTTAGAAACCATCCTTTGGGATTTTCGAAGGAAACCAGCTAGCATTAGTGTGTGGTGGTCGGTGGTTGACTGAAGTGAGCATTAAACCAGTTAGGTGCGCACCCAGCAATGGGAGACGGTGGGCAAAGGCAGGGGAGTCCTCCCACGGGAGGACAGGGAGGTACGTTTGAAGCTACGTGTCCTCAGCTCTGCGGGAAGGAGCCAGAAGAGCAGGGGAGCTGCTTCGGAGGACAGACAACAGGAAACCATGAGCAGCCCCTCCCTGCACCAAAGTAGTCAAGGGGTGGAGAGGGTGGGTGGCGCAGGGGGAGGCGGCGGCGCAGAGAAGACTTGCATCTCAGACTCCCGAGGGCCACCTCCGTCGGAGCCCGGCTCCCAGCCGGGCGCCTCCGGCCAGACTTTTACCGCGGAGCCCGTTTCCTCATTTTCGCAACAGCAGTGAAACTCCTCTCAAGGAAGGGCTTCCAGGGTCACGTGAAAACAGACAAACACACTTTGCTGAAGACAAAGCAGCGAAGACATGCAGTGAAAAGGACAGGAAAGGGCAGAAAAAGGAAGCAATTTGTGCACAGCAGGTCTTTTAGAGATACAGGAGATAAGGGGTGAGGGCACCTGTTGGGGCTTTGCTGGAGGGAAGGGAGAGAGGAAACAGATGATGTTTGGAGCACATTTATTGATGTGGAAGAGCGATTTATTAATAATAATAACAATAATAAAGAAATTGATCCCAGGGATGGGCAAACCACAAGAGAGGAATTAGAATAGAGAGCTCGGGGGGCGCCTGGGGGGCTCAGTCGTTAAGCGTCTGCCTTCGGGTCAGGTCGTGATCCCGGGGTCCTGGGGTCGAGCCCCGCACCGGGCTCCCTGCTCCGCGGGGAGCCTGCTTCTCCCTCTGCTGTTTCCCCTGCTTGTGCTCTCTCTCTGTCAAATAAATAAATAACATCTTTAAAAACGAAGAGAGAGCTCGGGGGGCGCCTGGGGGGCTCAGTCGTTAAGCGTCTGCCTTCAGCTCAGGTCGTGATCCCGGGGTCCTGGGGTCGAGCCCCGCACCGGGCTCCCTGCTCCGCGGGGAGCCTGCTTCTCCCTCTGCTGTTTCCCAGAAGAGAGAGCCACTGCCGGGCCCAAGGGGAGGACAAGTGGCCAGACGCCAGACAGTGGGAAGTCTTTGGCAGTGACAGACCCCCAGCGTGTCTGCTTTAGAAGGAGACAAGGGATGCTTTGGAAGAGCCATGAATCCTTACGACCAGGTGTAGACACGTCAAATGTCGACCTTCCTCCCCAACACACTGGTGGGGAGTGGCAGAAATGAGCCCCCTGTGACGGGTGGTGGTGTTCAAATGGACAGCGAGCCGTTCCCAGGGTGGCCTTCACCCTGTGTTGAGGGGATGCTGGAGGACCGTGTGGAAATATGGTCTCCTGGATTGAGAGAGAGAGAGAGAGATGGGGAAGAGATGTCAGAGCAACCTTGGGTGGCCTCCGTTTGATTCTGTGCCTGAGTAAGAGGAAGCAGATCGGAAGTACAGTTTGAAGCACTGAAGTTAGAGGAATCAGAGGAGAACTTCCGGGCGGGGAGGAATTCAGTCTACTTAATGGGATGGGAGCTTGTGCTTCTGAAGTGGTCGCTTTAAAAATGAGAGAAATCTCACCTCTCTGAAGTGGTTGTGTATGAAACTGCTGAACGCAGACCGTGTACTCAGTGACCTCTTCAGGCAACCCCGCATTGAGGTGCCCCACCATGGCAGCCGGGCTGGGGACGTGGAGAATGGCTTGGGGTTTCTTCCGTTGGCCGGCAGCTTTGGAAGGGGTCTCCTGCAGGAGGGATGGCAGGCTTGGCATCCAGGGGAGCAGATGAGCGTTGCATGTGAAGAAACTAAAAGCTTTGTTATTTCCTTCCTTTATTCAGCGGCCCCCCTGTCTTCCTTCTGAGCTCCCTGCAGGTGCAGGTCTCCATGTCCTGACCTTGAGCAGAGGTGCAGCAGTGCTGTGGGACTGATGGGGACATGGCTCCCCCAAGCACAGTCCCCCAAGCACAGCCCGGTTGACCAGCAGGCCAAAGACCGGAGGCTGCCCTGGGGCTGACCAGGGCGTGCCGGAGCGGATACCCGGGATGAGCTTGCACAGCTTTTACTACGGACTTACTCGTCACTGGGTTGTCACTGGTTGCTCTTCAGTTACCCAGGGCTTGGATGTGGGATGACAGCATACACAGCTACAGGCCCCGCTTGCCTCTGTTCACTCGTGTGACCTAGCCCCAGAGCTGGGAGGTGATCACCATGGTTTCGTCTGTGGTTTGTTTTAGGACTTCACGCTCGGAGGTCACGTGTCACGGCGTGGTGTTTGGAGCAAGGCTCTGTGGCCTTCTTGAAGCTAAACTCGCATGGCCTTTGGGGCCTTTCTCTTGAATCTTTTGGCCAGGGTTAGAGTCACCCTGGCAGAAATGGAAAGAAAAAAAAAAATCTAGATTTTTGTTTCTACTTTTTTTTTTTTTCTTTCCCTGGAATCCAGGAAAATGATTAAGTACATGAAAACATTAATTTTATTTATTTTTTTAATTTATTCGACCAAAGTAAAAATCCCTTTACCACGTCGTGAACTTGAGGACAGATTCGTCGGAAGAGTAACGTATTGTTCATTGGTTATTCTGGGGCCTAATCTCACCTTCATATTCAAGTTTAGGCAGAATCCCAAGATGGCACAGGGGGTGGACATGTGGCTGAAATGTTTCTCGGCTGCTGGGCAGTGGTGGTGGGGAGGGGGGCAGGTGCAGAGAGTTTTTCCTGATGGAAAGAGAAAGCAAGCTTTGGTCTCATTGGAGATTGGGCAGCCGGCACTGAGGACGGATGCTAAGCCTGCTTATCTAATCAGCAGTTAGAGGAAGTTGTTTTTATCTGTGAAATGCATCTCTTCTGAACCGATAAACCCCATTTTAGCTAGGGAGAAATACTATCTCCCAGCATCTGAGCATTAGCTGCAGCGAGCTCAAGCACGCTCGGATGGGATGCGCCCTTGTGAAAGCAGGCGCAAAGGGGAAGACTGTTTGCCGGACTTCAGCTGGCTGGCTCTCTTGGGTTTGGGGTTTTTTGTTTTCCTCGGAGGAACAGCTAAAAGCCAAGTATCCCTCGGACCCTTGTTCACCTTGCTGTGTCAGTTCCTTGCTCCTCTTCGTAGCTGAGGTGATGTGCAAGAGTGGAGAGATCTGTGAAATTCTGCATTACTCATCTTGCGGTTCACCCTATCTTGGAACGCCCCTTGGAGAGGGGAGCTGTTGTCACGGGGACGTTTGCAAACCAACATGATTCCAGTTGGAAAGACTCTCATTTTCTTGCATCTCCCCAAACATGAGACATAGCCTTAAAGCAACGATTTTCCCTGAGACTGGCAGGTTTTGGAAAGAGGGGTTGTTAGGTAGCGCGTGTGTTGCTTCCTATTTAAGGGTAATTTTTGTCCTGTTTCGTTGTAATCATCTCCACTTTGGTTGGCCAGCCAGAGCATGTGGGAGTCTGGGCCCCGCAGAGCGGCGTGGCGCGCGGGTTCCCTGAGGGAGAGGCAAGCGACCGGGCGCTGCCGCACTTCCACCTGGTGCCAGGTTTTGATGCGGACGGGGGGACCCGACAGCACGGCCTTCGGAACACCCCTTGGAGAAAATGAAACCGCCGTGTGTGTGCATGCACGCGTGCGTATGCGTGTGGTGTGTGTTTCCGCATGTGCTGCGTGCGTATCGTCTGTCGTATGTGTCATAGGAGGGTGTGGCTTGTGGTGTGTGGCGTGTGGCGTGTCTGGGTGGTGTGTATGTGTGTAGTGTGTGTGGTGTGCGTTCACGCGTGCAGCGTGTGGTGTGTGTGTGTTCTGGGTGGTATCGGACAAAGGTCACAACTGTCTCCCTGGAGGAGCATCTCCGGGCCGGGGATTCTGTCCCTGGTTCCGCTCACTTCAAGCTTGCTGGCGGCCCTGGCAGGTGGCTTCCCATCAGTTCTGTCCCCATGTGCTGGCAGGGGTCCCCTGCCCACTGCTGTCCTGTGGAAGCACCGGGCGGGGGTTCCCGTGGAAGACGGTCCTCCACGAGGGCTGCCGTGTCCCCAGGAGGACGTGTGCCCATGACACCTGCTGGCAGGTGACTTCAGGGACAAGCCTTGTTGTGGTGACCGCATGAAAAGCCAGCATCCCTCAGAAATGAGAGAACCACAGAGAGAGCAGGACACGGTCAGTGTAGCAAGACCCTCCGAGTCTCAGGAGAGAGCGGGGGGCGAGGGAAAGGCCAGCCGGACTGGACGATGTCATTATGCGCCCCCAGCCCCACCCCGTGAAGGCACACCCATCTGGAGGGACTGGTGCACGGCTCTGTTCCGCTCTGTCCCGCGAGGGCCAGCGTGTCCTTGCCTGCTTGTGCCTGGACGTTAATGACCACGACGCCCTGGGAGTTCTCGAGGTCAGACCCAGAGCGGGGCCACCACGGAAGGCTTCCCCTGCTGAGCTCACTTGGGGATTTGTGCGATACTGTTTCTGTTGGCTTAGTGTTTGCTCCAACCTCAGCTGCTCCAACTCTTAGGAATGTCCATTCGAGCATGTTCATACGGATAGAGCCCTTCTTCGTGCCAGGCTGATGCCTTAGTGCCAGATGCACCGGGAGCAGTGACCCGACGCCCTGCAGTCATGCTCAGCAGAGCTCCCTGACAGGGGTGTAGCAGAGGAAGGGGTGCTCCTCGCTGGGCCGGGCAGAGGGGAGAGGAGAGCTGGGGAGGCCTCCCAGGGTTGGCGTTTGAGCAGGTGGCCAAGGGGAGCCAGGTTGGACTTTAGGAACAGTGGTGGCTGGGTGAAGGGAGGAGAGAGGTACAAAGCGACCTGCGCTGGGGCGTGAGGCCTGGTGCTCAGATGGGAGGCCTCTCGGTGGGCCCGTGGGGAGTGACCCTGCCCGACCTGTGTGCTGGGAAGATCACTGGTGACAGTCATGAGGGTGGCGTGACTTGTGCCCGAGCGCAGGGCGCTGGGCATGTCTCTCCTCCGTGGCCTCCATATTTGTCTACTTACTCGATGTGGGAACACGTGTGAGGTGGCTCAGCCTCTGCCTTGGTGACGGCAGTGATTCTCCGGAACGGAATGGGCACACGGGCAGTTGGGGTGGGCTTGACATCTGTTGGCAATCGGTAGCCGAGGAGCCTTCCGGAAGGCAGGGTGGGTGAGAGGTGGAGAGAGAGCTAGTTCTAGCTCTAGGATCCGTGGGAGGGACGGCGGAACACCAAGCGCCTTGGGAAATAAACCTGTATAATTGTCTAGGAGAGAAGGCAAGGAAGGAAGCAGAGAATAAGCTGTTTGACTCGGGTGAAAATTCTAGAAAGAAATATGGCAGAGAGGCCACCATGAGTAGCAATGATAATGAGGATGAGAAGGGTGAGCAGTGCTGGAGAAGGGGGTCTTGGGGAGGTGGTGGGTCCCCAGAAGCAGCTCAGCAGGGGTGGAGGCCCATGTGAAAATGTCGGGGAGCACCAGGGAGCGGGCGGAGGGTAGGAAGGCAGCCCCGCCTACGGGTTGACTTGTGAGAGGAGAATATGAAAGTGTGTTTGAAGGCCAACAGGAAGGAGCAGGTGAAGAGGATGGATGACATAACTGCCTGAGTGGAGGCCCAGGGGAGGCAGACAAGGCCATCCGGGAGCTGGGCTCGGGCTCCTCCTTGGCCATGTGCAGGTCTGCCGCGTGTCCCCTAGATGTCCTCACGGCCTTCTCCCTCACTGCCCTCAGGGGGCCAACCCTTGAGCCCACCCTCGATGGCATCGCCGGTCCTTATCCTGCTGTTGTTCACAGCAGGGCCTGCCACAATGCAGGGGGAAAGCAGTCCTCTGGGATTTGCTCAGTCTGCAGCCCCAGCGCCTGGGCCTTCTGTGCACTGAGTAGGAGTGCAGGGCATGTACCGAATGAGAGCACGGAATGGGGGCGGCGTTGCTCTCCCAGGTAGGACCCCAGAGAGAGGAAGTGAAGGGGAAGGAATCGAAGGCTGGGTCTGAATTTAAGGTTCATCGTTTGGATTATTTTAGGTCACTGTTTCTCAGTGGGCACAGGTGGTATTTGGGGCACAGAAGCCTTCCTTGGCTGACACTGTCCCTCCCATTGGAGGATATTAGCCATGCGTGTCACGCCTCCCCCCAAATGTCCCCACATGTTTCCCAGGTGAGCCCCTGGATTGAACATCCTGCCGTCGAGCCCAAGCACCTCATCCCCACACGGTCAGCTTTGGGCCGATTCACAGAGTCAGTGGTGTTCTGGAACATGACAGTGGATTTCTTTTAAAAAAAGAATACCTGGGGCGCCTGGGTGGCTCAGTCGTTGAGCGTCTGCCTTTGGCTCGGGTCATGATCCCAGGATCCTGGGATCGAGTCCCACGTCGGGCTCCCTGCTCAGCAGGAAGCCTGCTTCTGCCTCTCCCTCTGCCGCTCCCCTTGCTTGTGTTCCCTCTCTCGCTGTCTCTCTCTCTCTCTGTCAGAAAATAAAACCTTAAAAGAAAAAAAAAAAAAAAAGGAATACCTGCCAAAAAACTGGGCCACAGAAGGTTGACAAACTCTGATCCTGGCGCTTCCCACCGTGTTCGCGTCTCCAAAACTGCACGTTCCCTTTGAAAAGTTGTTTATTTGTACAAGCAGACATGAGTGTTTGTATTTTTTCTGACAACTTAAATTCATTTTATTCTGACAACTTAGATACCAGGCTCACATCGTACCCTATCGATTTACTAAAGGAAATCAAGATCGGTTCTTCTCTACCAGAGTAAATAGCTCAACAGCATTTTCTGTGCTAGGTTGTCGGTCCCGATTGCACGTCCTGCTCTGTTCCGTCTGTGCTGAAAGCATAGTTAGCTCTGGGTCTAAAACAGCCAACCGACATTTCGTTAACTTTCCTTCTACATGGGGTTTCAGAAAAGAAATGGAAAAAAAAAAAAAAGTTTTGAGTTGTGGTTGCCAGTTGCCACCTGTCCTATCTGGTTAGGACATTTTCTGATTTGGGAAGTGTAAATATAACCCAGAAAAAAAACAACAAAAAAAAAAACACAAGCTTCCCCTCCTTTTATGCAAAAGCAGCAAGCTTTATGCGCAGAGCAGAGCCCAAATCATTGCCCTGCAAAGTTTCCACAGACCCCATTCAATGAGATGAGAAGGCTCTTTCGCAGTGGGGCTGGCGGCCCCAGGAAGCCGCCTTGCTGCTCCACCGTGGTTGGGGCCGGGCTACTGTACCCGCCAGATAAGCTGGGCGCTCTTCAAAGTCTTAGCAGGAACTACGTTCACATATTACCGCAGATCTGCTCAAACCCTTTGCCTGTTGGGATTTGGGGGTGCAGGGGGGTGGCCAGAAACCTGTAGGGAGCTCAGAAAGTACCTTCCCATCCACGGCTGGAGCCAGCAGGAATATGCCAATGGGTACAGACTCAGAGAAGCTTCCAGGCTCGCTCGGGACCAGCTGGTGGGAGCTTGAAGCTCCCCAGGGCTGGAAGGATTGACACCACAGAAATTGGCAAATGCTACAATTTAGAGCTTTTTTTTTTTTTTTTTTAGAGCTGGTTTACCGGCACACCCTGGGCTGCCGCACTCTTTTCACGGTGTTCACAGGGGCAGGGGACATTTTGGTGGGTGGCTGTGTGGGCGGGAGTGGGTATTTGTAGAGCAGGTTAGGGAGGAGGGGGCCGTAAGGGGAAACGCGGTGCGTCCAACCAGAGGGTTGATTCCAGGTGACTCTGCTGTTGAGGTCACAAGCTGGAAACGTCACAGCAGCTGGACTCGCTGTCTTAATAAATAGCATGCTTCTCTGGTTTTCTTGGTGGGGAGGGCAGGCACGGGGCTTTGTGACGGGGGGAGCATGACTAGAAAAGCATTCTGGGTCTTACCGATGAGATGTTATTTTTATGGCTCTGGCTGGTTATTTGGGCTTGAAGAGCCTGGACTTGCAAAGCGACACTTGCGTGCATTCCGTGCATGAATCAGTAACGATGATTTCTCCGGGAAAGCATTAGCCTCCCCATATCCTTCGGAATGTGGGATTGGACTTGGTCTTCCGGAAAAGTTTCTGTGACTGAGTTTGTCGGATGAAATACAACGTGCGTTGTGTGTACAGATCTAGGGGATGGCCCCGCCGCTTGTCCCTGTGCATGCGGTGGCCTCAATGGGCCTGTTTCTCGGCAAGGGCCTGGCGTCCAGGCAGGCAGCTGGGGACACTATGAGAAGCCATCCCGATGGGCCGCGGGCCACGGGGGCCCCTTCCACGTGCCTGCCTCGAAGCTCCCGACGCTGGCTGCAACCCCATTACACAACACGCCGTCGTGCGCCCTACTTTGGGGAGCGAGTGAGCTGCAGGGGCCTTCGAGCCACACGTCTTGGGTGTGTCTCTACAAGGCTGCCCGCCGGGAGAGTACTCCCCACGGGGGATGTGGCTGCAGGCTGCCGATTTCCACTGAAATCGCCCGGGGAAGGATGCCGGTGAAGCCCGGAACATCCGGTGTCTTTCCCGACCGGGCGGGGGTGACCAACGGGCGGCCTCCAGCCGGCTGCTCGCGGCCGTTCCAGAGCATGTGGCGGAGGTGACCGCTCCGTCTTGCAGAACGCGGGGCTGTCACAGCAGAGGCGAAACCGGGCTGCGATCGGACAAGACCTCTGATAGCAGCCCTGTGGGCAGCTACGTGATGCTTTTTGTTGTCCTTCTTGGGACCCGGCGGAATTTTCCTGCTGTCACGGTATCCACGCCACTCCATGGAAGGCGGAGGTAGCCAGAAGTAGAACACATCTCTCCGAGGGCCTCCGCTCCTGCCATCAGGACAAGAGGGACCATTAACTATTACCTGGGGTGGCCACCACCTCGCTCATCCTGTTGTGTTGCATACAGCTGCATCTGTCGTAGGTGAAATTCGGGTTCGGTAGAAAAGGCTGTGGTTTTGAGTGAAGTGGTTTTATTCCTGAGAAGATAACAGAGTTAATTTGTCATTATAAACACTGCATTTACTCCAAGTTTCAAAGCAGTACTATTATTACTGATAGACCGAACTTTATTGTTGACTTTGGAGCTGCGAGTGTTAAAAATTCTGTTGATGGTTTGTGTGTGTCCATTTGTGGGTTTTTTTACAATTGTTTTTAAGTGGGCTCCCCGCCCAGCGTGGGGCTCGAACTCACGACCCTGAGATCAAGAGTCACGTGTTCTACTGACTGAGCCAGGCAGGAGCCCCTCAGCAGCTGTTTTTTATTACTGATGGAGTGTGAGGACACACTTAAGGTCAGGCGGCCCTGTGCACGCACAACACACACTCAGGCACACTCTCTATATGTTACGTGTGGGTCTTTCCAGAAGGGTCCTGGGCAGGCAAGCAGCGGGGGCTCTATGCCTCATGACGCACGGGGCAGCCTTCAGTCCTTGTCTGGGGACAGAGATTTCATAGATGAGTAATAACCGGCATCCCTACAACATATTTGTGAAATGCAGGAAATCAGGGACGCCTGGGTGGCTCAGTCAGTTAAGCGTCTGCCTTGGGCTCAGGTCATGATCCCAGGGTCCTGGGATCGAGCCCCATATCGGGCTCCTTGCTCACCAGGGAGTCTGCCTCTCCCTCTTCCTCTGTTCCTCCCCCTGCTCGTGTTCTCTCTCTCTCTCTCTGTCTGACAAATAAATAAAATCTTAAAAAAAAAAGAAAGAAAAGAAAAAAGAAATGCAGGAATCAGATGTCCTAGGTCAGCACTGTCCAGTGAAAATAGCATGAGACCCGCATCTGTGATTCTCAGTTTTCCAGTAGACACATTCAAAAAGAGAATTGGCCCAGGCGAGATTAATTTTAATAGGCTTTATTTAACAGGACATACCCTAAATATTATTATTTGAACATGCACTCGATATAAGCAATCGTTAATGAGTACTGTACTCCTTTCTACTTGTAGTCCTTGAAAACCAATATAGGTCATGTGTACAGCACATCTCAATTCAGAGTGCCTGTTTTTGAAGCCCTCAGAAGCCTCCTTGGCCGGGGGCCACTTGCTGGATGGGGCAGATGCAGAGTTCTGGAGAGGAACCATTTCCCTTGTTACAGAAAACCTTTTCAGATCCACCTCAGCTGAAATTTAGCCAAAAGCTAGTCACTTATCACCTCTCCAAGGTAGTGTTTAAATCCGTTTCCTCTTCAAAACATTTTCTCAGTTGTCCTCACCAATGAAGGTGAAAATTTGCTTCTTTTCGTTCTTCCATTTTTGGCCAGATTTGATCTAGAGAAAAACCCAGGTCCAGCCCAATTTTTAACATCAGTTGGATTTGTTTTACGCAGCTCTGTTTTAACCAGACATCTTGTAGGCGTTGGATTAAGCGCAAAATAATGAGAAGGCAATTTATTAATAGTAAAAGCTATTATTAATAAGGCACAATGTAAACATGTAAAAACAAAGCAGTTTTCCAAAGCAGAGTGACTGAGTTCAGTGCAGAAATACAGTACTTTTAGTTTTGGTTTTCATCCATTCATTCTCTTCTCGTGCACTCTTTATGGTAATTTGGGGGGGGGTTGGTAAATCCTCTTGAGTTTTTTGAAACCCAGGCAGGCGGTTCTTTATAGACGTGAAGCACATTCCACGAGCACACCACTGAGGACAGGCGCTGAGAGAAGCCGGCTTCAAAGACGAATGCCATCACATCTGTGAAATGGTTTGCAAAAAAATGTGTTGAATGAGGCTTCTCGATAACTTCGTAAAACAAGTCTGCCGCACCTGATGAAGCAATGCAGCAGAGGTGGTCAAGGAGAGAGGCTTTTTTTTTTTTTCTTTTTACTAAGGGGAAAGGGAAGCAGCAGTCTGCCTGCTTGGGGCAGCCTGAGAAGACAAGCCTGGTGTCCCACCTCGGCGCCCGTGTCCCGGGAGCCCGGGCATGGGGCGCTCTGGCGCTCGACCCCACCCAGCTGCATGCAGCCCAGACCCCAGCCTTCCTGTGTGAGGGTGCCATGTGCTAATGTCTGCCCTTCCTGCACTTCAGGAGACAGCGTGTACTCATGTGGCTTCTGTGTTTCCTGAGCACACCCTGATCCACAGACTCACAGATTCAGCCCTGTGGCTCTGATTGCGTTATTCCTGTCTTTGGAGGCTTTTTCTTTCTCTTCTGCTGTCCTCTCCTTTCTCTTAATCCTGCTCTTGATACAGTTTCATCAGAATTCTAGTACTTGGGCCCAGGGACCAGTGACGGAACCCTTTTGCCCAGGAATAAACCATTGCAAGAGGCTGGAAGCAAGGCTGCCCCCGCACCCCTGGGTCCCGCACACTTGTGCGATAGGTCACCTAGAGTCCGAGCCCCACAAGGCTCAAGGTCAGCGGCTCTTGCTTTTCACTGCTCGTTACATGAATTAGACAGGGACTGCCTGACATCAGTTATTGACAACCAGACCTGCTGCTTTGTCCAAGAGGGTTGAACCAGAAAAAGACCACTGTGCTGGGCAGGTTGCAGTCTGTAGGCGTGAACAGCACACCTCCCTTAGCTGAGTGGACGTGCGGCATGATGCTGGGCTTCAGGCCAGGGACGGGGCTTGTGCCCCAGCATCCCCACGGCTCCATACCCAGGCCCTCCAACAGCTCCTGCAGACAGAGCCCCAAGCCCACACTGTTGGATATTTGAGGCTGGGTTTCCTTTTTCTTTCAGAAATCGCCAAAAGTCTCTTTGGAATCTAGATTTTTGAATACATTGTTGAATTAACCTGGGCAATCCTATGGTTTTGTTCCACACGAGGTTTAACTGTAAAGTCGTGAAAACTCTTTTGGGGGGCTGCCGTAAATGTTCACCCTAAAAGAATTCCTCTAGGGGATCCTGGGTGGCTCAGTCATTAAGCGTCTGCCTTCAGCTCAGGTCATGATCCCAGGGTCCTGGGATCGAGCCCCGCATCGGGCTCCCTGCTCGGTGGGAAGCCTGCTTCTCCCTCTCCCACTCCCCCACTCCCCCTGCTTGTGTTCCCTCTCTCACTATGTCTCTCGCTGTCAAACAAATTAATAAAATCTTTAAAAAAAAAAAAAAAAAGCAGAATTCCTCTAGAAGATGAGTCGCACTGGTTGTAGAAGGTTTTGAAGCAGAAGGTCTGGGTTAAGTCTGGGCTCTCAGCCACACTACATTTGTGATGTGGGGCAGACCACTGCCTTCGTGTGCAGAATACACTGGATGAATCCCACGTTTCTCCTAAATGTAGAGTGTATAAAGTGCTACTTTAAAAGTCTGTTAACCTGCCTGACAGGGTTAGAAAGGATGAAATTTGCCCCGTGTTTACGGTATGCGTCTCTCAGGGATGGATGGACGGACAGGCCACACCCTTTGCCAACCCCTGTGTTCCCGTCTCTGTCCCTTCCTTGATGAAGTCATGGGGCCACACCCAGAAGCTCCCTCTCTTTGCACACGGCCAACCCAAAGGGCCTGTTGTCCCCCTCACCTTTACATTGCTTGCCCTCTAGGAAACGTATTTTATAACTTACCAACTATTTACCTAAGTTTCTGTGAGCACACTTAGAATTCTTCCACTGTTTGGACGTGGGAAGTGCAGACAGGGTAGAGATGCCCGTGGTACCATGCCCAGCATTCAGGTGTAAGCTGCCTCCCCCCCAGGGCTGGGGTACCGGGTGTTCTTCACCGCGCCCTGCGTTCAGCTAGACGGCAAGACCCTCACAGGCCAGTCGCATTTCTCCTTCTGTCGCTTCTCCATCACAGAACACACCATGGGGGAAAGCGGAAACAGAGTGAACGTCCCTCCTTACAGAAACCAGTCAGTTCAGCATGTGGTGAAAAGCCTCTTTATGGTGTCTTTTCATGAGACCGGCTGTGGAAATCGAAAATCATCTCAGGAGGCAGTTGAAGTCAGAACCGACTTTTGAACCCATCAAGTGAACACAGTTAATGCAGAAGGGAAAGGAGCAGGGCATCACAGCTGAGGGAAGAGTAAGATGTGTCATCTAAACATTTAAGTCACAGAGAGATGGGAAAAGATGGGGGAAATGAGTATTTTCAGTTTTGCTGTGTAATTAGGATTTACTTTGCAGTCTAGAGCCTGCGAAGGTCACCCCCTCTGGCCTTCTGCCGACCCTTAAGGGGACACATAATCCGAATTAGCAGCATCCCAGGATATTAGAAGTTATTACTGTGTCCTATATTGAATTATCCTCTTATCAACGTGTTCGTAGGTATGTACTATGAATTTAATTCGTCCTATACAACCTTGACAATTGAAAAGAAATCTGAATGCTTATTGACATGTTGGTCAGCACCCTAGTGTCATCCAAGTGTGATCACTGAACGCATTCCGAGCTGCTAGGCTAGATGTCGTGGGGCATCAGGCTGTAGGAGCATTAGCTCCCTCAAGGAGTTAAATACACTGTCTATACCCGCAGGGAGCTCCAGGTGCCGGACACTGGTAGGTTTGAAGCTAGAAGACAAGCACAGGGGTCGAGGGGCATCAGCATCCCAGAAGGCAGGGGAGCAAGCTGGAGGTGGGGCTGGGTAGCTTCGAGCATCAGTTCATGAGACAAACGCTTCCTAAGTACCCACTTTGTCCCAGGCACCCTGCCGGGCACAGGAATGACCAAGACAGAGAAGACTCGGGCTCAAAGAGCTTACCTTCTGTTCCAAAAAGGACACAGTTGAGCAGAGAGAGAAAAGTAGTAAAAAAAAAAAAAAAAATATAGAAATAAAACATAGAATAAACTATCTTTGTGTCTCACAGATAGTTCTGCCTGGTTTTGAACATCTGCTGGTTTAAATGAAAATATTCAGCATGATGCACTCAAGTTCCTGGCTGCTTTTAGCAAATACACTCACTGCAGTATCAGCATTCTCCTGGTGGAAAGGTGGTTCAGAGCTTCTGTCTGCCTGTGAATGAAACAAGGAAAATGTCGGGGTGTCTGGGTGGCTCAGTCAGTTAAACATCCGACTCTAGAACTCAGCTCAGGTCTTGATCTCAGGGTCGTGAGTTCAGGCCCCACGTTGGGCTCCAGGCTGGGTGTGGAGCCCTCTTAAGACAGCAACAACAAAAATAACAATAACAACAAGGGAAATGTAGGAAAGCCTCTAATGCTAAGCCTCCCTCTGCCCACAACACCCACTGAACCAGCCGCACACAGTTTGATCACTGCCATCCTGTTGCTGTGCAGTGAGTCTCCCTCCCATAAGACACTCCCGGTGGAAGACCCCTGAGCTGCTATGAGCCCCGTGCATGTGTCCTTCAGCATAGCTGATGGATAAGGGCCCATGTGTCTGGGCGTCTCCTGGGGGCAGCCGGGTCTAGGCTTTGGGAGACACTGATTATGAGCAAAGTCTTGAATCAAATCCGCTTGTATTGAGAGCCGTGCGGGCAGCCAGCTGCCCTGTACTTTCCCTAAACTGTGAGAACCCTTCCAGGCCATGAAGATAGCCATGCTAAGCCCTCTGAACAGCCGGGGCTGATGAAATCAACACGAGTCTCCATTTGCGTTGCTTCCCCTCACTGGCCCCACCCTCCCCTGGCCACTGGCAGCGCACCCAAGTCCCTCCCCAGACACTGCGTCCGGGGGACCCTGCCGGCCCTGGGCCGGAGCGCGGATGAAAGAGAAAACCCAGTCAGTGCGCCTGGTGAGCTCCCCTTTGTCCAGGTCCACCTTCGCCCTCGGGACGAGATGGAAGATAGCGAGCCAATGCTGATTCTGTAGTACTGGGGGACTCACTGCTGTTCGTCTATAGAAACGTGGGTATTAAACCCATTTCCCGTGTTTGTGAGCTGTAATATTCTGGTTCTGGAGGGCAGAGCCTTGCCTAGGGCACCAGCTCCCCCCCAGTGCAGCTCGGGCACATGCAGGCGGTTGTGGTCGGTTCGGGCAGCCTCAGCCCACATTAGCTGTCCGCTCAGAAGGCGGGCGTCAGTCTTCCCAGAAACACGCATCTCTCCCTCCCCTGTCCCAGTGCGTCTTATACGTGGACTTCAGACGCGGACCTGGCGTGCTTCTCTGCGGTGTTTGGTGGCATGTGGCTCACGTCAGCCTGGTGAGATCTCTCTGGAACGGCTGTGTGTCCCAGACATAGGGACGGGGTGAATAAGAGAACTCCTTCCCTTTACGATGCTCATTTCCACAGCAACTCTGTGAGAAGCCCAGCGGAAAACGTCGCCTTTTTTCTTTTCTTTCTAACATTTAGGTAATCTGTTCTTTAAAAAGATGAAATTGGCACAGATGGGCTGCTGATCTCAGACTCGTCTGGGACCCCTGGCCTCGCAGTCCCCGAAACACACGTAAAAGGAAGCCGTTTGTGATAGGTTATCGGTGATTCAGGTCAAAGGTCAAAGCTTTTTAAAACATTGACAACTAAGTTTTTGCAAGTTCCTTAAAAGGAGCAAAAGTCACACCTGGGCATCAAAGCAGAAAAATATGTCACCGTGCCCGACGGGACACTCCTTTAATCCTTTGTTCCAGGCGAAGCCAGACTTGCACGTGGCTGTGTCCCTCAGATTGTTAATCGGTTTTCGTTTTTACTCCTGGAAATGTTATCTTTACACAAATCAGTCTTTAAAGATTTTATTTATTTATTTATTTATTTATTTATTTATTTATTTATTTATTTATTTATTTATTTATTTATTTATCAGAGACAGAGAGAGAGAGAGAGAGTACAAGCAGCGGGAGTGGGAGAGGGAGAAGCAGGCTTCCCGCCGAGCAGGGAGCCCGATGTGGGACTTGAACCCAGGACCATGGGGTCATGACCTGAGCTGAAGGCAGACGCTTAACGACTGAGTCCCCCAGGTGCCCCTAAACAAATCAGTCTTTAAACAAAACAAATCTTCAATCCAGAGTTTCCATAGCTCAGTGTAAATGTCCTGTGCTGTGTCACAATTTCGTGAATCAGGTTGCAGGTGGCCGGTTATAGATACAGAAAGATTTCTTTGAAAGTTTAAGTGAAAGGGAAATTAGTAGAAAGTGGGCTTTAGAACGACAGTGATGTGGATGGTAATCCAGTGTTGTGTCCGACGACGTCGTCCTGCTGTTGTGAATGCATTTTCTTTCCCACTTTGCCAACTCTTGGGGTCAGGAAGGCTCACATTCCAAGATCCACAGAGAGACGGGAGAGCCAAGAGCGAAGGAAGGGACACTTTACTGTGAGGAAAGTATGGAGTGTGTTCTTTATTTCGGAAGAACAAAGAAAATCCCAAGATTTTCTTATGATATGCCAGGGGCATTTTCAAGAGAATTCCCATTTCAGAGAGCCATTATCTGTTGATTTCCCATCGGTGGGCCACAGCTTTTGAATTAGTAAACAGGGAAAGAAATTCATTATCTTAGTTTGTCAGGAAAATGAATTCACCGGAGTTTTCAATGGCTGTTACTGGAAACAACACAGCTGACTTTTCAGAATCCATGAGAAAGAGCATGTGAGTCCCAGCCACAAAAGAAAAAGAATTGCTGAAAAGGGGTTTCATGAGATGCTCTACAAATTGGCTATTAGCAAAATCCTCACCTCAAAAAGAAAAATGAGAGTGGGTTACATACATTGAGAAACAGTTATTTTTGGCCCATTCTTTGAGGTAAAACACCTCTGTAAAGTGTTGCTTCCTCATGACTGTGGCACCGAGATCAGAACAAGAATGTGGTGGGTTTGAAACCATGGGCGTCACTCATACAAACTACAGAGGCTCGGCCCACTTGAAAACTGAGCCCGGGCACCATTTTGTTTCAGGAATGAGCAAATTGAATGAACCACTGTGCCAGATGTGGTGTGAGGCTGAACACAGACAAGGAAAGAAGTATGCAAAAGCAAACAAAACAGACCTGGAGACAGTCCGTACAAAGCGATTCCAACAAGGGAGTGGCCCTTTTGTGCAGTGATGGTCCCACCCATGGAACAAAATGCACCAGATGCATGCCCTACACATGCTAAGAGCCTCTGCTCTTATAACTGATTGGTGGGAGATGGAATACGCTGGTTTTGGTGACATGGTTTAACTTAGTCCTCACATTGCTCTTTCTTTCTCTCTGCTTTACAGATGAGAAGGGTCCCCGTGCCCAGACCGCCTGGAATGGCAGTTGGTTCTGGGTGTCGTTGGGCCTCCATCTTGGGTTCATGGTTGGTTATAAACTTAATGAGGTAATGAACCGATCTCCGAATCACGCAACCCGTATAGACACAAGCTTTCTGATTCTAAATCTCGTGTTCTTTCGACTCGCTCTTGCTACCATTTTTTTTTTTTTATATTAAGCCTGTGTGTTTATGATCTTTGTTACCATCCCGAGAGTAAGTATTAGCTGGATGATGTAGTGAAAAATATTGGTATTCTAAATGGCGTTGGGAGACTGGTAGGAAAATTCGGTTGTGATATCCACGGGCCAGGCTACCTTCATCTGTGGCGGCACTTGTTGGGCAAGTAGTGAGGAACACAGAGGGCGAGTGACGCACGCCCGGGGCCTTCCTCGGGGAGCAGGATACATGAAATGCTGCAGTGGAGGTATCAAAACCCACAAACAGGCAAGGAGCAAAATCAGTTTTGATGGAATGTATGTAGGATTTCGGAAGACATGACATATATTCTATCCCTTCAAGAATGGGTAGAATTTTTAGAGATGGGTAGGAAAAAGGAGCAGGCTGGGGGGGACACAACCAAGGGCCGAGGAAACACAGTGGGATCTTTGGTTTTCTGCATGGGCCTCAGGGGATTCTGGGAGGAGGGCTGACCGCAGAGAAGGCCTTCAGTAGATGTATTCCCTAGGCAGTCACGGTGGTGGGGCCGATGGGGAATAGGGGGGTCATTGGCATAGCTCTCCCCCCAAACGAACACCATCTTGGACCATCACTTGCCTTTCATCAAGAAGTCTTATAGCACATGTCACCCCAGCTGAAACCGTGTCACATTTAGGGCATTCATGCTTCTATTTTAAGTCATGTTATAGGATCAGTAAGAGATAAGTTGCAGGCAGATAGGGACCCTCCATGCAAAGGTTGAGTCAAGGCTTGGGAACCAAGACAATGTATCTTATTTATTTTACACATTCATATAGAAAGCTGCAGACTTAAAACACTGAGGTTAGGTACAAGAAGCCATGTAAGAAACAAATGAAGTGACACCCAGGTCAGCTGAGCTGTCTGAGCAGAGGTATCCCAAGCAGTGGCAGTGTGTGGGGATGCCCCTGGAGGGATCTGCAGGCCTGGGTTTGAATCACCATCGGTGACCATGTGGCCACACACCGATGCTGTCAACTTAGAGGAGCATGGAGGGAAATCCTGGGGTGCGTGGGGGTCAGGCTTTCTTGATGCGGGGTGCAGCCATGAAGGCTGGTCTGTGTGTCTCAAGAAGGTGGCGAAACCCATCACCCCTGCTGGTGACGGCGCAGGTGCTATGTTTGGGAAGGAGTGGCTCCACCAGCAATCCATCCCATGGTCCTTCTCCCCAGTCCCGAGACAGAGTTTGCCCGCAGCGGATTTGGCAGCTGGGTAGATAACCCTCTGACAGCACTTGGAGGCAGGTAGATGGGAGGAGACATTGGTCTGTGCTAGCAGGTTACACCAACGGACTCTGACGAGGGACTTACATCACACACAGATAACTGCCTCACTCCTAACCGTTAGAAATGTGTCACTGAAGTGTGAAAATATTTACGCTGTTCGATTTCCCATCATTTTCTGGTCTTTCATTCCCTCTTATTTGCATTGGTTACTCATACATGTAGATCTTTGGTGTGATGCGTACAACTGCTCTGTGCGTCGGTCTGTGAGAAGAAATCTGTGGGCACGCTGAGCTCGGTGGTGCCACTTTATCCCTGCGTGCTGGGTTGCGATGGTTAGCTCCAAGTTGGTGTCCACGAACAGACAACAGACCGGGCTTCTGGTTGACCCGCTTGCTGCTGAAGACCTGCTTTTGAAAGTGCTGGTTGTGCTTTCTAGCACAAGGGGCTGGCGTTTTAACACAAAGACTCTTGTTGTTTAATTCATGTCATGTAGCACACCTCTGGACAGAAACAACCAGTTACGAACTTTATTATAGGTTCTGATTTGAGACCATGAAAATATTCACATCACAATTGTTCATTAGGTACTTTCTCTCTCTTTTTATTGTAGAGGATACTCAAGCATCTAGCTTTTTGTAGTTTTATGATATGGGAAAGGGGGAGGATTTAACCCTTGTATTCACTGGGTTTTTAAATTTTAAAAAGTCATTTATCTTGATGAGAAATCGTATGTCTTAATAACCTTGATAAACTAAGTTTTGCATGATTACACCTTAAGGTTGAAACACATTTCATTTCATCATTTCCCAGAAGGGGCAATGAATTCACCCATTTCCTGTTTTTAATCTTAGAATGTTCTATATTTCCTCCATACCTACTTTCCCGGCAGCAAAACCCTGGAAGTGATCGACACCAAACTCTTTTACCCCTACCTAAGATTTATGCACCTGGCACGTGGTTGCGATCAAAATCTGCAGCTTCTCTGCTCAGAAATGGATACGGGAAGCAGAGTTCCCTATCCCAGTCCCACGGGAAATCGTTCAGTGGACTGGTCAGTGAGCCCCTCATCTCCTCGGATCTGGACCTGATTCTGGGTCTGCCATGCATGCTCTCTGTTCACGTTCAGAGGAACCTCCACCCACTTTTCCTTCATCTAGTATTTGCAAGGAGGGAGCATTCCTTCACAACTAAAATTTCCAAACTACTCAAACCTACTCTGTTTTATTTTCGGTGTATTTTAACCCTTTTGGATGAGGGATCTTTCTAGAACCCCCTTGACCCCATGTGATTCTTTCAGGAATATCTTGAAATTACTTGAACCTCTTCTTCGGAACTGGGGTTTACTATTGTAAATGCAAATTCTAGCATTATGGAGAGGTCATTTGTGTGCACACATTTGGCCAGGTGTAAACCCCGTGAGCAGGCAGGATTGTACTGTCCGTTCATTCGCTCGCTCATGCATTCATTCCTTTCTTCAGCAGACATGTTTCATGCCTCCAGTGTAGTGGGGTCCTGACTTCCAGATTTTCCAAAGCAGTCCACATCGCAAAGAGGTAGTTTTCTTGTGGCCAGAAAGAACAGCAGCATTTCTTGGATGGTAGAGGTCCTGAACTTCACTTCACAAAAAGTCACGTTCGTGTAGAGCTTATCTCTGTTTCCTAGATGACCCTGGCTTTGAACGCTCTTATCTGTTTGGATGTTTTGAGTGTCTTTCTCGACTTTCTAAATTGCAACTTCTAATCTGCTTGGTGTTAAGAAAGAATATTTAATCATATTCAACACTGCATAAGGTGAGGATACAGACACTCCAGTGAGTGTCAGAGGGACTCACCCATGAGTAAACACGTGAATTTGGTTCAGAGGCTTCTTACTTCTCTTTTTGATGGTTCGCTCAGAGGCTAGTTTTACTTTCTCATTGTTGACCTGTTCTCACCAGTTGGTGCAGATAGATGTCCAACTTCTGAGTAAGTGTAATGTCAACGGGATGAGGTCAGCTACTGATGCTTTTCATTTCCCCCAGTCTATATTTTTCAGTTTAGCAGCTCTGAATGAGCCAAAGGCATTACATTTTCAATTTCTTTGATCTTTATACAGATCCTTCCAATTTAAGTTTTTGTGATACTTCCTTCTGTCCCTTAAACCCGGAGCCTCAATTTGAGATGGGAAAGTCTAATGACAATTCTGGATCTACTGTGCAAATATGTCTTGTTGTTACTTTATTACACATTTTTAAAAAGATTTTATGTATTTATTTATTTATTTGTTTATTTATTTATTTATTTAGAGTTAGGGCATGGACAGGGGAGGGGCAGAGGGAGAGGGAGAGAGAGAATCTCCAGCAGACGCCCCACTGAGCGCGGAGCCTGACGCAGGGCTCCATCCCAGGACCCTGAGATCATGACCTGAGTCGAAGCCAAGAGTTGGACGCTCAATTGACTGAACCACCCAGGCACCCCTATTAGACATTTTATTTCACTTGGCCTTCAACCATGACAAACCTTGTAATAACTGATGACCTAAATATGAATATTTTGTCATTGCAGAGGGTAAAAATTCTCTGTGAATTCCACATGCTGTGTATTTTTCCCTCATATAGTTTTAGAATTATTTTGATACTTGGTGTTCTGAAAATAAGTATTGCCTTTAAATAAGCAAGGATACAGTTTCCCAAATCTCTCTTCCTTGATTAGATCCAGAGCTCTGGTGCTTCACCATGCCTCCCCAGATTGGGCCTCATGCCCGCTTCCCGGCAGGCACATGTCTCGTACTTTTTCCCTGTTCCTTGGTGTTGAACTTGAAGTTTCATTTCTGCAGTGTTTGCGCTAAGGCTTGTAAGGGACAAGAGGGAAAGAAGTTTGCCCCTTTCCTACACATGTCAGCCCAGCCATGGCATTAGGGGCTCTCCAAAGTCACCAAAAGGGAGTGACTGGCCATGCGAGCCAGTCCTCGGGTGGGGAGACTGAGGCTGGGGCTGGGAGAGTCGCGAATGCCAACGGCCCAGTAGATGCAACTTTGGCTCCACGGTAGGTCTTCACCTGTGTTGTTTTTATTAAAGGGCATTTCTTGTTAGTGAATCTCGAAGTCTACTAGCAAGTTACTAAAACTTTCCTCTATTAAATAGTGTCAACAACCCTTTACACGTGCTTCTCCCAAATCTCTGTTACAAGGTAGGAGATCCGTTTGTGTGGGGAGCAGACTGTCCCAGAGCCGGGATGCAGGAATCATATTGAAACTCAGTGACAGGGTCCAGAGGAGGCAGCATCCCCCGAGTATCTGCCGTGGGTGGCACTGGTTTATGGGTGCTGCCCGTCTTTATCCATAACTCGGGGTTTAAAAACCCCAGGTTTGCCTTCTGTGCGTGCGAGATGCTCCTTGATCAATTCTCCGTCACTTGGAAGAACTGGGTGGTTCTCCCAGCCTGATGGGAGGCCAGACCGAGGGATAGGGGAGAAAGAAAAGGGGGAAACCAATGCAGATGTGCCCCCCAATGCTACGGGGGGCCAGGCTTCCATCCCACCCAAGCCACCAGGCAGAATGCAGGACGAGGCAGGCATAGTGCCCCCCACCGGCCAACAGCTGCCCCGTGGAGAGTGAGGGTCCTGGTTTGGGGCTGCTCCTGAGCAGCACAGAATTTCCTGAAGCCTCAGATGCCCTGGGCAGAAAGACAGAACAGCTGAGCAGCCGACACGAGGGTGTGGGGGTGCACCTGCCCGCCGTGGGCTGAAAGGGAGGCTGACAGGCTTCGGGTAGGGTGGTGCCAAGGAGAGGTCTCTGCTACTGTAACTTTTTTTTTAGACAGAGAAAAAACAAAACAAACAAACAAAACAGAAAAAAACAAGAATCAGAGATGAGAAACCAAATTGCCAATCAGAAGGGAAGAAAAGAACTCAGGCATTTTGGGATCACGGGGTGTGTGTCCCCTGCGAGCATGGGTGGTCTTCTTTTTTGTAATATTGGGAAGGGTCTCACGAGTCAACAGTCAGTGCCCTTGGTTGCAGGCCTGTGGCCACGGGGCGATGTCACAGCCTCTGTGGTGCTAGTGCTTGGTGAGAGCTTGTTGAGTAGACCCAGGTTTACCTGTGAAGGAAGACATCAGGCGTCTTGGTTTTATGTGGCATGCCTGGGTGTCACACTGCAGGGTCCAGGACATCACGCTGGGGTAGGAACAATGTATGATGCGTAGAAGGTCATCTAGAACACTCACCCAGGAAGCCTGGAGGTGGGCACATGGGGAAATCCTAAGCTGCCCACACGTCCGAGCTCTGCCCACAGGCTGAAGGTTTACCTCAAGTCTTCTAGGGATGCAGGTTCTCCTGTCTTAAATTCATGGCAACTTTCACACACTAGCTTGCAGAGCATGAATCGGAAGGACTGCTCCCGGGAAGGTCCCCCCCACACACAAAGTTTCAAGAGACATTCAGTAGTTTTCTATAAGAACAGTAATAGTGCCTGGGGTAACCCGTGTTTCTCTTGGAAAATCGGAGGAGGGAAAAGATGCATTCATTTTAAAGCCTGCACCTGGAGGAGCTTCCAGTGTGAACTCAGAAGTCCCAGGACCAGGGCAGGCAGGGGGGGCCCCCTTGGCTGGGCCCTCCACCCTCCACCACACGCCTGTGAAAACAGCAGATAAGGATTTTTCTAGGCAACCTCCTCACCCCTCCGGTGGGAATGCCTTTGACTCAGAGCTCTGCTTATCTCCACACACAGAAAATGCCGCAAACGGGTTAATTCACAACTTCTTTCACATTTTTCCCTAGATTTCAGGTTTTACCTCGTGGCCTGTTCTCGTTTCTTACAATGGTATTTTTTTGTCCCAAAGGGGATCTGCCTGAATGTACTTACGCTTTCTGTTCAATATTCCTTTTTTTTTTTTTTTTTTTGGTCTCAGCTCCAAAATTAAATTTTTGACTATGATGTAAGGAAATTTATCCTGTTTTACTCTTTTTAAATATAAGCAGAAAACGACAAAACGGCGTCCTAGAATTACTAGGAATTTTTGCGTCTCGGACCATGTAGGACAGACACACAGAGGAAGCTTGCAGCAGGTGTCCTCAGGCAGCTGGACTGCAGAGCTGACTGGTCCGTCTCCTCTGGGGCTAAGAACTGGGAGAACCTTGTGTTTTAGAAGGCTGGTTTAGGTGCGGGAAAGGCTTGTGAGTGTGTGTGTTTGTGAGTGTGTATGTGTGTATGAGAGTGTGTGAGGGTGACTATGTGTCTCTATATATGAGATAGCATGTGTATGAGTGTGTGTGTGAGTGTGTGTCTATGCGTAAGTGTGTGTCTCTGAGAGTATGTGAGTGTGTCTGAGTGTGTATAAGTGTGTGTGTATGTGAGTGTGTGTGTGAGACTGTGTGTTAGTATCTGTATATATGTATGTGTATGTGTGATGTGCATGTGTCTGTAGTGAGCGGCTGTGTGTGTGAGAGCTTATATCTGTGCATATGTGTGT
>NC_058414.1:4355110-4439078 GCF_002201575.2 Neomonachus schauinslandi
CTGTGAGTGTGTGTGTGTCCGTGTGTGTGCGTGTATGAGCATGTATCGGTGTGTGAGTCTGTGTCTGTGTGTGTCCGTGTGTGTGTGAGCATGTATCGGTGTGTGAGTGTGAGTCTGTGTCTGTGAGTGTGTATCAGTGCATGCATGTTCACTTGGCCAAGCCACCAAATGCAATTCCCTACTCTTGCTTCCCTTTCTGTCACTTCTCCATAATTCTCCGCATTTCGGTTGGGCTGGTGTCTGGCAGCGGCTTCCTCTTTCCCTGCATTCCTATATTTCACTCCTCGCCCTGGTTCCTCTTCTGGGCTGTTACAATTCGGGCAGGAGGATGTGGACACCCAGTTACAATATGACACATGCCGCCGTGTCACAATCGTGCTCTGGGCCCTGCCTCCTGGCGGCATCTGGATGGGGCAGCAGGAGGATGAGGGTAGGTGGAGCGGGGACAGAATGCAGAAGTTGGGGCCTCTGGAAACCCGAGAGCTGGCGATAGCTGGGACGGTTTTCCTCAGAAGCCTGGAGTTTCCCATCTGCGGCCTGATTCCAGATGGGCGCGAGACCCGCAGGGCCGCGGGGCGCCGCGGGGGGGGTGGCCGTCTGCTTTGGGCCTCAGCCCAGGGCTGTGAGCCTCCTCTCCCCCAGACCACTCTGCTGGCCCCCAGCTTTCCTGTTTCTGTCTGTGGGGTGTGGGGTGTGGGGTGTGGGGAGAGTGTCCTCGGCATCTCCTCGGCCACACCCCCCCTCCCCGTCCTGACACCTGACCCCCGTCCCCACCATGGGACCCTCTGGGCAGGGGCCTCGGACCTCATCCCAGCTTCCAGAGGCCTCTGAGTCCCACCCCTCATCCCCCTCTGCAGCCCCAGCGTCCGAGCGGCAGGAAGGACCACCCGCCACACACACGGCCTCCTCTGTGTTGATCACCCCAGGGATCTCCCTCTTCCCCACTGCTCATTGTGATTGCTGCCCTTCGGGGAAGCCGGGCCCTGTGGCACTTGTCTGGCCCCGCTCTCCCCGAGAACGAGGACTTTCTCTCGTCCTGTGCTGCCCGGACGCAGGGCTGGGGTTTTGTGTGCGGTGCCTGAAGTATAAACCACTCCTCGAAGGCTGTGTGGTGCGCCTCGGCCAAGGGGCCTCATTTCGTAAACTGACGAACAGCTAGAATGGGGGGTTGGCAAACGTCGGCTCTATGTCTCCCACCTGAGACGAAATTCTCATCCCGGTCACATACGCTTTTTTCGGCTTTCCATTCGGATGGGCATATAGGGCAGCCTTGGAGGGACAAAGATGAGCTATGGGGTGAAGAGCATGGCTTCAAGTCCCTGTTTCGCCCCATCCCACCAGGTGACCTGGGGCAGCCAGCTGACCTCCCAAAACTTCCTCACCTCCTTTGTCAACTTGGGTCATGGTCACCTCACGGGGCTGCTTCGAGAATGCAAGCGCCGGTGTATGGAAAGCATTTCCCATAGTGGCCGGCACCCAGTAGCTGCTCATGGACGACATGCAGCCAGCTGCTGGGGCCAGGCGGCCTTAACGTTGACCTTGCTTGTTTGGCATCGGCAGGATTCTAGATGGAGGAAGGCATGGGCTGCTCTGGTCCTTCTCCCATGCTTCCCAGTAAAATGTTGAATCATAAAACGACAGAGACAGGGGAAAAGGAAGAGAAGAACCTCCCTCATTTCAAAGAAACGGTGCTGAAGTGAAGGACAGGACTTTTTGAGCTTCTCGAATCCTGAAAAGTGCTGACATCTACCAGGAAAAAAAAAAGCGTGATATTTGAAGGTTCTTCCCAAGAGATGTGCAGTTTTGACTGAGGTGCCGGGCAGTGGGAGGCTGCTGAGTAATGAGTGAGTCCCAGTCGGAGGCTGTGGGGCCGTCAGCAGAGGGGCTGGTACTGCGGGTGGGCACCTCTGCTCGGGGGCTGCCCTACCCTTCCATCCTCCAGATGTGTGGGGACAAAACAGGCATTGGGTTCCAGTGTCACATGGGAGGGGACTGAGTCCTGCTGAGGCTGTGAGGGTCTCTCAAACCCCAGAGCCTCTCAGAGGGAGAAGGAGGGCGCGGGCAGGTCCTTCCCTAAACCCCCGTTCCGTCATCCCATTTGGTGGTCCGAGCCCCATCCCAGAGCTTCCTCGTGAGTGTTGACAAAACACCATATGCTTAGCAGTTATGAAGCCTAGAGAGAAGTTTAGAAATCATGAGGGAGAGATCAAGAAGGGGAAGAAGGAGGGGGGTGTGTTAAGGAATCCCTTAGGAGCATTTCAAGGTGAGCAGTTCGTTAACGCTAGTTACTAAAGAGCTTAAAGTAGCCATATGTCCCCACAGCCTCGGTATCAGCTGGGGACAGGGGAGTCCTGCCATGGGCCACAGTTCCTTCCCCAGAAATCTCTACAGGGATGCTTAGCTTGCCATTTAACGGGAGGGAGCAGGAGTTTTGTGGCTTCCCAGCACAGTGGGGGCCCGAGTCTGATGCCTGGGCTCCTGTCTGCAGCCCGCTCACTGGGCTGGGGCGGTGAAGGTGCCCCCGGGAATGCGGGGCTCATCTGGTTCTCAGAGCTAGGGGACTCCTGTCTCCCCATCCCGCATTGTTGTCTTGAATGTAAAAGTCACTGTGAGTGGCAGGCTCTCTAGCTTCGAGCCTCTTTTCCTGAGCTGCCTTTGTGAAATACGTGTGCAGGAAGAGTGATCTTTGTGCCATTTACAAGTGCACAGGCGTGCACAGACACGCCTGTGTGCCCCAGCGCCCAGGCCAGATGCACCCCACCCCCACCCCCCACCCCGCAGGCTTCAGTCCCGGCCACCGCTCCCACCCTCGGCCCTGTCTTCCTCTGCGCATGACGCAGGTGTCTTGCACTTCCTGCTCTTTCCCGCCCACATCCCCAAACCCCGGCTCACTGGCTGAGCTGGTGCCTGCGAAGTATGCTTTTGGGGCAGAGAACAGGAAGAAACGGGAAAGGCAGGAATGGGGGCCTCGTGGCCCCTGCAGCTTGGGAAAGCATCCGGAGGCCTGCTGAGCGCCCCGGCGGCCTCAGAGGATGAGCAGGGTCAACCTCCCTCAAGGATCGGTGCCCATGTGAAGCCAGAGAGCCCACTCCTGCCCCTCTGGGCTCAGGGCCCCTGGGGCCAGTGCCCGAGCTGTTCTTCCTGACCCTGCTCGGCCTTTGCTGAGTCACCTTTTGCTTGGAATGCTGGCAGGGACCCCTCAGAGCTTCTGGAAGGGAGGGACAGCAGGGGAGCCACCCTCTGTGTGTCCTGGGGGAGATTACTTTATCTGCGGCCTCCCTGAAGCCGGGCCTGGGCTCCTGGAATCTTTGGGGCTTGACACGGTGCCAACTGTGGGGAAGGGAGGGAATGTGTTTGCTGAGCCTGGACGAGCTGTGTCCGCTCCGCCCTTGAGCCCGGAGGCCGGCGACAGGGTTGGCTTTGTCATCCTCAGCCCTTCCCGGGTTTCCATCAGGAGCCCCGTCCCCTGCGCCCCGCCCCCCATGCGTTCCAGGCCCGCACGGCCCCACACTCGCAGGTGTAACAACGGGTTGCAAGATTTCCTCTCCTCTTCCGTGCCGCGTTTTGCCACACTCCCTTCCCCCTGGCAGCGAGGGTTCAGCCTGTTGTTTGAGTGCGAATGTGCCCGCGGGAAAACCACATCGGAAACACGTGTGCAGCGACCTCGGCGGGAGCGCATGCGCAAACAGCAGACGGGGGCCTGGCTTCGCGGCCCACGCGGCGGGCGCCTAGGCGGCTGGCGAGCTGCGCGACCCGCGTCCCTTGCTGTCGGGGTTGGGGGTGAGCCCTGCCCTGTGCGCAGGTGGAGCACGGTGCTGTCCCTGTCCTTGCAGGGCCTGCTGGCCAGGTGGCCCTGCACCCACGGCCGCCCGCCGCGGACACACCTGGGCGGCCGCCCCTGCCCATTGGCGCAGTCGCTTTGTAGAATGTCCCTCCCTTACTGTGTGGGCCCCTGTGCCCCAGCATAAACGTCCCTCCCTGGGATGAGATGTGCAATGGAGGAGGACATTCACGTTGTCGCTTCTGCCCAGGGCCTCATACGGGCTCGTCCTCCCTTGACGCCGGGCGGGACCTCGCGTTGTCTTGTCACTGTTTCTCCAGCCAACTTCATTTCCCCAGGCGTGATTCGGTGCCTGAAAATGTTCCTTCGCGCTTTTTAAAGCTTGGATTAAGCTCTGTCGCTCTGTTTTTATTATTTATTTTAGTAGTATTTCCCGTGTTCTCCCCCGCATGATTTCTTTAGATGTACAGCCGTTGGAGGTGAATTTCTGAAAATCTCACCTTGCTACTTTTGTACACTTGTGATCTTTAGCACAGGCAAATGTTACTTTTACCCCCCCCCACACACACACACAAAGGTAATTTTTCATTAAAAAAATGAAAGAGCAAAAAGGACATAACAGTCAGAAACTAAGCCTCACCCTGTTCTTTAATCTATGGGATGTCTCACCCCCAAGTTGTGATGAACTGTGTCTTGGGGGGTGTTGGTGACAGGAGGCCACAGATGACACCAAATGACCACAAATGACTTTCAAGGATAATCCCATAAATAGAATCATCGTTTTTGAACTTGCTGTTTTCTTACTTGTACCCTTCAGAAGGAAACTCTTCTTCACGTACTGTTCTTTCCTTTCTAAATTACAGGTCTGCGCATCAGAGCTTTTGTTCTGCCCCTTAGTTCACCGTGAGACATGACAGGTGTATTAATAAAACATAAACAAAAATAGGATAGGTGCCCAGCTGTGCTGCATCGAGAGAGAGAGAGAGAGAGAGAGAGAGAGAGGTTCAGAACCGGGTTTTCATCCGTTCCCTGGGCTCTCAGTTAGCTTTGCGCCCTGTCTGCTCTGGAAGGCAGATCTGACAGTTGGGAGTTTAAAGTAAAGCAAAGTTGACTTTAGACATCTTTGTCAAGGCCCAGTTCAAGCAACCAAAATTGTCCCATGACCTTGGCAGTTTGCCTGAAACACCATCTGCATAATTCTCAAATGGAGAGGAGCACCAAGCAGGAGTATCTGGGGCCAGGGGGAAGCCTGCATGGACCCAGGGGGTCATGGTGCCAACAGCAGTTTCCCTGAGGACATGTGTCTTTGCTTGTTACAGCCAGTGATCCCACAAAGCATTCTCTCTGTTTTTTCTCCCATTTAGAAAACTCGGTTAATGTTAGTGGGTTGTAGCTGATCCCATAGGGCCTGAAGTCTTCGTTGACAAGATGGGTGTTTATCTGCCTGTGCTTTTCCACTAAGAAAAAAAGCTTCAGCATGCCGAAGGCCTGGGTCTTCACATAAACCTGACGAGGATAGATATGATTATTCTCACTTGGAGGGGCAGGAAACTGAGGCTCAGTGTAGGTGGCCCTGGACCGCTCAGTCCACACAGCTGATGGGAGGTAGAGCCAAATGCCAAACACACCTCTGACCCAAAACCTGCTCTGCACCCCACTATCCAGAAGCTGCCCCTGCCTTCCCATAAGGGGACGAGACACAGGCCAGGGCACACATTCAAACTGAAAGCCAGTCCATGTGTGCTCAGTGTATACAAACTGCAGTCAAGTCTAGCCCTGAGCAGAAACCAACAAGAGCGATTCTCCCTGTTCCTAACTGGCTCCAAATGCACCCAGTTTCTTGGGAGCCTCACTCTCCACTGACGTAGGAAATTAAAGTGCTTTCTGCCGCATATTTTGCAACTTCTCATTGGATGTGAATGAACTTCGGAAAATGTTTAGATCTGATAGTTGTCTTCAGAAAGTAGTAGTAAAGGCTGTCGACTCAGCAGTTCTATCCTGAACACCTTGCATGTTCTAGGCAATGTGCGGGAGGAGAGGAATGGGGGAAGAGGGAAGCCAATACGTGTAGCCTCTTCATCTGAGCTCAGAATTGGGTTCCGGACCACATCAAGTCCAGAACTGGGCATGTGCCCCAAGGATTCTGGGCTGGAGCTGGCCTGAGAGAGAGCCAGCTTTGAGGTGGGCATCACAGGGATGGGAGGGGGGAGGGGTGACATCCAGCCCTGTGGAGGGTGGAGATGGACAGGGCTCCAGGAGGGGACCACGTTCCTATGGTGGTGGAGGCATAGTTAGGAAATAATTACCTGCACAGCTGAATGAAACTTGCAGGGCATCCACAAGTAAGGTGCAGTTGGTGAGTTTGCTTTCTCTTACATTTTTCCATAAGGCTCATGCACTTGATTATCTGAGCGGCATGGCCTGCTGAGAGAGTTACCATCCTTAGGGACCAGTCCTGGAGGGACTCAGACCCAGGTCTTGGGATTTGGGGCTCACAGTAACAGTGCCGGCCAGTGAGAACTTTGGGAGTGGATGTGGGCTGATGAAGGCAGCCTTTGGCATGACCACCTTAGGGCAGTGGGCAAGATCGACGAAGGGGAGCCCGAAGGCAAGGTCCACAGGATGCATCTCCACCAGCGTGCTGGGGGGGGGCGGGGCCAGGAAGCACTGGCAGGATGTGGCGCAGGCCAAGGCAGCCTCGGCTGGGTGGTGCTGCTGGGAAGTGATGTGACTGGGAAGCAGGAAGCTTGAGAAGCTCTGCAGGATCAGAGGTGGGCTGTGGGAGTCCAGGGTGCAGGGGGGACCCGTGTGCGTTCGAGCTCCAGGAATCCAGATAGGAGCACCATTGGCACAGCTGGGAGGGAGGAAGGATAGCTGGGTCTGCAAAAAGATCTTGAGGTCAGATTTGGGGGAGCTGGGTTGTGACAGAGCCCAGGTGAGTTCCCACAGCCAGGAAGCCTTGGCATACATTCACTGCCTCTCTTTACAAACATTTTGTGTGCCCCTCGGGGTGTGGCATTCAGTTGGGGCCATGCAGGGTGCAGGGCTGAGTGAGACCATAACCTGCATGCCAGGGCCCCCAAAGTCTGGAAAGGAGGTGGGATGAAAAGCTCAGTGTGTCCTGGAAGGAGCAGCTTAGGACCGACTCGGTTTAGGTATGAGACCTCACACCAGCACTCCCCGGCTCTGCGTCTGTGGGTCAGACTTTAAATTTGTCTGTAGTTCAGCCTTCTCTTTAGTAACGCTGGAACATCAGTGCCTCCCTGAAATGAGCCATCAGGACACATTAGCTAGCACTCTCTTTCCTGGGCAGAACCCGGAGCTCTCCAACGTCGAGGGTAGGCTAAGAACAAATATCCATCCCAGGAATGTGTAGGTATGGAAGAATTCCACGAGAATCCAGATTTGCAGGTTAACTCATTCCGTAGTCGGAGTGCAGCCATGGCGTTTCGGCTCTGGCGAGGGTCACCTGTCCTGTCCTTGGCCTCTCTTTACCATCCCAATCGGGGGACCCTGTCGCTGGTGCACGGGCAGGGTTAGGCTTCCAGTCGTGAAATGCCAGATCGGTAAGCCTTGCAAAGGTCACTGCAGACCGTACTAACTCAAGTTAATAGGACACTAATGATCTGACCATGCCCAACAGGCTAATATGATTTGAAGAATATGTATAAAAGTCAGACCCCAGTGTATTTCTAACTTCTCCTAAATACGAATCTATACATGTTGACTCTCCCCAGAAAATCGTCAGTGTCCTTCTTTGACTTGAAAGTGGAACAGACTTCCTCCTCCTGTTTTGAAAAATCTCAGGTCTGTTTTCATGTCTCCCTAAGGTGACAACAGCATGAGAGATTCACATGCACGACCGAATGCAAACTGACAAGTGCGGTTTGTGGGCATTTCATCTGTTTTCCAGAATGTTCGTCAAGGTAGCAGTCTGAATAGAACTTAGAATCTGAGCCATCGACAGCATTTTCTTTGAAAATATTCGCGACAATGTGGCAAATAAAAATTCCTACCAAATGAACTAAATTTGGTCTTGAGAAGAAGAATGCATTTCATGACATTCAGAAAACTTCAGATACATTGAATCTTTTTCTGTCTGTACCCTTCTGAAAACAATGGGCTAAAATTTGGGGTGGGATTTACTAAAGAACAGAACACACGCCTGAAAGCCCCTCATGGAAGCATCACTTCCCTGCTCCCACAGGTCAGGGTCTAGCCCCAGCGAGAGGAGCTGCTTTGCTTCGAGTCTTAGGCTTACAGGCAGGATTGTGCTAAGGGACAGGACAGGTCTTCACCTGCAAACCTCTCCGCACGTGAGTGAGAAGAAGGGTTTTGTGGCCCACCTGAGGGCTCACCGGAAGTATGTGAGCACCGTCAGACCACGTGAGCCCCTGACCAGCTGTCTCAGGGAGAGACAGGGACTTGTGAGACACTGTGCGTGCTCACCCCATGTCCCAGAGGGCCCAGATGAGCTGGGGTGGGGTAGCTGCATGGAGGGCAGAGCCAGTGGGGACATGCTTTCTAAATTGCTGATGGCCAAATCATTTCATCTTGTGGGGGACTATTGGTAAATGCGCCGTGGCCCCCGTGTGTGGGCGAGCATGTGTGTGCTTGCACACCTAAGTGTGTACATGTGTGCGTAGCTGGACTAACACCCCTCCTGACACCTTTCAAGCACCATGATAGGGAAAACACAGCTCCTCAAAGGCCCTTCCTGCACGGGAGAATGTGTGTTCAGAACTAACACGTTACACACGAATGTAATGTGTTAGATAGATATGGTCTCAGATTTGCACCTTTCCATGGTAACCACCAGGAGGACAAACTGCAGGACTTCCTTGGAGCCCCAGTCTCCTCCCTGGTAAACTGGTGATAGTTCCTGCCTCGTGGGACCATGGCGAAGACTGAGGCAGCTTCTGGAAGGTTCTTTGCAAGTACCTGGCATTTACGAACTCCCTGTGAATGCCTTCCATGAGGGATAGACCAGACAGGAAGGACTGGACAGGGCAGGACAGAACTGGACCGGACAGGACCTGACCAGACAGAACCAGTCAGGACAGGACCAGATAGAATAGGATGGAATAGGACCAGACCAGACAGGACAAGACAGAACCGGACAGACCTGGACAGGACATGACCACAGAACTGGACAGGACAGAAGCAGACAGAACTAGACAGGATAGGACCAGACACGACAGGACAGGACCAGATAGGACAGGACCAGATGAAAGCAGACAGGACAGAAATAGACAGAACTGGACAGGATAGGACCGGACAGGTTAGGATGGCATAGGATTAGACAGAACTGGACAGGACCTGGCAGGATAGGATAGGTCCAGAAAGAACCAGACAGGACAGAAGTAGACAAAACTGGACAGAACAGGATAGGGTGAGCTTCATGTTTTCCTGTTGTGCATAATTACCGTCCAGAGGAATGCCATGTTCTTCTTCCAGACTGAGAAGTTGGTTGTACACGAACATGTGTGGTGCGTGACCAAGGGTGAATTCCTATCGGCTCAGCTTTCTTAGGGGAAAGTAGAACAACTCTATGGCTATGGCCGTGCTTGGTTTTTTAAGCTTTTTGTCCATTTTAGGGAATCAAAGATGAAGGACAAAACTCAAAAAGTTTGAATTACAGTAGGCAAGGAATGGATTCTCTTGAAAATGATGAACATTTAATGTCTAATGAGGTACCGTGATGGTGTTCTGTATTTCAGGGCTTACACTTGGATGACCCAAGCCCTATGCAAGTCTACATTTTCCACCATCAGACAGTTTGTATTTAGCGTACCTTTCAAATCCCTTTGCTCCTGTACCCGTAATTTACTAGTGGCCATGAACACCTCTCGTCACCGTGCTCATCATGATGCACACAAGGTGTGGCCTGTGGAGCTGAGGGGACACCCAGGGCCATCTGAGCAGCATCTCAGGGTATGTGGCAGTGTCTGATTAAAAATTTAATCAGAGTCTTAGATCATGTATTGTAATGCCCCCATTTTTAAAAGATAAGACATGCCTTTTCTCCCATCATCTGAGATGGGCGCACTCTCATGCACAGAGAGACTGGGGTTGGAGCTCAGTGCAAAGGTCACTGTCAAATTGGCATCGTTTCACTGGCTGGCTGCCGACCTTGAGCACAGGTACACCCGGGCAAGTCGCCGCTGACCTGCCTGTTTGATGGGACACATGATAGTGACCGTCTCTGTTAGATTCAGACTGTTTGTTGGGAAATAATTAAGGTGGTCACTTCAACGAACAGCTTTGCCCATTATCCCAATATTCTAATAAATACTTCCTGGGAAAACCAGGACGGTCTGTGGTCAGATAAATTTGGAAGCTAGAACAGTTTCAGCAAGGTTCAGTGGGTCTGTTTCCTGCAGGACACCGTGGGGTCTTTCCTCTGCTAATTCAGTGGGTGATCCAACAAGTTTAATTTAGCAGTTGCGCTGTGCTCACAGCTCCAATAGACGTTGGGATGCCACCGTTGGAGAGAAAACTGTGTGTGTGTGTGTGTGTGTGTGTGTGTGGACACGTCTGCATCATGCTCCGTGTGTGCACATGGATGGTACCTACTAAGCCTTCAGACATAGACATATGGTGGGGAGCTCTGACCTATAAAGACAAAACAAGAACTTGAAGATTTGAGGCACTGATAACATTTATGAAAGCAGCTGATAAGGAATACCCACAGAAATTGATAGCTCTTTTTGAGGTGGGGGAAAACACTAATTTTCCCCACTCAGTGGGTCATGTGAACATTTCTAATTTTCTATGAACACTTTCTACGAAATGTTGAAAAGGTGAATGAAGAACGTTTGCTATGCATTCAGCCCGGTAAGAAACACACGGCTTTTGTGAAGATACGTGCTCTCCTGGGACAACCTCTGCCTCGATGCTCAGATCTGGGGGCCGTGTGTACAACTTCTGCTGAAAAGTTCCTCATAGTTCTAGAATGTGTTCTTGGTTATGACCCCCAAGGTGCTTAGCACAGCAGGGGTAGTAGATAATATGCCAGGAGCTCAGACCTCTGGATGTCACAGTCCTGTTTCTGAGCATCACGGGGTTACCTTTCAGTTGCCTGTATGAAGGCTGAGAGTAGCTGATTAGTAGCTAACTAATGATTTTGAGCAGTAATACTTCTTTTTTAAAAACAGTAACCTTTCTTTTAAACATTTACTGTGTCTCATGAACACTATCAAAAGCCAGCTTTCTTTTCTCCTTTTTTATTGCAGTTGTATATGGGGCCGATGGCTTTAGGGATTTTCATGCACTAATTCCCAAATCTTTCTCTCGTAAGTATATGCCTTGCTTCTAGAAAACAGAAACATGTATTCATTTTATACTCAATTTCCATAGTGTAAATGCATGATTCTCCATCACCCACCTTCATACTTGAAAAAATGAGGTAAATATTGCCCATCCTGTTCATTACACATCTACCATCTGGGGTATCACTGATGTAATAAAGTGTGTATGTAACATTTCAGACCATTGGAAGATTAGACAGTGGAACATGCCTTTTGGTGGAGTAATAGGGGTAGAAGTAACACTAGCATTGAATTGTTACTCTATTAATGTTGGCGAACAGTTCTGCCATTAATGTGATGAGTATCTCCCTTCGAGTGAGTAGGATGATAAAATGGCCAGACTTCCTGTCACCATGAAACAGACCAACGTGCGTGCATGATGACTTTTACAAATTTGTGGGACAGGAGGAAGAGACAGACTCTCCCTCTGTTGCTCTGAAGTATTAATTTCAGAACCGAGAAGAGAAACATCGCAGGGCTTTGGGACCGTTAGTCTGCGGTGCGGTTCCTCGCTGCCCAAGCAGACACACTGAGTGCTTTGTGTGTTCAGGACAGTCCTGATCTGAGCTGTTAAACCAAAAGCAGATGTTAATTTCATTTTTAGGTATTGAGAGATGATAAACCATAGACAGATCAGGGCAGCACCTTTGAAGGAATATTTTAAGGAATGGAGTGTGCTTTTTAAAATGCTTTAAAATACTTAAAGTAGCACAAATGGTCATCCCCTTAGGACCAAAGCCTTCAGAGCCTGCATTAGTAAATTCTCTCCTGTTGTAAAGCAACCTCAGGAAACAGGGCGTGCTTGTTAATACCGTAACAGTCATTGATCCAGCACAATCCGAAAGGTGTCAGTAATGGTAAAGGTAAGATTCTGACATCCTAGTCATCAAAACTCTGCTATCTAAAGGATATAGCAACAACCCAGATTGGAAGTTGACTACTTTCCCAGGTTATAAAAGTTATCGAGATCTTTCTCTTACCAATCTTCCTTTGATTCAACTTGAAAACAATAGCTTGAGATTTATTTCTGGGAGAGATGGATGTATGTGTATGTATTTATACATGTGTGTATATATATACATATAGAGAGAGAGAGAGATGTGTGTGCACTCCTATGATTATATAAAACGTGGAGGTGCTGGGACAGAGAAGTCAAGTTAATTTTGAGATGAACAGTCACATTGCTGAAAAGTTGAGAAGTCAAATGCACTGAAGAGTAAGAAAAGATGGTCTGAGGTGTTTTCACTAAGTCTGAGGGAGGTCTAGGGGCAAGCATACTGTGATGTGCTCATATAAAGATCCATGCTACCTACAGATTTTGTAAGATGGATGATGCATGTTTTGATATGTGCTTGTCTGTACATTTACGCAAATGATTCACAAGGTACTGGTAACTCTCTCTTTCCTCCCCTCCCCCTCCCATGTCCCCAGACTGTAAATATCCTCCTCCTCCCCGGCACAGATGGCTGATGACCTGGAGGACTTCCCCAGCCCAACAGCAACCCAGCTGTTCTGGGCCAACATCGCCACCTGGTGGGCAGGGTGGAGAATTGCCCCACTCGCCTGACCTCACCTCTTTGTTTTCCTTCTTGAAAATTAAAAATACATAACCTGTTTGACCCCCGCTACCTTCTCTATCCCAGTTTGTGTTCCCAGTAACCTGAGGAAAATGTAAATGTGCTTGTAAATCATTCCTTTGTCAGACCCCTCTGTCCCTGACTTCATTTCATTTAAAGGCCTAAAGTAGCAAATAAGGATAAAAATGTGTCTAATCATGCATCTTGACAAGAAAAATACCCCCACATTTTATTGGGGTTTTGGGGGGGAGGTTGTTGCTGTTGGCTGCGGAGCCCAACACGGGTCTTGAACTCACGGCCCTGAGACCATGACCTAAGCCAAAATCAAGAGTCGGACAGCTAATGGACTAAACCACCCAAGCGTCCCAAAACACCTATGTTTTAAATGATAAAACTTAGAATAAGTGGTTTTATTAGCTTAAAAATGCTTAAAAGTTCTCCCAAATCTCTTTTAGAGCAGCACAAAAACATCTACACATTTCCTCTTCATCTCAAATTTTAATTACGCTCATTCAAGATCTCTTGTAAATATTTTTATTCCCTCTGCATTTTGCTTGCTGGTCACCAGTTGCAGGAATATTTCTGTCTCCCATTTTTTTGTTCATTTAAAAAATGGAGCACTTGAGACTCATGTGGCCTAAACTCAGACTACAGGGACGACTTCAGAATGTCTTCTCCATGGAAAAGCACAGTGTGAGGACCAAACATTTACTTTACCAGTAAATAGAAAGACGCATTCCAGAAGGGCAAGGAAAACAGGGAGGAAACACAACCCATTTGTCAGGTGGGGACTGGCAGGGCACGTTATATCTACGCATTAACACATTTTAATCATTCATGAGTACATGCAGTGCTGGGCAGCATGCAGAGGCCTCCTGGCCCCGCTGACCCTGAGTTCCCTGGATTCTCCAGACTGTTCAGTGCTGAACTTGTGTATGAGCTGAGGTCCACCTTGCCTTAAGGGTCTTGAGTCTCTCTTAGGTCTGCTGTGTTACTAATAACGTAGAAGGCCTCTAAATTATGTAACAATAATATTTTAATTTTTCCTAATGTAAGACAGCATCTGAGAAGGAAAGTAGCTTTGACTCCAGATTTGAAGGCACCCCCTCTTAATATAAGCCACGTTTATTAAACAATAAAATCGGGCCCCTGTCCGTGTGCTCTCAGGAAGAGCTACAGGGTTAGGCCTGAGCCAGAGCGTTCTGGGGTAAAGAAGTGCGTGAGTCTTACCTCATGTTCTATATTTAATCAGTTCAATTCAGTGCCATACTGAGTTCGACACTTTTCTAAGGGAGGGGGCGGGATGGAGTTGCAAAATATTTATAAGTATAATCCCCACATCGACGGAGAGTCTAGTGTTTCATTGACACCACAATGCACCTAAGCAGTTCCAGCTCCAAGAAAATGGGACGGAGGAGTGGTTTAGGAGTCCGGGGAAGGGACGGCCAGTCAACATGAGCCCCAGTTAGCTCAGAGACATCATCCGAGGGGCGGACTAAAGTACAGTAAACACAAACGAGGGGAGACCCTCTGTTTCATGGAAGTGCCTGGTCGGGTCGACCTGTGTCATTCAAGGGACACCAGTGATGAGGACTCGTCCTGCTCCGTTTGACTTTTCTCAAGGGAGTAGGGTAGGAACCTGGCACCCTCCCTTGGCTGGGCTCCAAGCCAACAGGTGGACAGCTTAAATCAATGCCAGTCATCTGTCCTGCGAACTCTTCGTTAGGCGAAGCAACCACTGGAGACTTTGACTTCTGCGGGGTTGGGAAATTCAAAAATAATGGGCCCACAAACTCAGCAGTCAGGCCTCCCGAGTCCTCCATCACTCCTGTACATGGAGATGCAGGAGGAGGTGATCCACCCAAGTGTCCCCTCTGCTCCAGGAGCTAGAGGCCGCCTGCCCGGCCGCAGAAGGAGCCCACCACCCGGGTGCCACCTCTGAGCCGTGCTGTGCCCGGGCCGCCCAGGCTGCCCGCTCTCCTGTGGCTTCAGCGTCTCGGCCCCGCGAGTTGTTTCTCCGAGCTGCTCCAGCCCTGTGGACGCCCCCAGTGTGTTCAGCCCCCACAGACTTCCTTCCTTCTGACCCCTTCAGGCTGGGCGTGTCCTTTTAACGGAGGCACACGGCCGGGCCCGGGGCAGGGACTCCAGATCTCACCCCGTGCAGGACCCCGAGGCTGCATCTTCTGTTTCTTCTTTTCCAGTCGCATCACTAATTGAGCCCAAAGCCCCAAAACCTTTTTCACACTTAGATAAGTGGGGCCGACACCTCCCCCCCTCCTGAGTTTGTGTTTTTATAAAAGGTGTTTTTTAACTTAAGGGGACTTGACGTTTATGTCCCTTAGATCACAATTTTGGAGACTGGTGTGTTTGTGACTTATTACGATAGGTTCATACCCTGAACCCCTGGAAATAATAACCCTTGGCCTGTGTTCTCCTTGTAGCCAGAGGGGACACCCCGTTTTCAGGGACGCCCTCTTCGGAGGGCAGGAGCCCGTCCGTCTCTTCTGTGTGGCCAGCACCCACTTTGCATTTGTCCACAGAGATAGGAATGCTTTAGGGAGCCTGCTGGAGATTCTCGCTCTCCCTCTGCGCCTCCCACCACTCTCTCTCCAAAAAATAAGTCTTTAAAAAACAGAAAGATAGGAATGCGTTTTGCCCATATTTAGGGAACTATCACTCGTGCTTGGCTCTGGCGTGCCCGTGGGGACAGTGTTGCCCCTGTGATCTCCCGGCCCCTCCCTGTCATCCTTTCTCCCTCGGTCCCTGCAGACCTTTCCTGTCCTAACGTGGCCTGGAATCTGTCCCCGAGAGGCTGCCAAGCTCCCAGCCCTAAAACTCTCTGCATCTGCCACCTGGCTCCAACCTGGAACGTGGGTGGCGTCTGCTTCCAAGGGCCCCCGTCGCGCTCCCGTCAGTCACGGTCGCCCGACCTGGCCCTCCGGTGGCCTGGGGCGTTGTCTGCGCTCTTTCCTTCAGAGACCCGCAGCATTACGGCACCCCGAATCCCAGTCTGTGAGCTTTGCCCCCTCCGGCATGGCCCAGCTTGACCTCAACCTGTACCTGGGGTCCGCAGAATCGTGGTGTCGCTCCTCACAGGCTCTCATGCCTTTTGAGCCTCCTGTTTTGGTTCTGTTACAGTTCTCGACTATCACATGACGTCATAGTAACGAGAAAGCCAGATTATGATGGGACTCGGGTCTGGTTTGAGGACTTCCATGCTCCCTAAGGTGACACGTGGGCCGTGCCGCCCCCCAGGCCACCCTCACCTCCTTCCTGCCACACTGCAGGTAGCCTGCTGTCGCCCATGTCACCCGGAAGTTCACCCTGCTGCTTCCCACTCTCCTGCCCACCACCAGGAAGGGCCCACACGTCCCCAACAAGGCAGCCCCACAGCACACCGCAGGGTGATGGCCATATCTGTCTGCCTTAACCACGTGCAACAAGTGATGGTTTCTGGCGAGGGTCAGATCTCTCCACGTCCCCACACCTCTCCACAGGGGCGCGGACCTACACCCCTTGTCTCAGCGCCACTGGCTGAAGAACCTGCCACGCCAACAGCCATGTGCCCCGCCGTGCTCTGGAATGCCCCAGTCTCGTTTGAGAAAAAAACAAGCCGCCAGTCGGATGGTTACAAATAATCCCAGGTGAAGGCGTTCAGGAGTCTTTGAAACTTGACGGTCGTGTTTCCAGAGCCTTCTAGCGCAGAGCCCGGGGATAATGAGACCCTAGAGAATGAGCTTGCACCTGGAAAGGTACAGGGCATGACTGGGAATAGGGATTCTAGAGAGCTCCGAGGTCAGAAAGCCTGACGGCACCCCCACCGCCTGGCCTGCTCATGTCCTGCACTCCCCATGTCAGTGGGACTTGGTCCCTTTCTCTGGCAGCTGGGAGAGGTCAGCAGGGGGCCCCTCTGGGGCGCTGCAGGGTGTCTGGTCTTCGGAATCTAGTAGGAAAGCACGGGTGGGGACTGCCTCTTTCTGGATGTAACATAGGGACCGGATGAGAGGAGATACTCCCTCCTGGGCTCTGGCCCGTGTTCCAACTCGCTGTCCCATTTATTTATTTATTTTCCTGCCCAGAGAGCTAATGGGAAATTCTTGGGGGGTCAGCAGCTAGGAATGTGGGTGCTAGAGCCAGGCTGTGTGACCTTCCCACAGAGAGGTCATTCAACCTCTCTGCGCCTGAGCGTCTTCAACTGTGAAACAGGATGACAGCATGACCTCCCTCAGCAGGTCCCTGCGAGAGCTAAATACCCCAGAGCAAAGAAAGTTCTGTGTGCCTAGCACAGAGTCAGGGTCGCAGATGTCATGGGGGTCGGGGGGCCCCTCCACGGACAGCTCTGTGGGGAATGTGCAGGCCCCGTGCTAAGCTGACTCCTCATCATCTATCACTGAGTCCCTGCAGCGCCCCTGGCCGGCCACCGCGGATCCTTCCAGCCTTGACAGATGTGAAAACCAAGGCACAGAGAAGGTGTGTGACTTGCTCCCGAGCTCTCAGCTCTCGGAACGAGTGGAGCTGACGTTACCAGCCATGAATGTCAACTTCAGAGTCTGGGCTCTCGACTTTTATAATCAAAGCGTTGCATAAAATGACCCTGGGGGGTTACTAACTAGGTTGATTATTTAAAACCGTGGTCTCAGACAAGCCTGCACGTCGGAATCCCCTGGAGGGTCTCATGACAACACAGGCACCGGGTCCACCCCCAGAGCTTCTAGCCCAGCGCATCTGGGGCAGACGGGAGAATTTGCTCTTCTGACAAGTTCTCAGTTGACGATGATGCTGCTGGTCCAAGGGCAAAGCCTGGAGACCCACTGATTGAAAATGTCAGTCAGAGATTTCATAGTCAGAACTACTATCTATGTCACTGTTTCTTGTGCTTGGCAAAATTCGCCTACCGGCCCTTCTTAATCTCCGAGGCCATGATAGAAGTGATAGCTTTCAGGGTCATTGTAGTTTGTCCTACTGATTATGGGGTGGGACTCATCAGTTCATCGCCAGGCTGTGTTTCAGAACGATGCACACGGAATGTCTCTGATTTTCTTTGCCAACAAAAATATGCAAATGGCAGAAATAACTGCCCTCAGTGTGACTTTAGCGGAATCAGGAATGCAGAGCGAACAGGAGCCGATGTGTTCCTTAACATCAGCTCTTCGCCCTCACGCATGGGGCCGGCCCCTCAAGAAGCTAACAAGATCTGTCACCTCCACAAACTCTGCCCATCCAACCTTCAGCAGCCCGAGACCCTGTAGGAAATCGTGGCTCCACTCCAGGGCTCAGGCTCTGTTATCCTGAGACACTAAAAAGGAATTAGGAGGATCCTGTACCAAAGAAACAAACAAACAGAACTCTTGCGGAAACCCTTCGGGAGTCCGTGGCCAGAAACGGGAACATGTGCTTTTGCTGAGCTTTGTCCCAGTGTGTATTAACCCATGAAACAGGGAAAGGGCGCCTCACGAGGAGGAGGAGTTTTTCAGGCTTGATGACCCCTTAGCAGGGATGTTGCCCCAGGCGGGAGGCACCGCGCTTGGTCGGTAATCACCTGCCGGCCCAGCCCCGCTTGGCTCCCTGGCACTTGCCGCCGGAGCCCAGCTCGGGGCCACCGTCCCCGGTGGTACAAGCCGCTGAGACCCTTCTCTGCTTCGATGTGCTGTCTTTTTGCTGCTGTGTCGTTTTGGTTTTTTTTTTTTTTTTTTTTTTTTTTTTGCAATGACACTGAGTGGCCCCTATATTGTGTCTTTCAGCCAGTAATGTTAAAGTAGAGGCTCAGAGTGATGAAGAGAATGCGCGTGCCTGTGAGCTGAATGGGGAAGAATGTGCGGAGGATTTACGAGTGCTTGATGCCGCGGGAGAGAAAATGAATGGCTCCCACAGTGGCCAAGGCAACAGAGCTCTGTCGGGAACCGGAGGCATTCGACTTCCTAACGGCAAACTAAAGTGTGATGTCTGTGGGATAATTTGCATCGGCCCCAATGTGCTCATGGTCCACAAGAGAAGCCACACTGGTAAGGCCTGGCGCAGTTCCTCCTTTGGTGGCCTGGAAAGGTCCGCGGGGTGTAGCGGGATGAGAATAATACCCTGGCTCGCAGCATTGGCTCCAGGTCGTAGCAGGGGGTAGCCTTGTTCTTGCCAATCAGCATCGAGAGGGATTTCTAACACGCACCAGTTCAAACCTAGACTTAAAGCCGTCAGACAGGGACCGTTCACAGCCTCTCCAGTCCTGCCAAGGGCCCCGGGGCCTCGCCGCCCGCTAACGAGCAGCGCTGTGTGGTTAGGGCACCTGTAACTCCAACCCCCCCCCCCCCCGCCCAGCCAAACACAAGACGAAACCAAACAAAAAGAGAGCGAGCCGCTGACATGCACTCCTCCTCCAGGTTTCCCCTGAGAAACCATGAGTAAAATGTGCCTTTTTGAAATCCAGCCTCCCAGAGCTCAGTTTTTAGAAACGTGAGTGAGCAGTGGAAAAGCAGTAAAATCCAGTGTGTCACCGAGTCCAGCTCAGTTTTCAGGCGGCTTCCCCGCCAACAGGTGAGCCTCAGAACAAGACTGCTGATGGCTGCTTAGTTTCCATCTCACACGGGCACAGAATTTCCCATCAGAGCCTCTGCCTGTTGGAGGCTCTGGAAGCCTCAGAGAAGGAGGTAGCCTGTGTCCAAACAGGAAGGGGCGAGAACAGCATAGCGTCTCACGGCTGTGTCCAAGCTCACGAGGTGTTCTCACGTCAGGGGTGGGGGAATAGTTCTGCCCCTCCATGTGCTCGGCCGTGGCAGAGGATCAGCCCCATACTCTCCCACCAGGACTGTGGGATCACCTCGAATGGCCCCCGACACTCTTCGAGACATGAATGGGGCCCCATAGTACCTGTTAACCGTACGCAGGAGGTGTCCTCCGAATTGAAGAGAAACCTGACTCTTTTGCCCTAAAGGTGTGCAAAATGCAATAAAGTCACCACCTATAGTTGTCACTGAATGTTTAAATGTAAAACGCAGGAACCCTGAGTCGTGGCTGCCTAGGGGCTGGTTATCAGTGGGTCACCACGGAACCAGCATCTGCCCCACCGCCCTCCGCAAAAAAAAAAAAAACAGCTGAAATGTTTACTCTGGAGGCACAAAGGATTTTGTCAGATAACTTAGGGAAGTAGGAAGAAGGCTTGAAAATCACAGCCTCGTGTGACTCTCACCCAGGGCCAAACAAATCCAGTGATTATCAGAAATTAAGCAGGAATTCAGAAAAATCATTGAGCGAAACAGCTAGCTTGTCAGGACACGCAGGCCTCAGTGGAGTTGTGATTTTTTACGTCTGATTCGGGGCAGTCTCCTAAATGATATCTTCCATTTGCAATACATCGGGAGAATCCTAAAAACCTGTTTACTTTCGGTAAATGTGCGTTTTCAATAAAAACGTAACTTGTAAAATTAAGCAAACTTTGCTTTTCCTAATGCGTCCCTTAATCTTCCAATTATCCCGTGAAATAGACCCCTCACATCAAGCCCTAAGTCAAGCTTGCGTGAGAGTAGTCAGGTTCTCCCCTTTTGTAATGACTTGGAAATTAAAGCGAAGGTAAGTTACTTTGTGATAGACACCTAACAGAAGACGCTGGGACCCGGGTTAATACATACCTGATGGAGGAATAGACCTCACAAATGAATTACTTTCCTTGCTAATTCATGTAAAGCCTGACTGTACTGTGAAAATTAGCTTAAATAAATATTTGATAAATGAATCAAATTCTGGCATACTAAATTGTCAAAACATAATGACTGCCTGCCCCGATAAAAAGAATAATTGCATTTAATGAATAAACCTGCCAAGTATAGGTGTGCAGAGTAGCCCCCACTGTTTGCTGCCCACTTCTCCCCACAAATCGCGGCTAAGTGCCAAGCACACAGCAACACGCCGATTCTTTCACTTGCAGGACAAGTCTATTCCAGAAATAGGGACATGCAGCCCGTCAATGTTATGGTTCCTGGCCTGGCTTTTATTAAACAAACAAACCAACCCCTGAAACAGTAAACTCGTGGATTGTCTTCCTGCTGTGTCCCCACTCGCATAAATGTGGAGGGTCGCAGGTGAAGCCAAACGAGGATTGAGTAGGTAGACGATACTAGGGAGGTTTCCATTTCTCTGGGATCTGAGTGGAGTATGTTCGAAAAGGCACGCTTTGCTGACTATCAGTCCCACCCCGAGTTCTCTGAGTTTCCAGTGTTTCTCGAGCAGTTTCTCCTCAACCTCGAAGGCCATATAAATCACACCAGGGTTTCCCTCGCTGGTACCCAGCAGCTCCCAGGGGCAGGCTGCCCCCTTGCCTCTGCCCAGAGCCCCACCTGGGGAAGGTGCCGTGGGCGCCACTTGGAACTGTGTATTGATCCCACTACTTCCGTCCCCAGTTTTGCCGCTCAGTTTCTTTTCTTTTTCTTTTTTTTTAACTCAAGTGTAATAGCACTGCTGTCCCCAGCAACACCTCGGGGTCGATGTGAGAATCACAGGGGAGAGTGGTACGAAACAGCCACACAATGCAGGGGGAAACCCCGCTATGCAAATATGCAGCGGTGTCGTCCTAAGTGATGGGACTTTGAACTATCAAGATCAAGAAAAGTGTCTGAATTATGGTTATTCTGGACAGTCTCGGGCCTCCCCCTGTTCCATCATCACCAGCATCAGAGTACAATCTGCTCCGACGTATGGTTGCAGTGGGCCCAAGGTCATTTTTGCAGCCCAGGTATATATTCTGTAATCTGCCTTCTTCTGATATCCCCTCTTAAATGTTATGATGGAGACACCCGTGAAGCCTCTGTTTTGTACCCAAATAAGTTCTTCAGAGGGGCTCAGACCTTACGGAGAGTCCCTCGAGTGGGACTTCTGTAGACCCTGAGAGTAAAGACTTAATGTTGAGTTAGTGATGACGATAAAGCCTTCGTCCCGCCAAGGAAAAGCAATCCAGCCTCGGCGCGCTTGATGTCACTTAGCCACAAGAAGCAAGCTAGGGACCCAGAGGAGGCAAGCGGTTGCTGCTGAGCCTCAGCAGAAGAGCACAGGTAATGGGGGCTGTGTTCTGTCGTCCCGCAGCGGGGCCGTGCCCCCTGTCCTGCTAACGCCTCCAGAGGGAAACCACCTTGAGCTGAGCCCCGGGTTGTCACTTCGGAGAACGCCGTCTTCGGGAGTCTCCAGGTCCCGTGTTACATATTCATGCCAGCACAATCAGAAACAAATAGATTTCCAGGAAAGCTTGCCAGTAGGATTAAGATGCCAGGCACAGCAAGATACACGAGAACCGTTGACTCAAATTAGAAGACAGATTTCACTCTTGAAGCAACGGCCACCTTTCTTCCCTTCCTGCCCTGTCGAGCGGGTGGGGGGCATGGCTTGCCTGCGAGGTCCCACCTGGGTCCGCTGTTGTTACTTCTTCACAGACAACGGCTGCACGGCAGGGTCCGACCTGCGCCCCCCCCCCCCCCGCCCCAGCCCTTCGGATCCCCAGCGCCTTGTCAGCCTGGAGCTAGCTAGCTTTGGGTCACGCCACAACACACCTGTGTCACCAGGCATGTCCTCCACCCTTCCTGTATGCATTTTGGGTGGCGTGAGCTCTCCCGACTGACGACCTTTCCGGAACATTCAGCCAAAAGTCCACTCTGCCAAGATCCATCGCACCCTGCTGATCGCCCTGCACCTGCCCCCAGGGACCAATTACTTCTCTTTTCCCTTGCATCTACGTGGAGTTAAAATATGCACATTCACGCACGTGTGTGTGATGAAGGCCCAGAAGTGTTTCTAACAGATAATGATCTCTCGCTACTGGATGCTCCTGGGGGCCGCCCGGCCACCGACTCTTTGAGATTTAGCTCCAGCTGGTCAGGGTCGCCGTCACCTTCCCACCTGCCTGACTCTTTGCCCAGCCACGTCCGACCCAGATGGAGATTTGGGACAATGCCGAATACGTCCTGGTTGGTATCAGGATCCCTCCAACTGGCCTGTAATTAAATATCACTCTATCCTTACGGCAGCACATCTGTCCGGCCCACTGAAAAATAAAAGTGATGGTAATCACGGCATCCAGGGGCCAGTGTAAACTTCTCCGTTTAAGCCGGTGGAGGTTTGACTAGTCCCAGACACGCTTCTGCTGGTTGCTTTCACTAAGTGCCGCCTTGTTCACCAAAACCACATTAAGCAGTTGAGAAAATTGTTAAATATACATTTTCACACATTCTTTTTTCCTAAGAAAAACCTGTTACCGGGAAGTCTGTTGTTTTTGTTTTTGTTTTCATGGTATCTCCACACCAGCTATTGTGGGCACAGAGAGCTCTTCTTAAAAAAAGAAAGAAAGAAAAAAAGAAAGAAAGAAAGGGGGAAAAAAAGCAATTGTTCTCAAAAGAGCTTTAGCGTTTATTGAAACCTGACAAGTGTATCATCCTTTCTACACGAGAGCTAAGTAAAACAGTCACTGATTTGGAGTCCAAGACCCGGGACTGCTCAGTGGCATATTTCTTTCTCACAGATGCCTGTACATCCCTTTGTTGGATCCCGAACACACGGGACGGGCGCTGCTGCACACATCCAGGGCTCCCCTGCCTTCTTAGCCACCGCTCCAGCCGGAACACCCCTAAAAGAATTCCTAGTAACAGCTACATTGCCTCTCTTAAATGATTTGTACTGAAAACACGACCGATCTTCTGTGGAGATAGGCCAGTGATAGCTTTAGTGGTTTCAGGATTTGGGAGAAGGAAAAAGCCAGAAGGCTCCGTGAGCCTCAGGCTGGGACGCCCCACCACGGGGGATCTGGGACTTCTCTTTGGACCATCTGGAGCATCCTTCACAGTTCCTTCTCATTTTATTCTATCTTTCTCCTTCTCTCTCTCTCTCTCTGAGCCTCACACTCTCTTCTGTCTGTCTCCTTCCTGATTTGCCTGCATAGGGACAGACAGGTAATGGAGAAGAAATTGAAAGGCAAAATACAGGAAAAATGTAAATGAAAAGAAGTTATTATAACTGTTATAATGAAGTGCCTTTCATTTAAATATAAGAATGTAACGCTGAAATGAACTTGTGATCCTGAAATGCATTTTTAATGAGTTTCCTTTTTATTTTGCTGCTTCAGTGGCATATTTTAAAGACCCTTTGAAAAAAGCCACATTAAAAACCCCACCAAATGCCACAACACGCAAAATTGGATATTGGTTTATTCCAAAACTGCTGATCAGGAAGAGTGGCTCTTCATCACAAAATGTTGCAGTCACTTTATTTAAATGAGTTTGAATTTGCATTGTGATGTGCCATTCTGATTTAGGGGGAAAAAATTAGATTTTCAGATCAAATTGACCCAACCAGTGAAGCGTTAAGGAGCTGGCAGGTTTAGTCTGAAAGCCTCATGTTCTATCAAACCTGCAGCCGGTGGAAGTCACCGGGCCCCGTGGGAAACCAGTTCCTCTCCGGTCCTCCTCTTGTCCCCGCGCCGAGTTCTCTTCTCACCCATCCCTCTCCTCCTCCTCCCAGGGGAGCGGCCTTTCCAGTGCAACCAGTGTGGGGCCTCCTTCACGCAGAAGGGCAACCTGCTCCGACATATCAAGCTGCACTCCGGGGAGAAGCCCTTCAAGTGCCACCTTTGCAACTATGCGTGCCGCCGGCGGGACGCCCTCACGGGCCACCTGAGGACGCACTCCGGTAGGTCCTCCGGGCGCAGGTGCCTGGCGTCCCGGCCCGGGTTGCGCGTGGCGTGTTGTGTGTGCGCGCATGCGCGGCCCCCCCCCCCCCCGCCCGCCCCAAGGTCTGGGCCTGATCCCCAGCACAGCCCCCCCTCAATCGGGCCTCCCCACGCACCCGCCCGGGACTGTGGCAGCACTGCCCTGGCCCCCCAGTTCGGACTCCCCCGCGGGGCAGAGGATGTGGGTGGGGACGCGCGCGCGCACACACGCACGCGCGCACAAGTCCCGCTTTATAGAGACTCGTTCCAGGGAGACCTCGTCTTCCCGGGGTCCTCAGGTAAGTGGGGCCCTTCTGCAGGATTCTTCCAGCTCTCCTTTCACCCGGCGCGCTGCTAACACCCGGAACATTCCCAGGTGCATTTCCTCACGTTAATGGTCAGGCCGCAAGTATTACTGCTTTAGGCAGGGGACTCCCGGAGCGGTCACTGTCGCTGGCTTAGTTTTTTTTGCAAAGCTGAGAGAGAAGGTGAGCAGGGCCTGCCGCCATCCGTCCTGACTGGAGACACGCCTGTGCCCCCGGGGACACGCCCCCCTCTCTGCGCCCCAGCCTAACTCGTGCCCGAATCCAGGCAGGCCTCAGCAGACAGGCCACTTTGGGGCTCTTACCAGATTTTAGCAAACGCACGTCAAATAATCCGGAGACTCGGAGCATGATTACCACAAACGCTTGACAGTTCCCAAAATACTCCCAGCCTGCGAAGCACACATCCACCTTTGGGTTCAGTCTCTGCCTCCTGAGGAATCTTCCTGACTATCCCATCAGGGGGCCCCATGGTCTTGCAGGTCGGAGGAACAGAGAGGGGCCCTCTGTCCAGCAGGGATACTTCACCCCTGCCCTCCCAGAGCTCATCATCCAGACCATCGGCTGGTCAGCGACTTCTCTGGAGCGGGGTGCTGTCCGGGGAGGAAGAGACTTCAGACCAGCTCCCCCCGCCCCCCGACATCTCCAGGGCCTCGCTGTCCCCCAGGGGCAGGGATGCTGCGTCCCTGGGAATGCATGCCTAGCATCAGACTGTCTCCTTCCCAAATGTGATGAGTGTACTTAGTGGCGAGGTTCTAGTGACCTCTCCCTGTGTCTCTTCCTTTGTCACTGAGCATTTACGGAGCACCCAGGGGCCCCTCTCTCTGTGGAGGAGGCTGGTGGGAAGCAGCCAAGCGCCAACATGTTACCAGTGTGCTGACACAGTGTCTGAGGGGCCGGTGGGAGCACAGGGAGGGGACAGTCAGTCTCCAGGGTAGGATGTGAGGCTTCAGGAGAGACTTCCAATAGATGGAGGGGCTTGAGTCCACACCAAAAGGGGAGTTTCTGAGGTTTACCTTCAGAGAAGTTCCACGTGAATGTGTAATCCTGTAAGTGACCCCAGAAGGAGGCGTGGTACGCATTTTAGCCAGTGTTGTGGGGAACATAGTCTTCCTCCTGGAGCAGTGCCTGCAGGAGCTCATGAGGAGGCTAGGGGGGTGGTCACAGGTGCCCTGGGAGTGCCAGTACCCTGTCAGGGTCCAGCCAAGCCATCTCCTCCCCATGCTGATCGCCTTCCTGGTAGTGAACATGGAGGAGACTCCCAAATGCTACCCCTCCCCCCACAGGGGTCCATGCTGACGGCTGGGGAGGGTTTTGCTGCAGGGGACAGGTTGAACAGATGGCTCCCCCAACATGGGAGGATGACAATGAGCATCTTACAGTGTTTACAGTGGGTCAGTAATGAGGAGCATGTGTGTTGCCCCCTAGAAGTGAAGGTGTCTGGGGAACTAAATGCAAGGCTTCAGATATGACCATGATACCGGTGGTGTGCAGAGCCGAACAGGTGATCTGGGACAAAGGAACTTCACACATATCATTCATGCAGGTCAAGTGGACATCAGCACACTTGACAACAGGACTGCATCGGGGTTGGTAGGAAGCACCACTCCATGCAGGTGGAAAACACAAAGACTCATCCCTAGGTGACACCAACCACGTCATCGTCAACCCCAGTGACTCTGATTTGCAACAGAAATCTCTCCTGCATATCGGTCCTTAAAACTCAAAGGGATGCCGCTCTCTTTGCTCTCCTACCTATTATGAAGTTTAGAACATCTAATACAGTACTTTTGGTTATTCTGGCCCCATGCCTGCTTATTTCCTTCAAGGTGTGATGATGGTATCCTGCTCCAAGCATGGCCAGTGACTTGAGTAATTATATATAAGAGTGGTAGACTCTGCTATGGATGCAGCGATGAGCAAGTAGCTAACACTGTACCATTGACCCAGGGCTGCTGGTGATTCTGGCATCTAAGAGTGCCATTGACACACAACTCTTAGAAAATACCCAAATGGGGCCACTCCCCCCATTCCACGAAAGCCATGATCAGCCTCATAGCTTTCCCTGGCCACTGGTGGTGGCCTGAGGTGCCAAAGACCAACACATTCGTAGTGATATAGGCATAGAATGTGTCCCATACTGATAAGAGGAGGGCTCAAGTGGTCTGGCAAGGTAGGGAAGACATCCTGCTTTGTTCCTCACTGCTTTCTTTCGGAGTTGAGAGCTGAGCCAGAGTCTTTCTTTCCTTCAGAATACTGGGCTGTGATGCAAGGTATACTTTAGTTTGGTTTCTTACTGTGAACATATTTCTTATGTTCCAGAGTTAAAAGCAATCATATAGTTAGAAAAATGGATATTCAGACACCATGCCATATGTACATGAATTTGCTTAAGTGATAGCTTTTCTAGGAAAGGACATTGACGGGTTATCTATATCCTATTAATTTCTAAAGGTGGCACTCAATAAAATGTGCAATTTTAGGCAACATTGTATATTTCAGTGTTACTTTCCTGACATTAGTGATACAACTTTCTACAGATAAAGATCCATCCTTTTCTTCCTCTGTTAAATGTCCCAGAAGTCAAATTTTGTTTTTTGTCTTAGTCTTCTTAAACCATTGCCTCTATTCACCTAAGGAAGAGACTGAACCAGTACAAGCTTTGGTTAAACCTTTTTACCAAACATTCCTATTTGGATGGTATTGATTTTTATACCATGCATTCAAATCTGTGAAATCTAACAACATAAGAAGGAAGTCAGAGAAGATTCTGGTCTGAGGATAGAAATTTATATTTGCCATTTAAATAAAGATACTTTACTTATTTCATCTCTTAAGCTGCTGTGTATTAAAGTCTTTAAGCTTAGGCATGATACGAACTTGTTTGAGCTAATCTTCTTTCCCAAAAATACCGCTCAATAAAGTTCGGGAAGAACCAAACCCATCATACAGAACCACACTGCTTAATAGGGTAACCACTAGCCATATATGGTATTTAAATTGTAAGTCTAGTCAACTGAACTTAAACAAAATCAAAACTTCAGTCCTCGGTGACTCTAGCCATACTTTGAAAGCTCAGTAGTCATGTGGGGCTGGTGGCCGCCATATTGAACAGCACAGTGGCTGTCACATTGGACAGCGAAGACGGAGAACACTTGCATCTTCATAGTAAGTTCTGTTGGTAAGGGCTGATCTCGAAACCACGTCATGCTTAACTTTTTGGGGAGAATGCGGAGCTTTCTCTAAACTAGAACAAGGAAATACATTTTGGAAAGGAATGCTCATTTCATTAATGTATATCTATCCACTGTGGTTTCTTAGAGACCTCAAATTATCCAGTTTAGTATCCTGGAATTTAATCCACTTTGGCTGCATTTGGATCTGTCCCCAGTGTCATGCCAGACCTGGCCCACAGTGTAGATGCATTCCTCACGTCTCCGCCCAGTTGTTGGGCATCTACCTGATCACACGGCAGTGGCCCATTTCCTCCAGTTGAAGAAGTGATTGAAGTCCAAGAGAATTTGGTAGTTAGGACTGTGGGCAAATTAAGATGAAACAAAACTCACAGGAGTTCTTGGTACAATCAAAGAAACCCGTGGGCATTAACATTTTTAAATTTAGCAATTTTGACTGAGTCCATAAGGCTTTTAGCTCTCAAGAGTAGAGGGGTATTTTTTTTTTTTGGATTTTTGATAATAATTGTATTGCATGCATCCCCATTACACATATGGCCAATATTTAATTGGGGTCTTGAACTCAATTGTGTTTTCTGCAGTTGGTAAACCTCACAAATGTGGATATTGTGGCCGAAGCTATAAACAGCGAAGCTCTTTAGAGGAACATAAAGAGCGTTGTCACAACTACTTGCAAAGCATGGGTCTTCCAGGCACGCTGTACCCAGGTAAGCGCTGGCATTCCCTCCCCAGCCCGTGGGGAAGAAGGGCCCCGGACACACAGCTCTGGGTGCAGAACGCGCAGGTGTGCGCATCACCACCGCCGGGACGGACGGATGTTTTTGGCCACTAACACGGCACGGTTTCAGCCGGAGCTAACTGTGCTTCCCGACTTTTGAAGCTCTCATCTCACCAGAGAGAGCCTGACCTTGAACCCCTCCCTCTTGAAGGCTGGGGAAGCATCTAAGACAATAGTGACCCCTGAAATTTTGGGGGGTTTTCTTGGTTTTTGGTAATTTTTAAAAAAATTTTGGAGTATCGATTGCTTCTTTGTGCTTAGTAATCAAAATAAGATGTGAAGTCTTGTTCGAAAAACTATTTTTTTCATGAAGTTGATCGAATAAAAGCTTTCAGGCTTTGGCACCTGCCTGGAACAGGTGAGCTCCTTGGAAAACCCTGACAGTCCGGAGGATTGCGGCTGTCACAGATTTCGAGGAAAGGCTGCTTTTTTTCTTATGAGCCTTGATGCTTGCAGCACCCCATCACGAGGTAGCGTTTGACTCTGATCTTAGATAATGTAAAGTGAAGGATGTAAACAGATGGCTGAATTTGCAGGAGGCTGAATTTACTCAGAGGGACGGTGGTGGGATAAAAGGCACCTTTCTAACTTTTTAAGACATAATAAATTTATGAATAGATCAACTGAAGCTAACCTCTTTCAAAACACCGCTTGCTTGGTGCCACCAAGGGAAAGCTCATCATCGGACCCAGGAGCAGAAGTTAAATTAAGAGTTGAAAATTTTTTAAAACCTCATTCAGCTCTCTGACTTGAATGAATGGCTCATAAAGGAAATCGACCAGGGAACATGAAGATCACTTTTATCATTTTAAATTTTATGTGGTCACTTACTGGATTTTTACTAGGGTGAAATGCACATAGCAGACAACTTAGGATCTTAACCATTTTTGAGCGTATGGTTGAGCGGCACCGAGTAAGTTCAAGAGCACTCAGACTAAGGACAGGTGAGAGCAGGAGAGACAAATGGTCAGAAAGGTGTTCTAAGAATCGAATGGTTTTGGCACCCACGGGCAGTGTGTTACATGGCCAGAGCTCCCTGGTTCTAGGGCTGCCTTCCCCACCCATCAGCTGTTGATCTAGGGGCTGACTGTTGATCTCCCCGGGCCTTACTCTTCTCACCTGTAAAATCAGGAGATCCCATTACATTTTCAGTTAGCCTTCTCCAAAGTCTGAGGTCTGTTTCTAGAATGGAAAGGTATTGAGGGTTACTAGAAGAGAGGAAATTAGGTACTAAAACAGTAGTAACAATGTAATAGTCATCAATTTGTGGCCAAACCCCAAGGTGGTGTCTAAGGGATGAGAGGAGGATGATGCTCCTTTAGAATAAAATCTAAACATTCAGACATTGTGTTTTCCTGCCAAAAATAAATTAATGGATCTTGGAAGTAAGTGCCACCGTGCCCTGCTTTGCCGAGAAGGAGGGACATGTGAGGAAGCGTATTAGCTCAATAGGTCAAGCATACGACTGGTGGGATTAGGTTTTTATGGATATTGTGTGTATCCTTCATATAAGTCAGGGTGTGAGCTTTTATGTTTGCCCATTTAATGAAAAACAGATATTTCCAATGTTGAAAAATTGCATATACCAGCTATAAGAACGAATTTGAAATATATATTTCCAAAATGGACTGATCCATGTTTAAATAAGCCATTTATCTACCCAACAGATATTTGCTGCAATTTATTATCTACAATACTGAGCCCTCTTTGAGCACAGTGATCTGAATTTCCTTTAAAACCATACACATGGAATTTCTAAGACAAGATGAACAAGAGACACAGACAGAGCACATTGGTTTTCTCTGCCATTTTGTTACTGAAGGAACACGTTAGGAAGTCAGCCCAGGCTGATCCAGGGGAGAGCAGCTTCTGTGTCCCTAAGACCTGGGTTCAGGTTGCATCTCTGAATCTGTTTGTGAATGCAACCCTGGGCTATCAAGTAGGAGTGATAATTCTGGCCTGGCCAACCTCGCAGAAAGGCTCTGGGAGAAAGAGGAGAGAGCCTTAGGGAGCATCGACATGCATCACGCACTCACGTGAACATACAAATATCAGTCACTGAAGTTTTGACACCTGAGTGTTCTCCTCTCTTGGCTCCCTATGTCCGTGAGCTTATATGTCCACGATATATCGTACCCTCTTGCCAGAATCACCTCCGTGTTGAAATGCTAATTTGTTCCCTTCGGTGATCAGATCATTAGGAATACCACAGTGATGTGTCCTTATGTTCCTGTGTTCAGGAGATAAAGAAGGTTTCCTGTGTGCAGTGAAGGAACTCGGGGTGTGGAGGGAATCCATAAAAGCACTTCAGTGCTAGTCCTACAAGCTGACATCTGGGATTCAGAGGGCAGGCATTGGGCTGCTGGGGTGTGGGTAGGTGTGGCCGGTGGTCCTTGCTCACTTAGCTTTGCTGTGGTAGGTCTGGCCGAACCTGTGCCTTCTCGTGCCCTGTCCTTCCCACGGCGCCCGAGGCCAGCCCCTTCGGTGCTCAGATGGACACCCAGACAGCCTCCCCCCTCTTCAATCCCCATAGGTTGGGGCCATTCTTTGGGATTCTGTAAAAACAAAGCCTAGCTTAGCTAGGATGTGGGAAAGTTTAATTTTTCTGAATATAACTTTATTTAGTTAAAGGCTTGTTGGTCCTCTGTTGTAATTTCCCTCATGGAAAAAGTAAGTTTCTCTTGAGCATTTGGAAGATGATCCATCAGGTACACAAATCGTGTTACAAGCTCTTAGGGGAAAATGCATCGAAGACGGGGTAGCCACTGACCTGGGAGCTTTGGACTCCTTTGTCCCTCACTGTGATGACTCTGAGCATCTCTGCTCTCAGGAGGCCCTGTGGCCTGTTGGGGACATAACTCCACTTGAAGTGCTGCAGGGGTCCTGGGTGGGGCTTGGCGGAGAAGCAGGGACATGTGAGGAAGCATATGAGCTTGATAGGTCAAATGTACAACCACTGGAATTGGGCTGTGTGGGTTTTGTATGTAGCCTTCATCTAAATCAGGGTGTAGATTATTATGTTTGCTCATCGAATAGCAAACACACATTTCCAATGTTAAAAAACTGCATATACCAGTGATAATAACCAATTTGAAATATATGTTTCCAAAATGGTCTTCATAATAGCAATGAAGACTTGAAACACTTAGAAATCATCTTTGCAGGCAATGCTCAGGACATACTGAGGACAGCTGTCTCACCGTGATGGGGCCAGAAAGCAAAGGTGGGAGGTGGAGAGGGGGAGGGCCAGACACTGCAGGCATGTGTCTTCCCAAATCAAGGCATGGTTTTCACATAAAATGTGTCTGTAAATCATATTGGAATATCTAGAAGAACAGAGGAGGGGATTGGCATTTTCAAAAAGGAAGAGTAATGTCTAGTGCTGTATTCACATGCAGCTAATGTGGAGCTCTTTGAAGAATAGACAGAAATCGAGAATAGGAGTGGATAAGCCTACAGGTCTTGTGCTAAGTCAGCATGTCGTATCTGAGAAAGCAGGAGGAGGTATACGGCAGTGGGATTGACCATTCAGAAATGGTGCTGGAAAGATTGAATAGCTATTTGGAATATAATTGACATTTTCAGCTCCTTGTACATTAGGATACATTGCAGGCACATGAAAGAGTTCTATTTCCAAGCATCCAACATAAAAACTAGAATATGGATGGACTCCACAGGATACAAAGATGTCTCTTCAATTATGGAAAGAAACAATGTAGAGAAAGACAGGGCTAGAAATACTCCCTACGTCAACACTTACCCCGCAGGGTCTAGGTGTTCTGCAGTTAGAAGGTGTTGATTTTCCAGAGTTTGCTGTGTGTTCCGGGATCAGGAGCTCTGGATTCTTCCCCCACCCCCATGTTGTCAGGATTCTTTGTTGCATTTCTGCATCTCACTTCACTGTGCCAGCCGATGGCATCGGACCCTTAGATCATTTCCAGCTCTGACAATTCTTGGATTCTCAGCCAGCTGATGAGTAGTGGATTTGGGAGCCCTTGAAAAGTTAGGAGGACTCATCAGAGGAACACAAGTGCTTAATCACATTCAGCTTCTGGTGACAGTGCTTGTTTTCTTTGGTTGTGGAAGATAACGTGCGGTCCCCAGGTGTCATTAGCAGGTGGCTGTGGGCAGACTCTGTCTGCCTGGCAGAGTTGCCGGGGAGATTAGAAATCATCATCATCACCATCATCATCGTCATCATCATCATCATCCCTCCTACGAAGGGCCTGGCTCTCGTAGGCGCTTAACAAATGTCAGATTTAGCGCGGGACGCGACCAAATTCTTTCAACTGTAAGCGTTTCTAAACTGGCCTCTCTAACTGTCTTTGACTTTAGTCATTAAAGAAGAAGCTAATCAGAGTGGGATGGCAGAAGATCTGTGCAAGATAGGATCAGAGAGATCCCTCGTGCTGGACAGACTAGCAAGTAACGTCGCCAAACGTAAGAGCTCTATGCCTCAGAAATTTGTTGGTAAGAGTCCAATGTTTGCCGTCTCTTAAAAAAACAACTATGCGGGTGCTTTAGACTCGGGTGGCCATTAGCTGAGAGTAGGAGAAAGAAAAAGCATCTCATTTTTTTTTAAAAAGCAAACATCGGCAGGCTTACCATGTCTTAAATATTTTGGATTTTTTTCTAATAGACTTCTTGCACATAAGAAGTCTTATCCGGGCAATTTTTCCTAGATGTGGGCTTACAGAGTCCTGGGCACCCAGGAGATCTGCCTGTGGACACCTGTGTGCTTCCAGGGGTGGCCGGGTCAGTGTGCTCAGGGCCGAGAACATGGGCCCAGCGTGGCTGGGGGAGATCCCCACACAGCCGATTCACCTGCTGCCTGAGCACCCCTGCTGAGCTGCAGATGCTCAGAAGTTCATAATGCCCCCTGCATGAGCTACCTTGAATCACACAGCAACTGGCCCCTGAGAAGTACCGAGGGAAGAGGGAGCACAGCCATGATCGCTGTGCTCACCGTGGAATCTCTGCCCCTGCCAGGTGCTTTGAGGGATAAAGGGAGGAGCAAGGTGGCCCTTTCCTCTAGCTCGCTGTCCAGTGTAGATGGTAGACAGATACACCTCAGCCCTCATCAGGCCACACACTGCAAGTGCAGGAAGAATGATACCTAGTTAGCTCAGTGTAAGGGTGGAAATGCCCTGGGCTTGGGTCCCAACCCGAGGGTGTCAGCACACAGCCACGTGTTAATGCTATCACCTGGGTGACATTACTTGACCTCTCCGAGACTTGGTTCCATTCTTTATGTACCTCATAGGGCTCTGTGAACATAAATTAACATCAAGGATGTGAGAACATTTAGAAACCCTTAGTGTAAAGGTCAACTATTATCAATAGGATAACGTGGAAAGAACGCTGGGGGAAAGGTCATGTGCAGGAAAGAGGACCACGGGGGAGGGTCATGGTCAGGAAAGAGAACCATGGGGGAGGGTCATTGTCAGAAGAGAGGACTGTGGGGGAGGGTCATGGTCAGGAAAGATGATGATTAGTGAAAGTTTCACGAAGCTGATAGTGACCTTGACAGGGGACTAGGATTTCAGCACATTTTTTTTTTTTAAGATTTTTTTTTTTTTTGAGGGAGAGAATGAGAGAGAGCAAGCACATGAGGGGGGGGGGGTCAGAGGGAGAAGCAGACTCCCCGCCGAGCAGGGAGCCTGATGCGGGACTCGATCCGGGGACTCCAGGATCATGACCTGAGCCAAAGGCAGTCGCTTAACCAACTGAGCCACCCAGGCGCCCTCAGCACATTATTAATAGTGGAAGAAAGGGACAGGATTCTAAACAGACATAAAAGTACAGGGAAATGGTGACGCCGGTTGTAGGGGCTGGGGCGGGGAGGAGACATGTGGGACCTGACCTAGGAGCAGGGAGTGTTCCAGGCTAATTCATGTGCCCTCAGGGAAGCAAGAAAAGTTAAGTCCCAGTAAGCTCTAGCCACAGAATCAATGGCCTTTGAATGCCAAGGTGGGAAATGTCTCCTTAACTCAGGAGGCAGGAAAAAGCACTGGCATATTTTTGATGGGAGCCACCTGTTAGAAAACCAGACCACTACCAGAAGTTGACTGGAAAGGGAGAGGGCCAGTGGTGGCGGGGAAGGAGGAGGAAACGGAGGAGAGAGCAGAGGGGTTTGGTGAGGGGCGTGGGGGTCAGGGCAGGGACTGGGGGGGTGGAAGCCGTGAGTCAGGTGGTGGTAGGAGAGGAGGATGCCATTTACAGAAGTGGTAAAGCCACTTTCTGGAAAAAGATAGAGTTCTGGTTTTGATCTCATCTTCAAGGGCTTTCCGGTATAGAGGCCACATGGGAGCCTGGAAAATGTGTGTTGGGAGAGCGTGGGTCTAGAATGGTGCTAATGGTTAATGAGGCCTGGGGTTCCAGAGGACAGATGGGACAGCAGGAAGGGGGGAGGACCAAGGAGAGGCCAAGTTCTTGGGGCTCCAGCCTCCATCTTGCACTTAAGCCTCCATTTGATTAGATTTGAGAGGCTAGCCACAGGCTGGGGTGGGAGAGTTGAGGGAAAGAAGGATCCAATTTAAAACACTTTTGCAAGCCACTGGCTGGAGACGCCCTGTGGGGAGTCACCCACATAAATGTGCGCTCTTAGACTGTGGGAATGAGGGAGACCCTGCATTTCCTGAGCAGAGTGGGAACAAGGTCCTGAGCACAGAAATAGGCTGTTGGGATGGGATTTCAAGTCTCAGTGGTCTAGGTGAGAACACAGCACTCACAGGCGGTGTGCAGAGGGCGGGGCTCGGGGCGCAGTGGGCGGGGCGCGGTGCACAGTGGGCGGGGCTCAGGGCGCAGTGGGCGGGGTGTGGTGCACAGTGGGCGGGGCTCGGGCGCAGTGGGCGGGGCACGGTGCACAGTGGGCGGGGCTCGGGGCACAGTGGCCAAGGTGCGGTGTGCAGTGGGCAGTGGGCAGCAGGCGGCAGGTGACGCAGAGGGCAGTTGCCGGGTAACCAGGAGGGGAGATGGAGCAAAGACCCAATAGCAAGTGTGCCGAGGTTATTAGTGGTCACTGATTTTGGGAAGCTGGGCACGACTTCTCTTTCACGTTGGGAATTTGGACAAGTCCTGCTGAGGACTTTTTTCAATGAAACTTCGCAGCCCATATTAGCTTTTGGAGGCTTCCAACCAAATGAGACTACCCGTGAACCTCTCCTGTAGCCACCTGGGAGGAGGCCACGAGTTAGGTATTGTCTTCAGATTTAGATGCTTCTGTGTTTACACAAACAAACAAAAAACAAAACAAAACACCACACCTCTAATCAAGCCAAGCCAACGTTAGAAAGAAGTCCCCGGGGGAGAGGGGGGCACAGGAGAAGTGTGATGGGTACAGTAGAATGAGGACAGCAGCATGGAGATTCGAACAAAGGGCTCAGGAACAGCTGTGTATTCTGTTAGGTGTTTTCCCAAGAGTTTGGTGGTTGATAAGTTATTTCTAAAACAACGCCTCTTTCTACCCCCAGATGCCTAGCTTGTCCTCACTTCAATGTAATGGGATTTCAGTCAACCACTCCTGACTTGTCACAGCTTCTCCATTGTTAAAATAAAAAATTTAAAAAAAAAGGAAGGAAGGGAGGGTGGAAAGAAAGAAAGAAGGAGGGAAGGAAGGAAGGAAAGAAGGAAGGAAGGAAGGAAGGAAAGAAGGGGAAAAGATGGATCTCTTAAGGTCCCTCTTAACTTCTAGATGCTGACTTTATCCTATATATAAATTCAGAAAGTGTGTAGGAATGCAACTGTTATCAAACATGATCATACACACAGGTGGAGCCGTTGAAAGAGCTCCAGGTCTGCATTCAAGAGACCTGAGTTCAGGTCCAGCTCCAGCTATGATTGGCTGGTGACCTTGAGCACGTCACTGGACTCAGTGTCCCCATCTGTGAAATGGGTGTGATGCCTCCTGCCCTGAATCCTTCCCAGGGCTATTCTGAAGATCAAAAGGGAGAATGGGTGTGGCACTGCTCTCAACTTGAGAAAGCACCTTAAAAATGAAAGGTGACATTATTTTCCTGTGGTATATTGCTCAGAATGGCCTATAATTTTGCTTAATTGATACATGGTCTATGATTAAAATTTTTACATTGCACGTTGGCATGACTGTAAGTAAGTATTGATTCTGCCAGCAACATTCCTCACCAATTATGTCATCAAAGATCTCATCCTCGAGATCATCAGATAGAGGTCAACAGGATCAGTGAAGCCCAACAGAAAGGGGATAATAATGTTACATAGCAACGCTAGTCATTGTTCTTAGTCTGCTGAGCAATTGCGGGGAGAAAGTGTTGTTTCTTGTTGTTGTTGTTGTTGTTAGAGAGAGAGAAGGGGAGGGGCAGAGGAAGAGGGGGAGAGAGAATCTCAAGCAGACTCCACGCTGAGCACAGAGCTGGATGTGGGGCTCGATCTCACAACCCTGAGATCATGACCTGCACTGAAATCAAGAGTTGGATGCTTAACCGACTGAGCCACCCAAGTGCCCTGAGAAAGCTTTTTAAATACAAAAGAGGAGAAAGGGGAAAATAACAATGATTAATATTACTGCTATCCATTATAATTATCTTGGTGTAGTTTCTTTTTTTTGAAAAGAAAAACACTACTCTGTTGCATTATTAAAATGACACATGGTTAATATAAGGAATTTTAATGGAAAGATGATTGTTTTAGAATTACCCAAAAACCCCAACATCCAGAAATTGCCAATATTAAGAGTAGCTGAGCATTATTCTAAGTATCTTTCTATCCATATATACGTATGTGAGGGGCTAGTATGATGAACAGGTGGATTGACAGACAGGTGTGAAATAAATACTTCTGTAAAGATTCTATCATATTACAGATGCTATTTCAAAATGAAAGTATCACTTTTATTGCTGTCTTAAATTTAAGAGGTGAACAAAAAAACAAGTAAAACTGGAGGCATGGCTGATCTTCAAGTAAATATTTTCTCACAAAAAGATACTATTTTTAAAGGATTTTTCTAAGATTAGAAAGATGTACTGCATTATTTAAAACATGAAAACCTTCAAGTCAATGTTTTAATCCATTTGTTTCCATTTAGGCAGTATCTACTGACTTGTAACTTTGGGAAATAAGGACATGATTTTATTCCCCTGTCTTCAGTTATATTATTTTTACATCGTCCTGCTTCCTAATATTCCCATTCTATTTCATAATCTTAATTCTCCCAGAAATCTAGCTACTTATTGTTAACTCTATATTTAAATAGATTCAAGGCTCAGACTCAGTCCTTTTACTGCTATTTCTATTTATTTTGATTATTCTCTTAACTGATTGGACTTAACATTAAAGGTGCTATAGGGGGCCTCTGGGTGGCTCAGTCAGTTAAGCATCTTCCTTTGGCTCAGGTTATGATCTCAGGGTCCTGGGATCGAGCCCCGTGTTGGGCTCTGCACTCAGCGGGGAGCCTGCTTCTCCCTCTGCCACTCCCCCTGCTTGTGTTCTCTCACTCTCTCTGACAAATAAAGAAATTCTTAAAAAAAAAAAAAAAAAGACGGTGCTATAGGTGTTCTAGTTCCACGGTTGTTTTGTGTTCAAGGATGTCTACCTGTTGCCTTTCTATCTTGACAGAGTGTGTGATGGCATTGCTTGTTGAATGTTGCCATGCAGATGTCTAAGGCCAATCTGATATTTTTTTCTGCAAGGTGATTTCCATTTTCTTCCTGAATGCTTGAAGAGTTCTTTCTGTAACCTTAGAGTTAAATAGCCTCACAGGATGTGTCTTGGTATTTTGTATTCTGAATAAAAATTTCCTGCCATTTTAATTTGGGGAATCCCTTTTTTTCCTCTCTATTTCTGAGAAATTCTCTTCCTTATAGAGACATCTTTTGTTCCATCTTTGTGATCTCTGTCAGGGATACCAGTTGTCTTTGTGTTGGATAATTTGTCTTCCATATCTGTTAGCATTTCCTTAAGTTAATTTTTTTGTCTTTTTTCACATTCATTCACACTTATTATCTTGTGTTTTTCCTCTATGTCAATCATTCCATTTTTAGTAGCTTATGTTCTATTACTCAATGCTTCTAAATCCATGGATTCATTCTGTAATAAAACTGTTTGGGACCTCATTTTGTTTCCTGAGATCTGACATCTTTTCTCATCTCATTCTGTTGTTTTACCATGCTATCTTTCAGTACTTTTTTTTATGGAGTCCATGTCACAAAGTAATTATGAGATATTTCCTCTATTCCTTGAGTTAAGCTTTTTTCCTAGGATGGGCTCATTGGTCTGTTTTACTTCCTTTCCTCCCTTGTATTGCTAGAAAATATTTTCACCATAATCATGACATTTCTTTTCATCTTGCTATTCTACTTGGGCTGATATAGCCTGATTGACGTTTTGACATTCTTCCCACTGTATGTGAGGCTTTTTTTTTTTTTTCCCTGTGAGAGCTATCGACTTTTCTAAATCCTGAAAGAATGCCAAGGACGGGGTGGAGGGGGTAGTTCAGGTGAGGCAAAGTGCAGTCTTTGTTAAAAGACTTTCTCTTTGCTCTCTCTCCCATCCTGAGATTTGTTTAAATGTCCTAAACCAGTTATCACTGTACCTGGTTAGAGAGTGCTTCTCAGCCCCACAGGGGGACACCAGGGGCTTCAGGCTGCCCCCCCCATAGAGGACCTGACTCCTGTCAGGAGAGTCCACTTCACTGCTCACCTGTCCAGTGCCACCTGGTTCTTGCTAGCAGAGGTTTTCACTGCTTTTTGGTCAGAAGTGGAAGAAGATGCTTATTTGAAATGGTTCTCTACAGATATGAGGATATTAGGGAGAATGCTGAGGATTTTGTTGACTCATATTTAAGGTTTTTTAGAAGTCAGATCAGCAGACACCCTTTACTGTATGTCTTAGGACAGAATTGTCTTTCCTTGGTCCTTGATTTTTTTTTTTTTTAACTATTTCATTAGAACGCGTTCTTTTATTTAGTTGATTGCCAAAGTGAATGGCGTGGGTTTTTATTCTTCTCAGTTTGTGGAGTATTAGGGAAGGGAAATTCTGTGGGTAGTTTCAACATGCCACAGTAATCTGCAATATATGGATTTTTTCTTCTGTCCGTTTGTTGTTGAGACCAAGTTTTAAAAACAATGGACTTTAATGGTTGCTTGGAAAACCAGAGAATCATGACTTTGAGAAGAAGCAGGATGATGAGGTGGGAAAGCACCATTTTTGGTAGGGCTATAAACACTTTGATACCTACCTAAATCAACCTCAGTATCTGTGCCTCATCTTGTCCCTACCAGGGTCCCTACAAACCTTCTGTTCTGGGGTTAGAGCAAAAAAGATATTTAGCACCTCAACACAAAAATGAGGAAAACTGTGTGGTGTTAGTAATGCTATTGAATTACTTCTTTGAACTTTTAAGGGAGAGAAACACCACCTCTGTGTTCCCTGCCGCCCACCTCATGGAGAGATTCCATCCATATGTTCCGTTTCTGAAGAGGGTGTGACTGGTCACCAGCCAGTTTTCCTTTCTATAATCTGAGGATCACACTGTTCCGCTATCAGGGCATGTGCCCCTCCTGACCACCATTAGATTAGAATGAATGCAGGCTGAGCCGTTTCATGATAAATCTCCTCTGCAAGCAAGAAATGAGGCCTAAAGATACTTTAGAGTATGATGGGTCTGATCCCTGAACAATTATCAGTGGTCAGAAACATTTTTCTAAAAGAATTAACTCATAAGTTTTGAACTACCAGGGAGTTTGTCCTCTTGTTGCTAAGAGCTAGCAGGAGACCTTGAGGTCAGGTGTCAGTGTGGGGGGTGTGGGGACTCCTTCTCCCCTTGCTTTCCCCTTGCTGCTCCCAGTGTGGGACACAAGCCCCACTCGCCTGGCTGACTCTTCTAGGTCAGAAGCCCGTGTGACACAAGCTTTTCTTCATCAGACTTCACAGCCTGAGACCTGCTGTTTGTGCAGCCCTGTTCATACTGAACCTATAACCAGTATTCCAAGAAGGTGCATCTTGATGCAAATGTTTACTCAGAAGCCAGAGCTGGTCTCAGGGTTCACCATTCCCAGGGAGCAACAAGCTTGCCTACTGCTGCAAACTCTGCTCTTAGACCAGAAGTTTCTTGAGGTGAAGCTCGTGAGCCGAGAGTCCTCAGCAGTGGTTCATTGAGCACCGTTCAATTTTTGGAAAGATTGGATGAATGGCACACCTTCTCCCCTGAGCTTCCTTGGTTTGCCTCCAACCTGCCTACACATACCTCTGTGGCACATGGCCCCTGAGCATCTTTTTACTCTCAGAGCTCAAAGTCAGCTTTCGATAAACCTTCTAGTTGTATCTTTTGATTAAATTTTATTCTGAGTATTAAAGTTCTGAATTTGAAATTCCATCATGTAATACTATTTTATTTATTTATTTAAATATGTATTTATTTATTTAAGAGAGGGGGGGGGATTGCATGCAGGGGTGGAGAGGCAGAGGGAAAGGGAGAGGGAGAGAGGGAATCCCAAGCAGGCTCCACACCCACCATGGAGCTCAATCCCACGACCCTGGGCTCCTGACCTGAGCCAAAATCAAGAGTCAGACGCTCAACCGACTGATCACCCAGGCGCCCCCCATCTAATACTATTTTAAATAAGTATATTGCATACTATCATGAGTAATTGTATACTAATGTACTTTAATTAAGTTTATGAGAAGTTCACTAGTTACTGGAAATCACTTAGAAGGCTCTATTGAAAATACATCATTTAAATATTAATCTTAAATTAAATATAGTAGTGTTCTATTATACCGTGCAGAGGAAAAGACACAGGTGGTGGGTGAGTATTTAGTTGGAAGGTGTGCTGTTTATATTGACCCACCCTGACTCTGGTTCACGGATTCATTTGTCCGGTCAATTCTGTTTAAGTGCAGACTCCGGGCAGGTCCGTGTGCTAGGTGACTATAGGCAGAGATATCTCCACCTTCCCCATTTGGGAGGCGTTTGTGTGGCATGTCTGCGGAGCACTGGGACAGCCTGAGGTGGGGATGTCCCCCCCCTGCACCCGTGTAGACTTCAGCTGTCGCTGTCATGCGCAGAGCTACTGCGACCTCACTGACTGTCACCTGCCCCCCCCCCACAGGGGACAAGTGCCTGTCGGACATGCCCTATGACAACAGTGCCAGCTACGAGAAAGAGAATGAGATGATGCAGACCCACGTGATGGACCAAGCCATCAACAATGCCATCAGCTACCTGGGGGCCGAGTCCCTGCGCCCGCTGGTGCAGACGCCCCCCGGCAGCTCGGAGGTGGTGCCGGTCATCAACCCCATGTACCAGCTCCACAAGCCCCACGCGGAGGGGCCCCCGCGGTCCAACCACTCAGCCCAGGACAGCGCCGTGGAGAACCTGCTGCTGCTTTCCAAGGCCAAGTCGGTGTCCTCCGAGCGGGAGGCGTCGCCAAGCAACAGCTGCCAAGACTCGACGGACACGGAGAGCAATAACGAGGAGCAGCGGAGCAGTCTCATCTACCTGACCAACCACATCAACCCGCACGCCCGCAATGGCCTGTCCATCAAGGAGGAGCACCCCGCCTACGACGTGCTGCGGGCGGCCTCCGAGAGCTCCCAGGACGCCTTCCGGGTGATCGGCACGAGCGGGGAGCCCATGAAGGTGTACAAGTGCGAACACTGCCGGGTGCTCTTCCTGGACCACGTCATGTACACCATCCACATGGGCTGTCACGGCTTCCGTGATCCTTTTGAGTGCAACATGTGCGGCTACCATAGCCAGGACCGGTACGAGTTCTCGTCCCACATCACGCGGGGCGAGCACCGCTTCCACATGAGCTAAGCCGGGCCCTAGCGAGGCACGCGGGGCCCCGGGCCCTCCCCTCCTGCCAGTAGCCCCGGACTGGACCAGAACGTTGTGCTTTGATTTCTAGGTGGTTTTTCGTTTCGTTTGGGTTTTTTTTTTTTTAAGTCGGTCGTTTGGCTGGGGTTTGATTTGCTTTTGAAAACAAGATTTTTATTGTTAGATGCAGGGTTACATGGGGAGTCCCCCGCCCCGCCCCCCCCAAACTGCTATGTTACTAGATGTGCTCAGAGACTGCTCGCCGAAATCCCCCTCCCCTGGTGCTTCCTAGAATTCCCCTCCTCTAAAGAAGTGCTCATTTTCAGAGAAAGTTTCCTCAAAACAGGTCAGAGCCTGGGAAGGAATGAGCTGGTTTCTGGGCTGAGCATCCACGGCCCCAGACCCAGTGAGCACAGCCCCCAGGTCAGCCTGGCAGGTGCCCCCCAAACACAGCAGGGCCGAGAAACCCAAGCCACAGCCTCTGACCGCGTGCATCTAGGTCTGGAAGGCTGCAGTTTATAAAAGATGTGATTATAGATAAGTCACAGCCTGCACGAACAGTACCTTGTTGGAGAAACGGACTCCCCGGGGCAAAGGGTGTGGGGAGGGGTCAGAGGACCTGGTGGTCTCCGTCTCCGTTTCCAAACCACTGTAGCAATGCTCAGCCTTCTCCAGCTTGCCGGCAGGTGGAAGGAACCCCCAACTGCACACTCCCGGAGGCCGATCTGGAGACCTCTGTCCTCTGCCTTCTCGAGTCTGTGCCTCTCACGGCCCAGAGTCTGGCACTGCAGTTTTAACATCCATCCTGAAATGCCGACCCTAATTCCTTTGAACATCTCAAATGGTAACATTCCTCAGAAACCAAGACTTTATTCCAAATTCCACATTCCTTCCTTCCCTGGCTGGTTCCACCGACAGCCAGAAGCCTGTTTCCCCTCAGAGGCCCAACCTAGACCCCATTTCAATGACGTCACTGTTTTGTTTGTTGGTACATTTCGTTCCCCGCCCTCACTCTACATTATTCGTGTCTTAAAATCCATAAAGGAAGCGTGCAGAATGATCAGTCATTTTCAGAGCAAGGAACTATGACGAGCAAAGCCCAGGACCTGTGCCTAGCACGCAGAACCTACCTGCTAGAAACTAAACTTTGCAACAGTCTAAAACTCTCCCCGGAAGGACAAAGCAGCCCCTATGTGCCCACCCATATATAGGAGCCATCCTTTCTCACTGGGGGGGCTTGGAACGTGCAGAGCCACAGCATAACCTGCCAGCGAGGTCTGCCGGGAAAGAGGCAGATGGTGCTGGAGGTAGAACCTTCCCCAGGCACGCTGCCGGGAACCCCCCTGAGATGTTTGGTGACTCCAGGCCCCACTGGAAGGGGTAGCCCTCAAGGTTAATCCTATCATTAAGGATAATAATCCCAACCACCTAGGCAAGGAAGAGCATACCATTTCCAATGTTCACATGTTTTTGCCGAAACTGAACCAATGTGAACATGAAAAAAAAAAAACAGAAGAAAAATTGTCCATAAGCACCTCTGCATGCATTCTAAATCTGGGTTTCTTAGTCACGGTGCTCTTGACATTTGGGGCTGGATAATTCTTTGGGGTGGGGGATTCCCCTGCACCTTGCAGAATATTTAGCATCATCCCTGGTCACTACCCAGTAGATGCCAGTAGCAGCCTCATTTGACAACCAAAAATCTCCCCAGCTGTTGCCAAATGTCCCCTGGGGAGCAAGTCACCCCGAGTTGAGAACCACTGCTCAACTTCTAAACCAGTCAAAGGTCTGGGAAGCCTCCCAGAGAGCCAAGGCACTGTCCCCATCGGGAGTCTAGCTCCTGACCCGCATTCCTTTGTCTTCACTGTAAATCCTATAAGTGAATGAGTACTTTTCATTCTTCGGAAGCAAATCTCCTCATGAGTTTTGTTGAAAGGACGGAGTCCACACATGTCATACTTGAGGCGCGGGTTGCTTGGCTTGTGGAACGGTATGGTGTTTTGAAACTGGAAACATAGTCGCAGTGATTGAGGCTCGGGCACACTGGATGCACTGAGTCGGGTAGAGACAGATAGGGCGGCTGACAGCAGTAATTCCACACACAGTCACAGAGAAAGCCACGCTTCAGCCATATGAACATGCTCAAGGTGAAAGACTTCAGAGACTTCCGGTTGGCCGGCCAGTTGAACCTGCCCTGTTCTTTGCCGTCCATCCCACACAGCCAGTCGGTTGAAAGGAGTTACTTTTCCCCACCCCGTGGCTTCAAACAAAGCTTAACCCAGAACTGTAAATAGTGGCCACAGATGTTCTTTCCTAAAACGCTCCCCATCCCCTCCCCCCTTCCACTGCCTTTTCCAGCCAATGTAACCATCTATTTACACACCTTTTCTTGTGGTTTTATATTGTAACACCATTTTTCTTTGAGATTATTGTGCTTAAGGTAAGGTCCCATAGAATGGCAACAAGTAATTAAATTATGTTAGAAAGGTGGTCCTATTCTGTACCGAAAGCTGTTAACGTTTTCTCTTCTAGCTGGTTAAAGTAGGATTTTGCATGACTTCACCCCTTTTTTGTTCTGTGGGCTGTTCTGTTGTTGGATGGCGTGAGTGTGTGTCTTGGGAACCGCTGTGTCCTGAAGGGTACCTAGGCTTTATGCACTCGTCTTTAAAATGAACACCGGAGACAGGAGGGTCGCCAGTCGTGGGTCCGTGTGTTGATCGCAGTAAGAAATTGCTGCCCCGCCCCTCCCGACCCCGTCACTGAGCTTCCCTCGACAGAAAGCCTGGACACATGCTCCTTACCCAGGTGCCTTCTGTGACGTGGACCCGAGAGCATGGGCTGTCCTATCGGAAGAATCACTAAAAAGATTTGCACTGTCATTGCTTTGTCACCAAAGGGCGTATCCCAGCACCAGTCACTTCAGAGACCAGCATGTTCCATTTCCAATCGAGAATCCTCCACATAAAGAAATCTTAGAATCTTCATTGAAAAAGGAAGCTACTGTTATGGAGATGTGAGTTTGGGGTTTTTTTTTGGGGGGGTGGGTTTCTTTCTATTTTTGTGGGGTTTTTTTCTTGTTTTGTTTTGATTTCCATGTGGCTCTTGTCAGTGTGGTATTCTTGCCAAAACAGAAGTGGGATGAGATGGACTTGCAGAGACAAATCATGAAGCAAATGTATTTCTCTTTACCTGCACTTCTTGAGTTTCAGCAATAAGGAAGGATCAACTCTACTTAAAATCCAGATAGCTTTCATTCAGTTCAGTGTGTTGTGTTGTTTGTTTTTTTTTAACTTTAAAATGAACCACAGTCAGATCTATTTAAGGTGTATAGGCATCAGAAGAAAGAAGCACATCCACCCGTGGGTATGGTCGCATTCACTGTGAACAGATGTAACCAGGTATTAATATGCAATATTGTCTCAAATACTTTCTAATACACTTTTTTACAATGTTGTCCGTGGGGATCGTCAAGTACAATTTGCTTGTATCCCGGTGCAGCTTTAGGTCTTCGTCCGCCATTCTGGAAAATACGTGTACAGGATTGTAAATGAGAAAATGCCCTTGTATTTCCCATCGGCCTTCTCTGGTGATGTTAAATTATTTCTGTTTAGCTGTGAACAAGGGGTAGTGTACCCCTGGAGGAATAGAGGATCCTTTTGTACACATTTGGAAATGCTTCTTCTGTAGTGATAGAACAAATAAATGCAACAAATACTTTGTCTGTCCCGTCCCGTGAAGTCCGGGGCCCTGCGGCGCAGCCACCTGCTGCAGACTCCTCCCCCCACCCCCCAGCGGAGGTGGGCGGGCCTTGGGGGCGGCTGAGCCGCAGTTGGGGACCACGTGACCGTGGGCATCAGACGTGTATGCAGCGCTCAACTGGGCACACTGACCGCCTCCCGTCCCCAGCTGCACTGGGCTTCGGGTGCTGAGTCTCGGCCTTTGACTTCAAAATGTGGATTTGAGGCAGGTGGAGGTGGTGAGCATCGATCAGTGCACCCCATGCTCTTTACAGCCCGCTGCATAATGCCATGGGAGGCGAGTCCATGGCTGGGGGGTGCGGGAGACAGTGGCTGACCACAGTGGCCACCTGTCAGGGTCCTGACCCTGCAAAGCTGCACACTTTGGTCAGGGCCCTGACTTAGGTCAGGGCCGGGCAGTGCCAGAAGGCTCATCTCCCTTTTGGAGAGAGAGCCAGACGTCAGATGGGTTCAGACCTAGTGAACGAGATGGGGTAACCAGGTCTGCATGGTGCAACATTTGATCCGAGCAAGGTGAAACTCCAGTGAAATAAACGGTCGTACTCTTTCCCCATCAGCCCCTTCCTGCCATCAATTCCCAAAGGAGACTTTCAAAACCAGCCCTGGACAAGGCAGCATCTTTTGAGGGAGTGTTCAGCCTCCTTAGGTGAGCTCACTGCTGGAGCGTGTTGCTCAGATTGATGTGACCGGATGCCCATTTAGAAATCCGGTCCACCATTTTACAGCTGTCCCTTGTTATTTCACAGGGATCATAGATCCAGAGAATAATGAACATGTACACTTACTTACAGATAAGCCGAGCCCAGCCTAAGGGGGAAAAAGTCACTCAAAAGGATACGTTTGATGGTGAGAGTAAGGAACGTGTTTGTGTGCATCCTGGCAGTTCACATCCTTATGAAGCTTAATAAATTAAACTTGACAGAATGGAGAGGAAAGCTGGTGCTGATCCCTCCCAGACATCCCCGGCTCTCAGCTGCACACGTTGGAGGCTCATCCTGGAGCCCCAGATGTGGCCAGTAGGTGAGAGGGAGGTTTCAAATCTCGATTCCAAGAGCCACCGGTAGGACGAGGGGCTCCATTTCTTGGTTTTCATTATCCTTTATTCTCAGCACATCTTTCTGACACTGAATCTTTAGTATCCCTGCGCCTTCCCTGGTCCCTGCGCACTGCGAGTCAGTGGTGCCTCCACTCGATGGGCCCAAATGATGAGACACACTCTGGGAAGGCTGACCCAGAGGGGGTCCCCCCTTTGTGGGGTGGCAGTGAGGTGTGCCTGGCGGGCCCCAGGAGGACAGCACCAGATTCCAGGTGGGATGCAGCAAGGTGCGAAGAGTTGGCAGCAGGTGCAAAGGACCCAGAAGAGGCTGAGTGGAAGTGATGCATTCCTGATGCCCTGCCACTGTTCCCAGCCCACCTGGAGCAGCCTCTGAGCGCCCCCACCCTCTCTATCTCCCCCGGGGAGCCCCAAGGCTGCTCCTGAGGTTTCCTGCATGCATTTTATCATTCCCACTGGAAACTCCTGCTCTTTTTTTTTTTTAATATTTTTTGTTTATTTATTTGACAGAGAGATAGCACAAGTAGGCAGAGTGGCAGGCAGAGGGAAAGGGAGAAACAGGCTCTCTGCAGAGCAGGGAGCCCGATGCGGGGCTCGATCCCAGGACCCTGGGGTCATGACCTGAGCCGAAGGCAGACACTTAACCGACTGAGCCGCCCAGGCGCCCCAAGGAAACTGCTGCTCTTGCGCACTTCACTTCTGTTCCCGATGAGTGCCGTGAATGTACAGTTGCACTATATATATTTTTAAAGATTTTATTTATTTGAAATAGAGAGAGAGAGAGAGAGAGAAAGAGAGAGCATGATCGGGGGAGGGGCATAGGAACAAGCAGACTCCTGCTGAGCTGAAGCGGGGCTTGATCCCAGGACTCTGAGATCATGATCTGGGCCCAAGTCAGACGCTTAACCAACTGAGCCACCCAGGTGCCCCAAAAGTCGCCCTATATTTTAAATGTTAGTGTGAAGTTGGGGGAGCTAAAGATCAAGATTGCGGGTCCAGAAGCCAAAGATCCCTGTTCCCATTGCTAATTAATTAGTCATATTTTCTATCAAAATCGAATGTCTTGGAGGTTTTGTGACTCTTTGGTGGAAGCGTGCGTTGTCATCGAGATCATATGGATTCTCAAGGAACAGAATCCCTTCAGCACTTTCTAAAAGTCCTGTGCTTTTTTTTTTTTTTTTTTTGTATGGCTTCTCAACTCCAAACAGAGAGCAAGGCACAAGAGGAAAGTCAAGGGCACCCAGTGATTGATACAAGACTAGGGGTGGGACGGTGAGTTCCTCCCCAGGCCAGGATCTGCTTGATGTCTCTGGGTTTCCTCTGCACCAGAACCTGGAGAAGCAGGAGGTGGCCCAGCCCCACCGGCTCAGGGATGCTGCCAAAGCATCACCACTCCCTGCTCTGCTTGCCTCCTGGCAGTCTTACCTACCTTTCCCCAAACACTCCGCCCCCAAGCCCTCTACAACAGGAGGAAATGGAGCCCCTTGGCTCTGAGGATAACAGTGCTGCCTCACAGCCAGGCTCCTGTCCTCTCACTGGCCCCTCCTGCCCTGAACCCAAATTCCCAATCCCCAGCTGCCTCAAGGCTTCCTCGCTCACCCACCCCAACCCCACCCTGGTGCTAGGGCTTCCAGAGATCCCCTGTGACCCTAGTTCTCAAATGCAGCTCAGAATCACCCGGGTGGTCATTAAAAACGCAGTTTCCAGAGACCTGCTGCTGATCATTCCAGAGCTGGGGGTCTGCGTGGAGTCCACCCACTGGGCGTGGGACCAGCTCCCCCAGACCAGAGAAGCTGATTCCCCATCCCGTTTCTCCCCAACACAGTTTACAGCTTAACCCTCTTCCTCTGCTCAAACCTATTTTTTTTTTGAGTGAGGAAGAACAATTAATAATGACTCTCTCTTCCCCTCTTGAGTCTGAAACAACTCAGAGACAAGAGGATTAGAGAGTGGAAAACCAAAATAAATTGCTGTTACACATAAAACCTAGATTAGAGGACACAGCTTCAGGGCGTGATCACAGCGGTCTTGCAAACTCCCTTGACCTGAATGAGACCAACGTGCTCCCCTGGACTCAGGCAGCATTTAAGTTCATGCACCCCCGGGAAGACTGAGCCCCAGCCCTGTGGGGGATGGGGGATAGGAGACCCAGGAGGCAGCACAGCCCAGCAAAGCCGAAGGAAGCGTGCTCAGTTCCTGCCTCCAGAAGAGTGTGATGAGGTGACCAACCAGGTGATAGGGAGCCACTGGAGGCAAGGAGGGAAGATGGAGTGAGAACCAGGGAGGACCCAGGCGGTCCTTCCTGCAGGGGTCAAGCTGCTGACCTTGGAAGGGAGTCCAGATAAGAGGGAAGCAAAGATGAGAGGGCTTGGATTCTTGCCACTAGAATGCGATTTCCATGAATGGGGTGGTTTGGGATTTTATTTTTTTAAGATTTATTTATTTATTTTAGAGAGAGAAAGAGAACACGAGAGAGGGGAGGGGCAGACAGAAAGGGAAAGTGAATCTCAAGCAAACTCTCCACTGAGCGTGGAGCCCGATGAGAGGCTCAATCCCACGACCCCAAGATCATGACCGGAGCTGAAATCAAGAGTCGGATGCCTAACCCACTGAGCCACCCAGGCGCCCCTGGGTTTGTTTTGTTTTTTTTAACGTACTAACTGCCACATCCTCAGAGTCAACAAGATTACCTGGAAGAACCTAGGTGCCTGCTCTGATCTGAAAGTTTGTGTCCCCTCAAGTCCGTGTGCTGAAATCCCAGCAGAGCCTTCAGGAAAGGGATTAGTGCCCTCATAAAAGGGGCCCCAAAGAGATTCCTGTCCCCATGTGAGGACACAGCGTGAAGCCATCACACAAAAGAGGGCCCTCAGTCTGACCCTGATCTCACACTTGCAGCTTCCAGAACTCTGGGAACTAGTTTCTGTTGTTTCTAATCCCCGCGAGTCTGTGGCTTTTCGTTACTGCGGCCCCTTGGGTGAAGGCGGTGCTCCATGAACATAGGCTACATAATCCCCTATTTAAGATGATTTGATCCATTGCTCATTGAAGGAATAACAGTCTCAGGTCCTAGAGGAGCCATTAAGACCACAGAGGGTTTGAAGAGGGGAGCAAGGTTTGGTCTTCTCTAAGCGACCGGATGACGAGAACAGGTGAGCTGTAGGGAGAGGTCCAAGACCTGAGAGTCACCAGGATGTGGATGGCTGGCTGTAAGGAAAGTGACAGATGAGCCACGTGCCTGAAGAGGGAGACCGGGGGGCAGGGCAGCAGCTTTGAAGAGCCCACGAAAGGAAAACCAGCTGCGTGCAGCACCCCAGATTTTCTCTGTGCAGGAAGAGAGGCCACAACCGGGTCCAAGAAAGCAGTGGAAATGAGGAGGGGCAGAGAAGGAGCTACTGGCTGAGGGTCCAGGACACTCACAGGGACATTCAGGGAGCACCCCCATGGAGGGGTGGCAGAGAAGAAACCAGGAGCCCTGGATACCGCGGGCCTCAGGCCTCAACTTGGACCTGCTGCTTTAAAAATGCCAAGTTCTGGGCAGTATTTTCTCAGGGACACAGGTACAGATATCATGGTGAAGTCCCCTTGCTTTTTTCACTTTTTGGCAAGGCCAAGGACAGGAACAAGGCTGACATCCCTGAGCTCAGTCTCCTGGCTGCCCTCCTCTGGGGCCAGTGGGTGCCCCAGGGAGCAGGATGATGTCCCCTCCCTGCTCAAGAGCCATCCCAAGTGTCCCTCCTCCCTGGCAGTAGGGTGCTGGCCCGCGGAGCAGATGGGCTGTGGCTACCCGGTGAATCGGCACGACGGGAAGCAGATGTAGCCACCAAGGTCCCCGTGCACAACTGGGAACCAGCCGGTTGGGGAGGAAATTTGCATAACAAGGATAATTTGGTACCAAAACTGTCCCCTGAAGTGAACTACATGGATCTCGGTACAGCTAACAAATTTCACTTCTTCTTTCCCATGTTTGTCAAACCAACTAGATGTGACATTGAGCATGTGAATTGTCCCAAGATATTCTATGTGTCCCTCCGTGGGTCAGCTCCAGGCCTCCCTTCTGCGCTGCCCATCCCGGGGCCTCTCACGCAGGGGTCCCCTCCCCGGGTGTGCCCGGGCACATGCACCCATGCCTACGCCCAGCAGGGCGGGCCCAGGCTCTCCAGAGGCCTGCTGGCTGCTACGCTGGGGCGGCATCACCTCCGGGGCATCTCAGCCCACCCGGCACCTGCGGCAGCTTCCTCATCACATCTCCCTCCCGCTTCCTGTGGGCAAGGGCGGGCCGGGCCCCACAGCAAGGAGGGTCTGTGGTTTTGGGGCCTTCATCTGATTCCCCTTTCAGGGCCTCCTCCCTCTGGGCCCTGCCCCTCCCAAGACCCGCTGTGGCCCCCCTGCCCACACCCAGATCCTATCCCTGAAAGCATCAGGATGTTGTTTCAAAACCGCGGTGTGCCACCCAGCGGGAAATCGGTTGCATGTTTATATCCAGTGTGAGTTCGGGAAGTCTGCCACCATGACTGCATCCCTGAGAGGTCAGGGAGGCTGGTCTAGGCTTCAAGTCCACTTTCTCCAGAATGGCATCCAGCCTGACCACCACCTGACCACGTGGTCCCTCCAGCCTCGCCGCTGCTGAACTAGTCATGCAACAAGGCTGAGCTCACTGTACTGAGCTGGTTTTTGGAACTTTCTCAAGACCAGGTCTCTGTGTTCCTGGAATCCTTGAATAAGTCCATGCTGGGAGCTCTCAGGATTCTGTGTCTCAAGTGTCCACCTCCTCCATCAGACTGTGAGCCTCTGGAGGGCAGACATCTAGCCTCCATCATCCCCAAATCTCCAACAACAAGCAAAGTCAGGCATTCACAGCTCTAGGAATGTTGTGTGGTATGTGAAATGGATCTTCACTTCTACTCCCTGGACTCCTGGGGTCTTATCTTGCCCTAAATGATGACCTGGACCCCACCTCATGACTCTTCCTTCTGAAGCCCCCTCCCATCTTCCCACTTGCTTCAGGGCCAGGGTCACTCTCCCGGAGACAAGCATGAGGCAATGGGACTCAGGCCCCAGGCTCCCGGGCTCCCTGAGGCTCTCCAGGAGGGTCCTGTCTGCATCCTGGCATTTGGGCCCTCACAGGGGTTTCCATCCAGGGGACAGACTGAGTGGTCCTGACGGGAAGCTGCTGATATAGAGCAAGAGGGGCTGAGAGTCAGGGAAGGCAAGCCTGCTGGGGGTCCCCTGGACCAAGTGCATCTCAGTCAAATCTTGAGAGACAGGGAGGTAGAGAGAAGAAGCGGAATCATGCAAAATATCCAGTTAAAACCAGAGGAAAGCAGAAAGAATGGAAGAGAAGGAGGGAAGGAAGGAGGAAGGAAGGAAGGAAGGAAGGAAGGAAGGAAGGAAGGAAGGAAGGAAGGAAGGAAGGAAGCCAATAAATGGAAAGCATAAGAATGTACAGTTGTGTGCCATTGGTCTAAATGCACCCATTAAAGGGACACCTGGGTGGCTCAGTCAGTTAAGCATCTGACTCTTGATTTTGGCTCAGGTCTTGATCTCAGGGTCCTGGGATCAAGCCCTGCCTCAGGGCCCACGCTCAGCAGGCAGTCTGCTTGAGATTCTCCGCCCTCTACCCCTCCCCCAACATGTGAGCTCTTTCACTCTCTCTCAAAATAAATAAATAAAAGCTTTAAAAAAATAACTAAATGCACCGATTAAAACACAGAGATTATCAGAGTGGATCCACAAACAAGCCCCAACTATATGTTGTCTGCAAGAAAGCCCCTTTAAATATAAAGACACGTAAGCTAAAAGGAAAGACGTGGAGAAAGACACCATGTTAGCACTAATCCAAAGAAAGCAGGAGTAACATATGAAACTTTCAGACAGAACTGACTTCAGAGCAAGGACACTTATCAGGGACAAAGAGGAGCCTTACCTAATGATAAAGGGGTCTGTTCTCCAAGAAGATGTAACAAGCCTGAATGTGTATGTAGGGGCCTAACGACAGAGCATCAAAATACGTGAGGCCAAACTGATAGAAATGCCAGGGAGAAGAGATGAACCCATGCTTGCGGTCAGAGGCTCTCAGAACCAGACAGATCCAGCAGGCAGAAAATCAGCAAGGACACAGAGAACCTGCAAGACAGAAGAAGTTATTGGGGTGAAGGAAGGTGGCGAGAAAATTCAAGGCAAAGGGACAGTATGTATACAGGTGCAGAGACTCGAACGTGGAAATGGTGTTTGAGGAAGGCCTTGGTCCAGAGTTTGGCTAGAGTGTCCTGGGATGGCTTTCTGGGCCTGTGGCCTCTGGCCGTCCCCCTGTGGGGTGGGGGACAAGCAGGAGGAGGGGGACCATGTTTAGCCCCAGAAGTGTCCTCTCAGCACCAAAACTAAGCAGGGGCCAAAGAGGGGTGGAAAATAAGCCCTGTTCTTGTCCTGGAGGGGCCAGGCTGCTCGGGAGGAAGGGCAGAGATGGGTGTGTGCATCAGTTTCAGGTAGTGAAACTAAGGCCAGGGAAGCAGAGTGACTTTTTCAACGTCACAGAGAGTCACCCTTGAGCCATACTTCCTAAAGCTCATTATGCATAATACAAAAAGAAGAATGGGACAGAGTATTTTGGGAAAAAGCACACACTCCTGCCCCTTCTCAGAGAGTAATGCTGTATGGTAGCATTTGAAAGGCTCCAAGAGGGGCGCCTGGGGGTCTCAGTCAGTGAAGCATCTGCCTTCAGCTCAGGTCATGATCCCAGGGTCCTGGGATCAAGTCCCGCATCGGGCTCCCTGCTCAGCAGAGAGCCTGCTTCTCCCTCTGCCTGCCCCTCCCCCTGCTCATGCTCACACACTCTGTCTCAAATAAATAAATAAAATCTTAAAAAAAAAAAGTTAGGCTCCAAGAAGAATGGAATATAGGTTCTTTAATCCAGATGCCCACAAATGGATTTAACTCCACCAGATCCCCACTGTCCCTTGTTTATTGTTAACGTCCATGTTGCTCGGGGAGGGCATGGTGAACAGCACCTAGCCTGTCCCTGCTCTAGGAGCAACCCCCACCCCCAGCCATGCCCCAGCACTGAGGTCTGGACCACTGCTCAGCAAGGCTATTCCTGCGGCGCCAGGCCCTATGCTGGGGGCTCTGTGTGCTTCTCTTACTGCTCCCATCTCCCTGCTGGGTGGTCCCTAACATCCTAGGCTGTGGATGAAGACCTAAGCGTGGCTCCATGACTTGGTAGATGTCCCAATCCGGGGGTGAAGCCAGGGTGAGAACACAGGCTCCCAGGCCCAGACGGTGTCCTCCCAGCCCCCCGTGGAACTGATGGGTGCCTTTGACACAGCAGGGTGCTTGTATGGGTTGTCTCCTGCCTTCTGCAAGTTTGTCTTTCCATGAGAGTAGAATTGTTTCAGGAACATGTCTTTTGCTGCCAACAGGGGTGTAGCTGGGGCATTTGAGAAGTGAATTTGGGGGTGTTGCATTCTCTTTATGGCAAGGAAGAAAGGAGGCAGGAGGCTCACATTCTCAGCCTATGCCTCCACTCGACATTGAGACATAAGACCTGATGTAGGGCCCGGATGATTCAGAACATGTTGAGGTCCTGTACACCTGGGCTGACATTTGAAATGGAGCAGCACACCATTTCCTGGTTCAGGCTTTGGTGAAAAACACCATTAGACCAACCATAAAACACGTGGGGAAAACAAAAGAAAGAAATAAATGTGCTGAGTTGGTCTCGGATACCAGGCACAGTGCCCTTGTGATCCTTGCAAGCTCCCATCACACCTCACGTCTCAGACAAGATGCGTCGTTTCCCCCAAGTCACACAGCGTTCGCGGACCCCTGATACCCAGGATATCGCAATTTAATAACAAAATAAAAGCAATACACCAACATGGAGGTAATACAACTTCTTAATAATATAGCTACTACGTCATGTTGGATGTAAGGGAAAAGGAAAGGTATCAGTTATGTTAATAAATTATTATTTGTTTTCCAAACAGTTCCCAATGACTGGTTGCTGTTAGGTATTATTCACATTTCTGTTTTTCAGTACCTAGACTTTTCAGTTCAGACTCGGTCATATTTTGTATCCATCACCATACACAGTTAGAATTTCTTTTCTTGTGGCAAGAACTTTTAAGATCTACCCTCTTGGAAACTCTCAGCTATGCAATACAGTGTTAGTATCGTTACCAAGCTGCGCATGACACCCGTGTGACTTATTTATTTCATAACTGCAAGTTTGTACCTTTTGATCCCCTTCACCCATTTTTTCCATGCTATGCCCCCACCTCTGGCAACCAGCAATTATGAGGAAGAGCCCTCAAAATTGTTTCACTTGGGTGATGTAAGTCTTGCTTACAACATTTTATGTTCAGAGGCTAGGGTGGGAGGCAGGCAGAGAGAACAGTTTTGGGAAAAAACATAATAAAGAAACTTGAAAATTTACATCCACGGGGCATGCCTGAATTTGAATGATGGGATGAAGACATGTGTTGAGAAAGACTAATGATCCAGAAAGAGAATCAGAAGTAGTAGAAAGCTGAGTGGGAAAAAAACTGCACAGGAAAAAAGAAAAAAAGGTGTAGCCTTCCACTCTTCCCTGCTATCCGAGGGGGGAGGAAACCACCATGCCGGAGCCCACAGCCTCCTCCAGCGCCTCCCATGGGGCTCAATGCCAGGCCTTCCTCATGAAGGATGAGAACAGCCCTCCCACTGGGTGGCTGAATGCAGCCCTCCTCCAGCAGACCCAGAGACACCATCACTGAATGAATATTCAATGGGTTGGACACACAGAGCAAGGAATACGGCAGGAGCAATGTGGACAGCAAGCCTGGGACAAAGGTGCCATTATCTCTTATTTAGAGATCATGGGAAAGAGAGTCCTGGACCTCGCTCGCCTGAGGTCCCCCAGCTGGTGGGAGCCACACGTGTCACCACACCATGGTGACCGGGGCTGGGACTCGTGTACAGAATCAGGTGAAGCAAACAGAAGGAGAATAATTCCTCCGCCTTAGGATGACTTGGTCACCGGCAGGCACTCTGGGTGCATGCACACCCCCATTTAGGCAGCATCGAGGGTGTGAACATAGAGTAGCTGAAAAGGCATGTCTTACAGAAGCGAGGAGCAAATCTGATTTCTTGACCATTTGCATGGAGGAACAGAGCTTCTTTCCTTGCCTGTAGCACAGAGATTCTGGAGCCTACATCACAGCCCACCTGTGTCGGTCCCCAAACAGCGGTTTGACGTAGAACATCACTGTTCCGTACATGGTTACTTACATTTAAATTCACTGAAATGTAAAGAAATAGAAAATTCAGTGGCACCAGCCACATTCCACGTGCTCGGTAAGCCACACGTGGCCACAGCTACCATATTGGACAGCGCAGATATGGACGCTCTCCACATCGTGGAGTGCTGATGAGTCCCCCAGCATCCAGCCCGGTGCCCAGAAAAGGTCGTACCTGACAAACACTGATTCCCTCCCCAAGTAAACCAGCTTTTCTCCATGAAGCCTGCCCTGGGATACCGAATCCTAAAGGCTCCCTTCAATATCCAAATTATGCAGCAACTTTCATTTCCCCTTTGGAGACCAGGGTTTTCACTCCGCCAGCCAGGGAGATGACATTTGCCTGAGGACATGCGCTTTGTGAAAAACAGGCTCACTGGGGCCTTCACGGTGTTGGCTAAGTGGGGATTGCTCCCCCACCCCGACCAGTGCCTTGGAACCCAGGGACCTGCCTGACTTCCACCCCATTCCCTGTGCTGCGTCAGAGCCCTGGCTGGCTGCTTCTGTGACCTCCAGTCCCCTTCCTGGAGCAGCAAGCTGCAAAACAGAAACTGAGGAGCCCGTGGTGGGAGGGTGGGATTTCCAGCAAAATAGGGAAGGGCTCGTTATACCCTGCTGGTACATTCTTGCAGGATCATTCTCCTCCCAGGAGAAAAAGAGGAAAAGAAGGCAAATCACTTTCCTCTTGCTTCTGCTTCTCCTAAATAAACTGCTTGCCTAATTTCCTTTGCACTTAGAGAAATGTTCCTTGTGAAAGCTGCTGTTTCCACACATTCACACAGCAGGGCTCCGGGAGGCATTTGCATTTCGGGACCCTCCCCTCGCCAGGTCTCCCCCCCTCCCCCTTCCTGGAGCTCCAGCCATCCTTGCTCCTTGCATCTGGGCTTGAAGACAAGTGCCAGCTCAGATCATCTGCTTCCTCCTTCAGCAGAGTGTGCTGGTCCCTGCTGGACCCAGGGCCAGGACACAGCTCTGGAAGATTCCACCAGGCATCAGGCTACAAAATACAGGGCTGTGTGCGCCAGACAGTTACACACTCAGGGCCACAAGAAGGAAGTCAAGGCCATTCCTAATCCCAGCCTTTGTGTACTGGGCTGGAGTTGGACCTTCTGGTTAATAACTCAGTCTGACCGACCTCCTCTTCGAACCAGAGTGAGATGCCATATGTGAAGAAGGTACCTACACAAGGTCAATCAGCCAGTTTGTGTGTGCTTGTCTCTGTGCTGAGGACTCGAGAATAGGAATTTCGTGGGTAACAGAGATTTCGAAAGCACACTGGCTGAAAGGAAGCCGGTCGCTCACCTCCCCCAGCCCCACCATTCATCATGTCTGGTTGACCCAGGAAAGAACAGCTTACTGAAAAGGGATTCAGCCACTTCCAACTTATATAGAAAGCAAGCACTGGTGAAGGTTCTGCTGGAAATCTCCTGTGGAAAATACAGGCCAGAGCCTGTTGGAAGTCCGATTAATAAAGCATTTTTTAAGTGCAGTACATTAAAAAAAGATAAAAGTGAAGAAACCCAAAATTTGAGGTTTTAGCACATTAACTACCGGAACATTTTCTAATATCTGAGCTGGAATTCCTTTAAATTGTATCCACATTGAAAAGGATGTGTCCTGTAGCCTCCAGGGCCTTCCGGGAGCCTTGGGGGAAAGGTGGGAGAAGCTCTCCATCTAGTGGTGAACAAATGTGGGCTTGGACACAATCAATGCCTTTGACGACCAACCTTCTGTTTCCAGGAGGACGTGCTGCACCTGGGGGCTAGGGGTGAGCCACTCCACACCCAGCCCAGCTCCCTGACTGCAGGAGGGAGAAGCCGAGCCCTGGGACAGTAAAAACATACCCCAGTCGCTCAGCCAGATAAGGGTGGAAACCGGCTTGCAACCAGGTAAATATCAGAATCATTTGGTTATGAGTTGATTTTCAAATGACCCTTTTAAATCTCATTCAGCCATGATGCCTCCTGAAATCAATCCTTGCATAAACTCTGTTAACACCAAGAGTAGGGATCTCCCTCATCCTCACTCTGGTCCAGAACCCCGCTAGCCTTGATGGATGCTCTTAATCTGTGTCTACCTGGGGAGCCACCTTGACCTTTGTTGAGCTTTGCCCTGAGCCAGGCAAGGAGCATAAGGAGCTCACTTGCAATAAGAATGTAGCCCAGACATCAGAAAGGATGAATACTGAACTTTTACATCAACATGGATGGGACTGGAGGAGATTATGCTCAGTGAAATAAATCAAGCAGAGAAAGTCTATTATCATATGGTTTTAGTTATTTGTGGACCATAAGGAATAGCATGGAGGACATTAGGAGAGGGAAGGGAAGAATGAAGGGGGGGAGTCAGAGGGGGAGACGAACCATAAGAGACTATGGACTCTGAGAAACAAACTGAGGGTTCTAGAGGGGAGGGGGGCGGGGGGATGGGTTAGCCTGGTGATGAGTATTAAAGAGGGCACATTCTGCATGGAGCACTGGGTGTTACACGAAAACAATGAATCATGGAACACTACATCAAAACTAATGATGTACTGTATGGTGACTAACATAACATAATAAAATAAGTTAAATTAAAAAAAAAAAGAATGTAGCCCAGACGATGATTCTTCTTACTGCTGGCCCTTTACCCCTTGGCCTCCAGATTCCTGGAGCTGAGATCTCTGATGTCTTGCAGGGGAGGAAACATTTTTCTCTGCCCTCTGAGATTCAGTGGCTGGGTCTGAGGAGTAAAGTGGCAGTAGATAGATCAACAGGAGAAAAGGTTTACGATTTTATTTGGTGTTAAAAGTTTTGTATGGCATGGAAGAAAGAAATAAATGCCTAGGCTTGGAGGCTTTTGTGCTCCTTGGACAAAGGAAGATGAAAGTCAAAGAAAAGAGACTGAACTTGCAGGGGCAGTGATTTGTAAGATGGAAAATATGACGGGAAGCTGGTGGCAGATGAGGACTCTCTGTTTGGGCAAGGGGAAGATGCCTTCACAAGGAGAATTTATGCTCTGCTCTCAGGAGGATGGGGAAGGGCAGAGAGCTCATCCTGTAACTACTTTTTATCAATTGCCTTTGGCTCCAAATAATCCTTACCCCAGAGTGGCATATTTGGGGGTGGTGCACTCTGATCTCAGGGACCCTGGTTGTGCCTGCCACCACTCCAGTGTCCACTGACCACAACCAGAGAGGACCCCGTACAGTGTGGGTGAATGAGTGGCCACTGGGGCTAGCCCATCTGGGCTCTTGTTCCAGACTTAGGGTAGCTCGGGCATGTTATTTGTTGTCTGCAGGCCCCCATGTATTCATCTCTGAAGACGGGATGAGAACAGTCCCTGCCTTAAAAGGTTGTTATGAAGACAGCATGGGAAAGGTGTGGTGCCCAGCACATAGGAGACACTCAGAGAGGCCATTTTCAACCCCTCTTCTGTTTCATACCCTCTGAGATATTTACATCCTGTCATCTAATTATCAAGATTGGCCTAGCACTGGGTCAGCCTCAGCCTTCAGACAGGGAGGTACATGGGCACACCGTGGAGAGTATCGATGTCTTCACTCAACTTTCGTAAGCGTTTTCCACTACTACATCTCTAGGAAGAAAGGCATTAGTCCATTGAAAGCCCTCACTTCCCTCATGACTAATCTTTTGTATTTTTGAATGGCAGCTACATTGAAAGGAATCATCCAGTACCACTTCAATTAGTTTGAAGAGTGAAAAATTAAGGTATCTAAATGTCTGTCCGCAGCCAAGATAGATTATCAGGGACCAGATTTTTACCTTCCTGTCTGGAAAAACCAACAAACAAACAACAACAACAACAACAAAAGGGACTGTGGTCAAAACACAATAGTTTTCAAGAAAATACACATAAAGCTGTGACTATCAGTAATCCCTGAAAGAGGGACAACCAGTGAGTCGAGTCTTATAATTGACTCAACTCACTGGCTGGACAGAGCATCCAGGTAGCAGCACAGATTGGGACACTGGCAGACCCCTGAGTTGAGGGGAGTGGAGTGAAGGATCCTATGAAGGCAAGGCAGGTATAGGACTCAGGACAGAGTGCCAGACAAGAGAGGGCTACATAGAGACAGAACTCCCAGAGATCTACAGAGGCTTTCCCTGAATGTTCATCCCTGGGAGGAAACCATCTGAAGGTGGAAAAAGAACCATCCAAAAGGATTAGAAGGAGCACTCCCTAGCCAATCACACGGTGCTGGGAATAGGTCTCTCCTGCTAGGCAGGGTTTACAAGGAATCAGGGAAGAGTACACAAAATACCCTTGCCTCAGAAGTGAGGAATGATTAACCCTCCACTGATCCCTGTTCCATTCCCACCTGGCAAGTCTTAAAAGCAAGACCTGGAAGAATTGAACTATTTCCAAGTAAATTAAATTAACCTAGAACAAAACTCAAGAATAGTTATAAGAAGAGAAAAATACCCAGCACTCAGCAAAGTAAGATTCTCAATGTCTGGAATCCAATCAAATATTCTCAGGGATGGAAAGAAGCAGGAAAACATGATCCGTAAAGATCAATGGAAGCTAAGAACTGACATAGGTGTTAGAATAACCAGGTAATACATTACCCATCATTTATTCCATTAGTATGCGGAACATATAAGAACACATTATTCCATATGTTCAAAAGATGACAAAGTGACATAGTTGATATAAAAAAAATGCAAACAGGTGCACCTGGATTGGCTCAATAGGAAGAGCATGCAACTGACTTTCGATCTTGGAGTCATGAGTTTGAGCCCCACATTGGGTGTAGAGATTACTTAAAAAACAAGTAAAAACTTAAAAAAAAAAAGTCAACATTAAAAAAATAAAAGATGCAAATAAAAATTCCATAGGTGACAACTACAATGTATGGGATGACAAAAATTTAGCTAGGATTAAGGGCAGATTACACATTGCCTGAGAAAGGATTAGTGGACTTAACAGTATAGCAATAGAAACTATGCTAAATAAAGTACAAAGAAGAAAGAGGGTCCAAACTTCAGCAACTTATTACATGTTCAAGTGAAGTCCTTGAAGAGGGGAATGCGGGAGCCAAAGTTTTAGAAAGTGGGAAATATCTCATCAGCTATTATGATTGCTATTATTAAAATGTAGTGGGATGCCTAGTAGAGTTTCTAGACTGACACTGGTGAGGCAGGAAAACACCAGCAGTGCCTGTCTACTGAGGCAGACCCTTCTTTTGCTCTGTGAGCAGTGGGAGCACCCACCCTACCTGCACCCCGAAATGAGCAGGAGACCAGTCGCTCCTCAGCCTTCAGCACAGCCTGGCCAGGGGCCTGGGGTTGGGGGGAGCTTGCCCTAAAGGGAGCTGCAGTTGCCTCTGTAGCCAACCCAGGCAGAGGAGGAAAAACTTCTACAGTACAGGGAAGAGTTCTTTGGGGGCCAGGAGCAACTAGATCAGGGATCAGGGGAAAGCATCCTGTGCTTTGAGGTCAGCAGTGTCTGCACCATGGAGACAGGTGGGATGTGAGGAGTGGGGGTCATCTGAAGAGCCCCATGGAGCCAGTGGCCAGTGAACTCCAGGAGCACTCACATTGCATATATTGTTCTGCTCCATTACTTCTCTCTGTTGGCCCCACAGTTTACACAAAGCCAGGTCAATCTCCGCAGCTGGGTCTTCATGTGCCATGGGGTCCTAGGGTAGAGACCTGAGCCCACATGCTAGGTGGGGATTGAGGGCACTACCACTTCCTCAAATTGCCTACCACCCATCTTCAGGGAAAGAGGCTCCAGGCATCAGGCACAACTCCACGCTAACCTGGTCGTGTGGGCTGCCTTCCCTCTGGAGAGAGGCCAGCGTCATTTTCCACTGTATTTAACAGATGATTCCAAAGATTGATGCGAATGAATGCCTCTAGGCATGCCTTACATTAGGCCAAATCCTAGGGAATTTCCAACATTGGACCATCTGGTCTACACTCAGAGGGACATTGCAAGGTGGGAGCACGCGAAGTCTTCTGTCCTTGGAGAGCAGGATGGAAAAGCTAAGATCATCTCATGCTTTGTCTTACATTTTATTTTGTTTTACCTTATCTAATCTTAGCTCTACAACGTTCTTCTTGTGCAGAGAACCACCCAAGCTTGCAGGTCCATGCTTTCCCAGGGCAGCATTTCAAATCCAGCTGGTCTTCAAGAAAGAAAAACATCCCCATGGTGAATAGCCAAGAATCCAGGTGCTAAAAGGTCGGGATTGCCCAAAGTTCCCCAACACTAATAAAGGAAGAATTAGAAATTATCAGTGGTGTAGAAAGAGTGTTCAAAAAATTTTGCCTAGAGAATTGGTGAGTTATTTGAAAAAAATCCATATAAATACCATTGTCACCTTTAACAACATTGAGAGGACCCTGCTGCATTTCCCACACCATGTAATATCTCGTTTCACATACATGTTATGGCCCCTTCCTCTTTACCCCTCTCAGACTCCACATTCTCTAGACCAGCACTGTCCCATAGAATTTTCTGTGATGATGAAAATGTTCTACTTCTGCCCTGTCCAGGGTAGAACCCACAGGCATGGTGCTATTCAGCACCTGACATGTGGCTACCACAACCAAAGAACCGAATGCTTTATTTCATTTCATCTTATAATTAATTTAAAGCTTTATCACGACACGTGAATGGCGGCTATCTACACCACTGGAAAAAGAGTCCGTTATCCTGTCTCCCAAGCAGGTTTCCTACTTGGTACCTACCATGCTTGCTCTACCACGTTAACATTGTCTGAGTTTTGGCCAAAAGCTGGTCTGCGCTGGTTTGACTACATGCTTCATCTTAAATGAAACATCCCTACAGAATTTTAAATTTGGAAATTGTAGACAAGGATTCTTGCCCATCCTGAGACGTGTGAATCGAGAGCAAATCCATAATTTAGTGGAAAGAACTTTGCCCATACTCACACAAAGTCACACGCCTGGGATGTCCTCCAGCGCGTTGAGATGACACTTGTTACAGCTTGACCTGAAATAGTGCCTCCCTTCTTCCCTGTACTCTCCATTTAGTATTTTCTCATTGTTGCTTCTGATGCTGTTTTTAATGTGCTTAGCATGTCTTGCCGCAAAGGCCCTGGGTCCTGTGTGAAATGTCACTTTACTGTTCTTATTGATTATCTAGTGCTACATGCAACTGATCCCCAGACCTAGCAGCCTCACACAGGAAACACTTGTTATCCAACAGTTTCTGGGGGTCAGGAATCCAGGTGCAGCTCAGCTGGGTTTTCTGACTCAAGGTGTCCCACAAGAACACATTCAAGTTTGTTGAGCCAGTGTCTTATGTGAAGGTTCAGCTGGGGGAGGATGCACTTCCAAGCTCATTCACATGCCTGCCAAGATTTAGTTCCTCTCGGGAAGTTGGGTGAAGGACTCCAGTTCCTTATGCACCAGAGATCTCCCTCTGTCCTTGCCATGTGGGCCTCTCCATAGGGCAGCTCACAACACGGCCGCTGGACACCATCAGAATGAGCAAGTGAGAGAGCAAGGGAAGGAGAATAAACAGGAAACTGCAATCTTTCTGTGAACCAACTGTGGACATGACATCCCATCTCCTTCTATATTTGGTTCATTAGAAGCAGTTCACACTCCAGGAAACCATGAACAAAACAAATCAGGATCCTGGTGTCTGTCCACCAGCATCTGCCCTCTGGCCCCAGTGGTTCTATCCTGACACCTGTAAGATACATTCACCTCCCAAGTGCCTCATCTCATTCATGCAACAACTCAAGTCCCAAATCTTATCATCTATGTCAAGCCCAGGTTCAGATAAGGCCCTAGAGGATGGTTCATTAAATGCAGTTCCCGGGACACAACTTCTCTTGATGTGTGGACCAGTGAGGGATCTGCCCCTTCACCTCCCACATAAATGGCAGGATAGGCACAGGACAGCAGCTGAGCACATTCTCATTCAAATCCAGGAGACACGAGAGGCACGCAGGGTCACTGATCCACAGTGGCTCTGAGATTCTGTCAGGCAAATGTTGGGAATGTTTTAAGTTTCAAGGCCTGAGAATAAATTCCTCTGGCTCTTGGCTTTACCTTCTGAGCCATCCTTCCTTTTCCATGAATGGTGATGGCAGGTGAGTCGTTTGTTCTTCCTGTTTCTTCCCAGAAGGACTTTGGGAGACTGATATCCACGTTTCAGTTTTCGTTTACTATTGTAAATTGTCCTAATGGTTGGAAGTGGGTGAATCTGATGGGAATTCCAGCTGGGAATTTATCCCAGGTGTCCTTAAGGAAAACCAACTCTAGTCTCAAGATGTTTGCAAAGCTAAATTTTCTGAGTTTAAAGACTTTATGTCCAGGGCCCCTGGCTGGCTCAGTCGGTAGAGCATGGGACTCTTGATCCCAGGGTTGTGAGTTTGAGTCCCATGTTAGGTATAGAGATTACTTAAAAATAAAATCTGTAAAAAAGTAATAATAATAAAGACTTTATTTCTCCAAATACTAATCAGGAAGTTTCCTATAATACTTAAAGAAAAATTCAGAGAATACAGGGGAAAAGGAAGGGAGTGTGGAAGGAAGAAAAGAAGCAATGTTTTGACATGTCCTTGATAGCTCCAAATACATATTTCTCATTTACTCCTTATCATGATACTTAATGTGGGAAACATTATCCTCATGAGATAAAACACAGAGAACATTAAAAGAGATGAGGAACACAAAGATGCTTAAATTCTAGCACCTGCAATTTTATTTTATATTTTATTTTATTTTATTAGATTTTATTTATTCACTTAGAGAGACACAGAGAGCACAAGCAGGGGGGAGAGGCAGAGGGAAGGGAGAGTGAAAAGCAGACTCCCCACCAAGCTGGGAGCCTGACGTGGGGCTCGATCCCAGGACCTGGAGATCATGAGCCGAAGGCAGATGCTTAACCATCTGAGCCACCCAGATGCCCCGAGCCCCTGCAGTTTTAATTGCTAGAGTTTTATGCTCAACAGAGCCAGTTTTAGTTGTTTTACTTTTTGACCCTGCACCTGTACCTACCTTTATGGTTACGTCAGAAAGTGTGTTGGTTTATTTTCTTTTGCAAAATTCAGCTTTGTCTGAACAGTTTCTCCTGTTTCAAATTGATAGCTAATCTTAGAGCTCGTTTATCTTAAGCTGATAACATCATGTATCAAGTTATCAGGAACCTGTTTCCCTGATATTTTTAAATGTCATATTTTCTCTAGCATATTATAAAGTGTGTACTGTGTTTTATATAAATTAGCACATTGAATCCAAGAAAGGAAATGCTATATGGAATTCCTCATTTCTAGAGTATATATCTTTGACTTGATCCCTCCACTGGAGTAAAGTTTTAGGAGCATCTTAAGTAGTAAAACTTTTAGTTTCCCTTCTTAACCTATCTGTTGTGTAGACAGTAAGAAATGCGAGCCTTGCTCATTACTTAATAACATTGCTCAATAAACCAGGAGTTACCAAGTTGGGGGTGTCATAGCCTCTAGGGGTCCTTGGGTTGGGTCCACCACCAACCGCCCTTTGGTCTGGCAGTGATGCCAGGCAGATGGCTCTGTCCTATCTCATTAACCTATTTTTTGCTGAATAGAAATACTGGCCCTCAGAGTCCAAAGAGACACACTTGGTCAAAAGAGAATTTGTGAACTCCATTCAGTGGTGAGCAGCTTGATGGCCTAGGGAATGTGTGACATCCAAGAAGTGTACAATAGATCGTGGGATGGAATTGAAAGAGTCAGAAAGAGCCTTTGAAATTAATTATACAGTGGGAAGTTTTCCCAAAGTACTTAAATGGCTTAGGAGAAACAATTTTTTTTTCATTTCTATGTATGCAACTGCAGATTGGATATCGTGTGCACTTTCCACTCTAATTTAGACCAGTTGAAAGGAATAAATAATGAAGTACTGACATATTTATTTTGCATCTACTAAGCTTATCCATTAAAATAGATTTATCTGCACCATTTCCCTTAAATTGCAATCATGCCCTAGTTCCACAGCAATTTTCTGTATTTTGTGAAATGATGTCTCCAGAAGCCTATCACGCCTTGGGGGTTGTGGTGTTGCACTGGGTCAGAAGCGTGTGTGTGGCTGCGCCATTTCTTCCAGATGTGAGAGCTCGACATTATCTGCACCCCAAACTCCGATAAATAGAATTTATCCACTTCTGTGGTCACAGGTGTAATGTTATTCATACATGTTGCTTGCTCCCAGACTTCTACATAAAATGGGTTTCTGAACATTCAATTTCTTAAAATGCAGATGAAATCTCTATTGGCCTCACAGCTACTTTTTGAAGCAATTTTGACAGCTTTGCTCAATTTGGAGTTGAATGAATGGCTATTTGCTATGGATTCTGATCCTGAAAGGTTTACTTCTAAATACCACCTTATATATGTGCAAAACATTGACGCTCTCAAATGATTTTTTAAAGACTTATTTTCAGTCTGTTCATTATTTTTCAGCCCTGTTTTCCATATGCGATGTGAAACGTTTTCTAAGAGGAATTAATAATCAGGGCACCTGGGACTCTTTCCTTGTCTCTCCAGTACCTACGAACAAACCCGATGGCAGCAGGAATAATCTTTAAAAAAAAAAAAAAAGCTTTAGTTATTGGACAAATCTATGTTCAGTACTTTAAAAATACTATTTCACTGAGTTTTTAAAAATATGGAAAGTGTAAAACAATCAGAACAACTGTGCTGTGTGTGTCAAGTCAGACCTGGAGACCCCTCACCCCCCAGCTCCCACCCCCTTAATTGCTATTTGTCTATCCTGGTGGGGCCTTTTCTCATTCCTGTACTTACACATTATCATGTATGAATTATCATGAAGTTTGCATGTTTCAGTGACCAACAGTGCCTGGAGCAGTCCGCTCATCAGTGTATAAACATACAGCCGCTTGAGTCTCTCAGACCCCTGCATACAACCCCATGGAGGGGATTTAACGATTCTCCACGGAGGGATATTTAGGCTGGCCATTTTTTTCATACATTAGAAGGTTTCCACGAACTTCTTCACGTAGCATAGATGCCTCTCAGTGGAATCACCGTTTGGTTTGGTCAAACTCCCTCCCAGGAGGGCCAGACTTCTAATTCACCCCCAGCAGTGTGTGGAGTGCCCTGCTCCCCAAACCCTTGTGGTGCTGGGCACTCATCAGGGTTTTAGAATTTTTGCTAGTGTTTTAATAACTTCTAGCTTTTAGTTTTTCATTTTGATGCTTTGGGCTCAGTATGTAAAGGTTCATGACTGGCATGAAAGGTAGTAAACTTTTATCCACATAAAATGTTTTTCCCGGTCCAGTTGATTGCTTTTTACCCCAAATCTGGGATTAACGGTGTTGCTCCTACTCTCAAACTGTTAGCCCTTGCCGTTTCCATCCCACTCCATCCCTTTCTTTCCAACATCTCTGTTCCTTCTATAAAGATAACTGAACTTTGCCTTTTTACGTAATCTATGAGCCTCTGTTTATTAACTGAGGAGTTTTTCCCATTTATTGTGAACCCCACAATGTTTCATCCTGTTCCTGACATCTCATTTCAAGTTTTCTGTTATTATTAATAAAATAGCCCTTTTTGAAATCTTTTTTTCCTCCTTCATTTGAATTTTACTTTTCTCCCGTGATGTGAAAATTCCATGTCTCATTTCTGACCTATGCCCTGTTTCTACTTTACTAACATTTGCATTCACATTTTGCAGACATAGTTCATGAAACATAATACATATACATACATACATATGTTTCACAGATATGCATTTTGTTGTTACCCTAATTTAAATGGGACACATGTATATTTAAAGTGTATATATGTATAATTAAATATACGTATATTCATATATTACATATTTAGTTAGATGTTTAATCAATGTAGATTGAACACTAATTTTTTATTTATTTTCGAGGACTGATTTCATGAGAAACGGTTGATGATCATGCATTAACATGCAGCCACCTGTCCCAAGTTAAGCAGAATGTAAGGACGTGATACAGTAAGTTAAAATGCAATGTTAAACAATACTGTGTGAGTTTCAAACTTCAAGATCAACAATTTTAAAGACATTTTTCTATTTCAAGCATTTCTATTTTCATATACCTTCTCTCTCTCGCTCTTTTTTTTTTTTTTTTGCTCCCTCGGTATACAGTAAATACTTCTAAATTACTCACAGATAAAATACTACTTACCTTTTCCTCTGACAATAATTTCTATCATGTAATTCTCACCACATGATTTTAGGTAACAGAGTGAGCTTGGGCTGAAGCAAAATGCCTGACAATGAAGACCAGGTGTGTTTATTTATTTTTTATAAGACTTTTTATTTAATTATTAGAGAGAGAGTGTGCATGTGGGGTGGTGGGGTGGGGAGGGGGCAGAGAGAGAGGGAGAAGCAGGCTCTGTGCTGAGCAGGGAGCCCGATGCGAGACTCGATCCAGGGACCCTGAGATCATGACCTGAGCCGAAGGCAGACGCTTTCCCCTACTGAACCTACAGGAGCCTCAACCAGGCGTGTTTAAAGATCGGCATCAAGACTCGCAGCAACGCTCAAGAAGCATGGTTAGGACAGTGTTAGATCAGAAACCGGTTTCCATGAAGCTCACTAATTTTAGAAGCTAGATTCTCAATGTTCACTCTAAAGGTGTGGAAATGAAATGATTTCCTACTGCAAAAGGCTGCCTGTGTATATGCCACACAGAGTTTTAAGGGAAACTGCTTAGCTTAATTACAAGCATAGGCTGATGCTATGACGCTTCGGCTCTGCCCCTCCACGTGGCGGCCACTAGCCACGGGTGACCGGTGAGCACGTGAGTGTGGTCACTTCTGCTGGGAAGTGCAGTGAATGTCCAATACTCACCGGACTTCAGAGACTCAGTATGAGAGAAAAACACGTAAAATATCTCATAAATAATCCTTACCTTGATTGCATGTTGGAACGACATAATTGGGTGTTCATTTCACTTGGTTCTCTTTCATTTTTTTGTAAGGTTGCTACGAGGACGTTCACGGTCCCATATGTGGTTGTCATTATGTACATCTATCGGGCAGCTCTGTTCTAGAATTCCTGCACCCACCCGGGAGATGAAAGGCTGGGAAATTGTTGACAGCACCCATGAGTGCTCCAGGCCTGCCTAGATGTGGCAGATTCTCTGAGAACATGGGAGACCAGTCTCCCATCTGTACTGACATAACCATTACTGCGACAGTTTCCTGGCAAAACGGTGGCTGCCTTCCTTCGGTTTAGCTCTCAGCGAAGGTTCCAGATTCATCAAAAGACCCAGGAATGGAACAAGGGGCGGAGTCTCTGACTCTGGATTCCCTTTGTTCTTGCACTGAACATGGATCCCACCTTCTGAGTGCTTGGGACCTTAGTAGTTTATAACAACTTGCCCTAAAACTCCCTACTCTCTACACATGTGTTTTTCTAACAGCCTGACTTTCTCTCTCTCTCTTTTTTTTTTAGTCCTCTGATTTGAAAAGTAATATTCCAGTGTCCTGACAATATTATCCTTTTAAGAAAGAAATGTGGTCCTACTGTCTGTTTTTTCCCACCGTCCTAAAAGCTTAGTGGACGAAGTTCCCGGAGACCTCCTCACCCCATGGCCTGCGTGGCTCCCTCCAGCCCTTTGCTGCCACCCCCACCTCCTAGCCCACCATGCCTGTTCCTCAAATCACTCCCCATATGCCTGCCATGGGGTCTGAGTTCAGCCTCAATGTCCCTGGACCCTGGCCCTAAACCCACATACTGTCAATTAACTTTAAAACTTAACCAGAATACATACCCCCCTTCCTCAAACAGAACAAAACACACAATAAAAAATCAGCAGGTGTGTTCTACTTCTGTTTCCCCTCACCTGATTGATGAACTCACCTGGCATGTTAGCTCTGGATTATTTTTAAGGTCACGCTTTTATTTTTAGGAATCCTTTTTAACAGTTTCATTAAACTTTACAACTCCTTTTTCAAACGTGATCTCGTTAGTTCCCCTGCTCACGGCTGTTGGTTATATCCTATGCATTTCCTTTTGTCAACTTCCCTGTCCTGATTATTTCTTCATTCTGCATAACTTATCCTTGATGGTTTCTTCTCTTCCTGTAAAGAATGTGTGAGTGATAATTTTTTTAAAAAATTTATTTATTTGAGAGCGAGCAAGAGAGAGAGCAGCAGGGGGTGGGAGGGGCGGAGGGAGAAGAAGAGAGCGAGAATCTCCAGCAGACTTCATGCTGAGCTTGGAGCCCGACACGGGGCTCGATCTCACGATCCTAAGATCATTATCTGGGTGGATACTTAACCAACTGAGCCAGCCAGGTACCCCAAGAATGTGGGGTAATTTCGGGTCTGTTTTGTCTAAATACGACTTTCCTATAGGCCTACATTTAACAGCCGGGGTTTAGAGCAGTAATCTTGAAATCATTTGCCCCCACAACTTTGTGAACGCTGACCTGTGATGTCCTGCAGATCACGGGCTGTCTCGGCCTGCCCAGCCAGGAGCCAGTGCCTATAATAAATCTCCTCTTATGCACTCTGTGTATGCCCTTGGCCTGTGTCTCTGGAGAGCCCTAATACACCAAGAGATTTCTCAGTATTTCTTCTCCATCCTCAATTCCTGCCGGATACTCAATGCACTTTTTGTTTTATGTGAAGTCTCAGATATTTACTCAGGGTATCATCTGCTTTTATTAATGTGACTATTGTTTCTCCTCTCCTCTTCCTTTTCTGGAAAATTCCCGTTACACCGAGATAAATTTCCTGGAATCTATCCTTCATACCACTGACCTCGCCCCTTCCTTCTGTTCGTCCTTCTGCTTGATGGTCTGAAATCGTCCCACAGGCCATTCCTCCATATCACTAGGTTGGCTTCAACCTTTTCCAGTTACATTTCGGTCCTTCCACTAAGATTTTTATTTTGACAGTTAGGACTCTTTCCTGCTTCCTGAGTCCGAATTTCTTGGCTGTGGTGCCCGTGGCCCAGCGGGATACAGCAGAGGTGTGACGGGCCACCTGCGTCACCACGCCGGGGACACTTCTAATGCCGGTCTTGCTGGCAGACTCTCTCCCTTGCTGGCTTTCAGGGAGCAAGGGGCCGCTTGGGAAGGCCTTCATGACAAGGAGTGGCGGGCAGCAGACCCCAAGGTCCGAGGTCCTACCCACTGCCGGCAGCCACGTGAGCCTGGAGGCGGCCCCTTCCCCGGTCGAACCTCAGCTGAGACTCAGCTCCAGCCGACACCTCCAGGGCAGCCGTGGGAGCCCCCGACACAGAGGCCCAGCCACGCCTGGCCCACAGACTCTAGGAGATCATTCACGTGATCATAGATCATTCTATACCACTGTGTTTGTGCTGAGATTATTGCCCCAGTGTAGTAACTCCTATCATAGCTGCCGATTTTTATTTTGTGGCTGCTGCATCTTCTGGGATCAGGAGTTTCAGGACTGTGCTCGGTCTCCTGGACTTACAGGTTTCTCCAAGATGAGCTGTTCTTCTTCTCTGGGCATCTCCCCAGCTGTTGGGTTTTCTGAGATGTCTGGTGAATCTTGCGTGGTTCCGACGTGAATGAGAAAGTGCATGGCTGTTAGGAACTCCCTGGTGGGTGTGACAGGGAGGCAGGGAGGTGTTAAGGATAAAAGGGCGGTAAGCATAAATATTCCGGTTAGCGGTATTCGCCAATTAAAAATGGGGTGGTATGACAGTGATGGGTGGACGCACCCTACTCAGTGGTCAGGGAGGGCCTTTCTGAAGAAACCGGATGTGAGGCAACAAGCACGAGAGGAGATGGAGAACAGATTTCCAAACTCAGGAACGGGGAGTAGAAAGGCCCTCAGTCCCTGCATTCGTGTGCAACTGCTGACATAGCATGTCACCACAAACTTAGCGAGAACAACTCACACTTTCTGCCTGGCCATCGGGCAGGTGCACGTCTGGCGAGGTCCGGCTAGGCTCTCTGCCCGGACCCCGCGAGGCTGAAATCAAGGTGCCGGCTTGCCTGGGCTCTCACTGGGGATCTCTGGGGGGAAACCACGTCCAGGTTCATTCAGGTCGTTGGCAGAATTCGGTTCCACGTGGTTCTAAGGCCAGGCTGTCTGTTTCCCTGCTGGCTCTATGGCCCTGCATCCGAACACTGTGATGCCCCGTCAAGTCCTTCCCATGCCTGGCATCTCTGACTTCCACTTTGGCCACAGCCTGCTCTGCTTTCTCTTCTGTAACCACACAGAGAACATTCTCTGCTCTTACGACTGATATTGTCATAATCCAGGATAACCTCACCGTCTTGGTCCACAGCTATCCTGCAGCTGTCCAGTCCCTTCCAGAAGTGCCTGGATTCATGTTTGATCAAATAACCAGAGGACAGGAAGCTTGCAGGAACGTCAGCAGGATCCTGCCCCGCCCCCCACCTCCTGCATGGAGGGGAAAAAGGTTGCTACATATTCGGGCACCAGTGATATGGAGCAAAGTAAGAGTGAAGACGGGCGACATTTTGCTCTAGAAAGGAATTTGGATCTTTGATTTCAGTGGGAATCTGTTATGAGATTTTTACAGGGGAGTGCATCAGAAACTAACTCATACTTGAAATTTGCCCAGCCTGGCGAGTGGGGAACACTTCTCTAGCAATCCTGTGTCTTACACCGCGCAGGGGGGCCTGGAGAGATGGGACGTGTCAGCCTGGTGTGCGCGTGGTCTCCTGCGTGAGCCTGCACAGTGTATGTGCACATTCATGCATGTACACGTGTCAGTGGGAGGGAGGGAGGCCGACACCCACAAACTGGGCAAGTAGGTAACAAGTCTCACAGTGTGATGGGGTGAGGAGGCTGGAAGCTCTCACCTGTGATTTTGCCTAATGTGGCCACCGAAGTGACCTGCCACTCTGCCCCTCGACTCAGGCCACAAGGCCCACAGGAGGCCACTAAAGTGACTTGCCACTCTGCCCCTCGACTCAGGCCACAGGGCCCACAGGAGGCCACCGAAGTGACCTGTCACTCTGCCCCTTGGCTCAGGTCACAGGGCCCACAGGAGGCCACCGAAGTGACCTGCCACTCTGCCCCTCGGCTCAGGCCACAGGGCCCACAGGAGGCCACCAAAGTGACCTGCCACTCCGCCCCTCGACTCAGGCCACAGGGCCCACAGGAGGCAGGCCACTGACCATCGCTCTCTGATTCAGGGAACTCCTCGCCCACGGCTCCGTGTGAACGTGGTGCGGTACAGCTCTGTGCTAGACTCCGCATCCTCGCTGTGTCCAGCCCCCCGGCCCACAGCTGGTTTTGCCACCTGAGCTCCAGAACCACCAGGGCACCAGGAAACTAGCCTCAGCTGGTCTCCCACGCCCTTGTTAGATCACTGGTCTCAGCTCAGGGGTCTCGACAACTCAAAGCCATTTGCCCCGTAACTGCTAGAAACACCACAGATGTCTTATTTGAAAACGGTGTCTCCCCTCCCCTGCACCCCTGTGATGGAGTCACTCTTACTTTTTATTTCTTCCTTTCAGTGCAGATTCTGCACATGTAAGTGGAAAAGGTTAATGTGTGGCTTAGTCCACTATTGTAAATGAAAAGACCTTTTCTTATTAAGCTGATATTTTGTTCTGGGAGAAAAAGAAGCTGGTGTAGTTTTTTGTTTTTTCCCCAGAAGCAAGTGGGCAGCACATCTTAGATACAAACATAAGGAGCAACTCTGACCCCAAAGGATGGGACCCCAAGTGAATGAGTCCCTCTCTGGGACTGCATGCCTGTCACCCGTCCAGGGCAGACAAGGAGCGACAGGCTCTGCTCTTCGGGATGCTTGCTCTGGCCGTGTCCCAGGAAGAGGAGACTCCTCTATTTTTAGCCTGAGTCTCTTAACTTTCTGGGAAGAATGGATGAGGAGAGCTCTAGGATCTTCTCAGGCTGGGCAGGCCCCCTCAGTCATAGGTACCCTGATGGTTGCCAAGACTCCTGAGCTGGCCAAGCACTCAGGGTCTGGTGCATCCTGAACCACAGCTGAAATGCCACCCCATGTGGAATTCCTAGTTTTTAAAATCTTCCCCCTTTTCTTACATGATTCATATATTCAGTGGTACATTATGCTGACTTACTTTCACCAAAGCTCTCCCTTCATGTCTTCCTAGTTTTGGGGGGGGGGGTTTAGATTTATTTTGCGAGAGAGAGAAAGAGCACGAGTGGGAGGGACAGAGGGAGAGGGAGAGAGAATCTCAAGCAGACTCTGAGCTGAGCATGGAGCCCAACACGGGGCTCGATCTCATGACCCCGAGATCACATCCTGAGCTGAAACCAAGAGTCGGGCGCTTAACTGACTGAGCCACCCAGGTGCTCCTTCCCAGTTTCTATCATGAGCCAAATTAGTAACACTGAGACAGGTAACATTTAGAGAACTATGTATTTTTTTGTATTCAGCACAGTGCCAGCACCCGGGGTACTCTGCAAGCACTCGTCAAATTGGTAACTATTTGGTAACTGGTAACAGAATAGCAGATCTGGGCTTGTCTTCAGGATTATCGAATACAACATCCTGACTCTTAGAGCTAAGAAAGCAGTCGCCTGAGGGGGTATTACAAACTGTCCACGATTAGTCACTGCTATTTTATAAAGCCCATTGGTAAGTTTTATTTCGGGACAAGAGTTGAAAGTGGTGACTCATCTATTCTCATAAGATGCCCCCTTCAGCCAGGCACCTGGGGCAAAGTTTAAACAGCTGTCCCACACTGGCCTGCTCACCACCAACTCCAGATTTGAGGTCAAGGGCCAGGTATCTGTGAAGTTAAAAAATTTATCTTTAAGAGACACAAACCAAGAAACAGACTCTTGACTCTAGAGAACACACTGGTCACCAGAGGGGAGGTGGGTGGGGGATGGGGAAACACGTGATGGGGATGAAGGAGGGCACCTGTCGTGATGAGCACCGGGTGATATAGGGAAGTGTTGAATCACCATATTGTACACCCGAAACTAAAATTACACTGCATGTTAACTGACTGGAAGTTTAAAATTTAAATAAAAACTTGAAAAAAAAAAAAAGTATCCTTATCTGACCTGCCCTTTTGCCAGGGACCTGGACAGAATCCTGTCTTCCAATCAGATGTCTGCAGGTGGGTTTTAAAATGTCTCTTAAAAACACTGGGGACCAATAAATGTCCCTTAAAAATTCTGGAAACCAATAAATAAAACTTAAAGAGGAATAAGTGGAAAATCATAATCTGGGATCTATCAAAAAGTTCTTCAGTCTCGAAGAGAAACAAAACTAAAAGATATTTCTTTTAATTAGATTTACTGCATTAAGTTTAGATGACACAGTATCTGTAATCAAAGGCAAATATCACAAATAGTAAGCAGAACAAGCTAGAGTAGACAGCCACATCAAGCAGCTGAAAAGAAAATGATCCTTCAAGGCAATTAAAGCAGAGTCAAGGCAGACAGAAGGATGCACCATGTTTGAGCCATCACGAGCCAGGCTTTTTACACCTGCATCTTACCCTCACTCCCCAATAAGGCAGGTGCAGACATCCTCCCATTAGAAGTGAGGCTGAACATGTCCACGGCCCATGGAGTGGGCCCCAAAGCCCAGGCGCAAACTTTACCAGGACGCCGCTCATCAGGGTTCAGTGTGGAGGCGGACTTTACAGAGGTTTAGAGTTGAGAAAATGAATTAGAATTTCAAAATGGGAGGAGACACAGACTGGAAGACAATTTCCCAAATACACATGAAATGAAATCAGCTCTATGATACATACATTTTAAAAGGACTGATATTAAAGACTCTACTGTTTTCCTGCCAACACTTTTAGGCATGGATACACAAGCGAGCTCGAGCAATGGCACAAGGTGTGTGTGTCTACGATGTAAACGGATCCCCTAAAGATACGACAGACCAGGTTAGAGCCCACTTCTCCAGTGACACAATGGTGGACACAGAGCAGCCCCAAGAAAACCCTCAGGAGGAGAGAATTTGATCCCAGATTTTCATATCCAATCAGAATGTGGAGATAAAAAGAAATCTCATCTAAGTTTCTGGAAGTTTCCCAGCCAGAGGCCTCAGAAACATACTCCAAGTCACAGAAGGCTGAGAGAAAGAACGCTTCCACGAGGGAGAAGGCAGAAACAACTCCCAAGTGACTCTCCAGCTCAAACTTTCTTTCCAGCTTCAAAATATCTGCTGTATCCTTCCTTTCAAGATCAGTTTCCCACATGAACAGTGCAGACCTCACCTCGGGAGAAGCGAGTTCACAGAGACACGGGCTCTGCCTGATCCAAGGTGAGCTGGGCCACCCTGGGTATTTCCTCTTGGACAAAGGCTAAGCTGAATTCCGCTCAAGGAAAGTGGCCCCGTGACTGGTGACCAAGGGAGCTGAGCGTCGGGAGCGGCTGCCGAGAAAAACACTGGCGGTAAACAGTGAGACCAAGCTACAGAGCAAAGTAAGACTTGAACACCTTCTGGACAACTGCTGATGATCTATCTGGTCGGCTGCCGTAACTGTAACACCCAAGGGGGGCGGGGGGCTGGAAGAGAATTAGTAAGTATCAGGGAAGAAAATGTAGAAATACTGAGGAATCTAAGGTTACTGAGAGTGCTGTTCATGCAGAAATGAAACAGGACAAAGTAATGTGTGAAATGCTTTACGATTTTAAAAGATTTAACTAAAAACTAGAGATGTCCAAATTCTAACAAAAGGCAATGACATGTTTCAAAGGGAAGAAGTAACAGTGGCAAAAGCAAAGTTGTTCAAGGAGCAAAAATCTAGGAGGGCCAAGAATAAAAGTTAAGACAACGGTCTCAACTCACCTATCCAAAGCGTCAAACGCCCTCTCTTCAAGAGCCCGGTCAAGAGAAAACCTGAGAACTTGAATGTCACCTACCTGAGACCCAGGATTTTGGTCTGCTGTTCACTGCTCTGCCTTCAGCCCCTGGAACACCATCCGGAATCCAGTACTGTTTGAATGAATGAAAGAGGAATGCTAACAAAACCACGTGATGGCCGCCGGTGACACAGAAAACGGGGACTGTGGCTCAGTGCGGGTGGGAATTCTACATATGCAGGACTTTTCCAGCAGACAGTTCAGAACACATGCCAAAGGCCTTAAAATTGTGCATCTTTAATGCATTTTACTCAAGAAATGTGTGTTTATTTTTTAAAAAGATCACGAAGGCATTCAATGTGTTTTTTTTTTTTTTTTTTTTTTTTAAAGATTTTATTTATTTATTAGAGAGAGAATGAGAGAGAGCATATGAGAGGGGTTAGGGTCAGGGGGAGAAGCAGACTCTCCGCCAAGCAGGGAGCCCGATGCGGGACTCGATCCAGGGACTCCAGGATCATGACCTGAGCCGAAGGCAGTCACTCAACCAACTGAGCCACCCAGGCGCCCGCATTCAATGTGTTTTTGTGTACAATAAACAAAAGGGAAACCACATAATGTGCTGCCCTATGTGCTGCCCTAAATGCCCCCAAGAGGACTGGCTAAACTACGGTCCATCTGCATGGTGGGATCCTGAAGGAAGATGTGGTAACACAGCATGTTCCCATGGGAAGCAATGGTGACGTAAAGGAAAAAGCAGGCTACAGGGGAGAACATGGTGCAATCCCTCTGCTGTGCAAAAGGCCTGGAAGAAATAACTCTGCATTCTCCAAAGTGGTGGGGTGACAGTGGTTTTTACTCTCTTCTTGCTGTTCGTCTCTCTTCCCCAACTCTTCTACAATGAACACCTGTTACCTTACAAAACACAATGATCCACTATAAAAATCTGAAAACACTTATGCTTGAGAGACCAATGCTACGGGCTGTGAAGTAGTGTCAAATAAAATATTAATTTTAAACATCATCTACCCCCTGGCAAAACAGCATTCTTCATCACTCGATTCTGTGGATACGTGTCTGGTATCAGATTACACCTGGCTACTTCTGAACGCAGAAGTAACACAAGAAAGCTGTAAGCAGTTACAAACCACAACAAACCACTGGCACTTTCCTTCTGGCGTCTGGGGAGGTGGTAAATCCATTCAACGGCAAGTAAGCTGCCTGAGCATAAACCATGACACTGGCCAATGCTAAGAGTTACGTGGGTCTTCAGAAAAGACCCTTTCTTCAGCGGAAGGGGCATACCGATCAGATGCCACCACAGACACAAATGAGATTTTTTGGTTTCAATCTGAGCTCACTAGTCATCCTATTGTACATCTCGAAAACAAAGACTGCTTTGAAACCCGAGAAAAACGTTCATTCACGTTTTGTAGGAACAGGCTCATAATCAGGTAACACCTGGAAGAAAACTCAAGCTTCTGTTAACATAGGCTAAGTCAATCGATTGTAAAATGTAAGCTACTGTTACTCTATTTTATTTGAGCTATAGAATTCAAAATATACACTGTAAAAGTACAAATAATAAATTCCCAGTTTCCCATGCTAAAAAGTGGGAAAGGCTGCATTACAAAGATGCCATCTTTAGATTTCAAGTGTCCCGTGTGTCCCCTTCACTTCCCGCAACCAAAAGTTCTGTTCCAGTTCTCATAAAGCTCTAAATCTTTAGGAGACACACTAGGCCGCACGGTTCTGAAGGCGTTCTCAAAATCAACATAAGCTATTGGTCGAACTTGATCGGGTGTTACCGTGGCGATGTCAACAGTTTGTAAACTGCGAATAGGCCCGAGAGACGCCTCTCTGCAAAGCTGTGTCATGTCAGCTCCCGAGAACCCATCGGTCTGCCTTACAACGAGGGCAATTTCCTCCTCACTGAGGCAGCACTGCTCCTTGGACATCAGATTAATCACAATCTGTTTCCTAGCCGCAGCTTCTGGGAGCGGAATATAAAGCCTTTTGACCAACCTTCTCCGGGCAGCCTCATCAATTTCTTGGGGCCGATTGGTTGCTCCCACCACTAGAATCCGATCTTCAGAAGATGTGGTTGCTCCATCTAACTGCACTAGAAATTCCGTTTTTATCCTTCTAGAAGATTCGTGCTCACCATCTCCTCGTTGAGATAACAGGGAATCGATTTCATCAATGAATATCACAGCCGGCTGCTGACACCTTGCCACGGCAAACAATGCACGAACCATTTTCTCCCCCTCACCTACCCACTTAGACGTCAAAGAAGAAGCAGAGATACTGAAGAACGTTGCCCCAGACTGACTAGCAATGCACTTGCCAATTAGAGTTTTACCAGTCCCGGGGGGCCCGAAGAGCAGAATTCCTTTAGGGGGTCCTCGTAAACCCGTAAAGATGTCTGGCCTCATCATGGGCCACACGACTATCTCCTTTATTGTGGCTTTGGCAAATTCTACTCCTGCGATATCGTCCCAGCTTATGGGCGGTCCATGATCCATAATCTCATGCATGATAAGTTCAATCATCTTTGGCTCCAAGTTCTTCAGCCGCTCATCAACTGGATGTGCCAGCTCCGCAGCTCCTGCACCGTAAGCCTTATACTGCATTCCCCCATTCTGATCTCCCCCATCTGGCTTAGGTACAGGAGGAACGAACTTCCCAAATATTCCTCGGGACCTACTAGCTCCCAGAGACTTCTTTACACCACCGTAGGAAGACCCGGATGCACGCTGGGGTTGGTGGTACTTTTTTTGCTGATCTATCCATAATTGTTCCTTTGCAGTTTTAAAAGTAGGCAGGCTACTCTCTTCCCTTTGGCCATTATCCTCTGTTTTACTAAAAGCCTTATTCACTATCGGGGCAGAAAGGGCATCAATGGTGCCAGAACCATAAAAAGTTTTTCTCTCCCGTGGATTTTCAAAGCCAGAAGGCAAACAAGACTGATTAGATGAGAACATATTTAGTCCTATGTTGGCCTTTGGAGAGCTGTTATTTTCCTTCTTAACATTTCCAAATAATGGTGTGGCATGGATTTTTGCAGTGGCAAAGTCACCAAACAGTGTTAAGGATGAAGGACAGGTCTTTCTGGTGTTAGTCAGCACAGGTGGCTGGGCATCCTGAGGGCACTTCGAAGGACTGCTCTCTGGGATGTCTTGGGTCCTATTCGTATCAGGAGGTGCATTAGTTAATGGGCCACTCTCCCCAGAACCCCCACAAACACTAAGTTTAGGAGGATCGAGGACAACAGCCTCTTTATGGATTACTACCGATGCATCAGCAGGTGCCAACAGAGAGTCTCTGGATTTTTTGCCAGCTTGCATCATCTCCTGTACATTACTCATTTTGAAAACATTATTTATTGACAGTCCAGACTGCCACTTGTCACTGTCAGTCTGCTGAGATCTTGCTAAAGTTAAAATGCTTTCTGCGTAGTTATTCAAGCCAGTCTCAACATTGTCAGAATCAATAACTGCAGAATATTTCTCTGCGTATTTTCTGAACAGTTTGGTGGCACAGACTTGGGAGAGCTCAGCGTTTGCCCATGCATACTGAACGCGTAATATCTGTGCTCGGTACGCATCTGCCTTCTGTCCTGGGGTACATATGCCCGATGTAATTGCAAAGTAATTCTTCTGCCATTCACTCAGGTGCACAGACCTGGAGCTGGAGGTCTGCATGCTGGAGGTTCTCCAACAAATGACAAAAATGAAAAACAGTCAGTACCAAGAAGAAAGAAACAAAGATATAATATTGTAAGCATATTTTTTAAATCTCTGCTCATCTGAAGGAAGGTATACTGCACTGCTCACATATAAGAATAGAACACTTATACAAGAAATAGCTAGGTAAGCACAGATTTCAGGCATTCAAGATAAAGACTTAATTAATAATGCTTTGTTATAGGTTAAATGGTTTGAGTTATATCATTTTCCCTGCAAATGGGGAAAACATTGCTAAGGCTTAGATGGAAAGGGTTTCAAATTAATCAGCAAAAGAAAGGCAACACGTTAGAGCAAAGGAACTACAGACAAAGCAGAACATACCAAGCCCGGGGGTTCAGCTCCGTCTCTAAGAAAAACCAGATGAATGATCTCTGCCAAGCCTCTATCGCTGGGCCCTCAGTTTGATCTGTAAAGTGAGAGAAATCATCACAAGAATCAAGTCAAATAATGAGTATGCAAATATTGTGAAAAGTACCATTCTCATGCCTGTTACACAAATGTGCAAACTAAGGCTGGGAGCTCACCGGAGATCACAGAGCCAGCAAGCAACAGGGCCGGGATCCACACTCGGGCGCGTTCACACAGGAAATGTGCAAGTCACCGCACATGAGCCGCTCCTTGATGCCGCCCCCGAAGGTCACATCAGCACGGATCAAAGTCCTCAACAACTGCCACATTATCAAATGTTTTTAAGGACTTCCTCATCAATGAGCACCGAAAACAGGATGCCCCAGAATCTCACAATTTTCCAATTTCACGTGAAGTATTAAAAAGTGAAACTGACCTTGTAAATGAAATAGGAGAACAAGTCTGCTAAAGTATAAACACTCTAAGTCTAAACAGTGTGCTAGTAAAGTGCTTTTACTTTAGGATTCTTCTCTCAAGTTATTTTTATAAGCCTCCTTACAGTCAAATTATTTTACCAGGATTATAGGTGACTGTAATCATATTGCTAGATGTGTGGAATTTATCACTCCAGCCACAAGAAAAATGTGTAAGAAAACGTCTAAGTTTCCTAGGAGTATTGCAATAAAGGAGTGTTGTAAAAACCAAGAACTCCTGTATTTTAAATCTACCTCCCAAATTGCCTATAAATATAGCTTAATAATCTGTAGGTTCTTTTAGGACAAAGGTTAATACAGCCGTGTCTCACTTAAGACGCTACAAAAAAGGCCCAGTGAGATTCTAATTTGCTTCTGCAATAAAGCTAAAATTAAACTAGTCAAAGGTAGAACTGACTTCTGACAAGCCCCTCATCTCTCTTTCGACTCGACCATTTTAGCTTTTAAGACTCTTTCAGGCAGGGCGCCTGGGTGGCTCAGGTGGTTAAGCGACTGCCTTCGGCCTCAGGTCATGATCCTGGAGTCCCTGGATAGAGTCCCTGGATCGAGTCCCACATCGGGCTCCCTGCTCGGCAGGGAGTCTGCTTTGTCCTCTGACCCTATCCCCTCTCATACTCTCTCTCTCTCTCTCTCATTCTCTCTCTCAAATAAATAAATAAAATCTTTAAAAAAAAAAAAAAAAGACTTTCAGGCAATGCTGGAAGTGAGGAACTGAGAGGTGACTTGGAAAACATTTATCACCTTTCTTATCAGGAGGAACACCCTCTTCCTCTGCATGGCTTCATCCCCCTTTGTCACCTGCAATCCTGGGATTCCTCCAACAGCTCAGTACTCTGTCACTGTTCCCAAGACACCCTCCTTTCCTCTCCACCTTCATCCTTTTCTTGGAAATTCACCTCCCAAGTCTACTTCCTGTCGACTCAATCATTTACCCCGCAAATGTGGACAGGGACAGGCAAACACCTGTGTGGCCAGCCCTGGCCAAGGACACGGCCACTGTCCCCATTACCATCAGTCACTTTCATACGGCATTTCTTCCACCTAAAATTTGCGGCTCATTAACACATATGAACTGCATTTCAATCTTTTTTTTTTTATTATTTTGATAATTTTCTGCTTATTGTGAGAATGTGGAATCTAACTGGACAGTTGGCTTCTGCAAGCAGGACCCGTTTTCTATTACATCTATCCTCTCCCAGTATCTAGAACAGGGTATCCGCTGGAATAAAAACTCCTAAAATCCTGCCAGACACCGAGCCCGCAGCCCTCTGTAGGAATTTCTAACTCCCAGAAGCAGACCGGCCTCAGGACCCGCCCACCGAGCACAATTCCTGAAGTTGTGCGTCAGGAGCACAGTTACAGGACTCAGCTCCCAGGGGCTGAAAGTTCTGCAAAGCACTCACCACAGTCCTCAGCACTTAGAAAATCCTAGAACAATCGTTAGGCGTCCCCAGTCCTCGCAAGGACCCCTCCACGGAGGTGGGTGCACGGCCGCCGCAGCAGCCCGCCCCCAGGAGACCACCTCCCCAAACCGGCGGGCGCCGCGGGCACGAACCCTGCGAGAGCCTGCTCCAAACCGCCCGCCTTCCCTCAGCGGGCCCCGGAGACCCCTGCCCGGCCGCCCGGCCCCCCGCACTGCCTCTGCCCGGGCTCTGCCCGCCCCTGCCCCCGGGCCCTCCGCGACCCCCGCTCCCTCCCGCCCACCCGCTCGCTCCGCAGCACCCCTGGCCGGGGCCAGGCTCCTCCACACGCCCCGTCCCCTCTGCGCCCCCCACCCCCGGCCCGGCCCCTGGCCCCCATCCCGACCCCCATCCCCGGCACGGTCCCCGCCCGGGCCCTCCCGCGCTTCCCCGCCTCCCAGCCTACCTGTAGCCTCCGAAAAGCGCGGGGCCCGATGTGCGCATGCGCGCTGCTTACGGGCTCGGGCTCGCGCCGTGCGTGCGTGCGTGCGTGGGGCGCGCCGGAGGTGGGGGCGCTGGCTGGTGAGGTTCTGGGCAGCGGGAATCAGCCTGGGGCTCGGGAGGTTTATGGCGACGGGAGACGCGGCGAGAGCGCGCGGGAATGTTGGCGAGGGTGGGGACGTGCGCGGGGGGGGAGGTGCGGGGGCGCGCGGGGCGGGGCGGGGGCCTGACCAGA
>NC_058414.1:4439478-4571354 GCF_002201575.2 Neomonachus schauinslandi
GGGGCGCGCGGGACGGCGGGGGCGCGCGGGACGGCGGGGGCGCGCGGGACGGCGGGGGCGCGCGGGACGGCGGGGGCGCGCGGCAGGTCTCAGTCCGGGCTGGCTGACGGAGGCTGAACATCGTTTCATTGCACCTGTGCCTCCTGTTCGCCGTCTGTTCTCCACGTCAGCAGGCGGGTGCTGGGCAAAGCTTACCCATTGGCCAAGAGGACTGAGTAGAGGAGCGTGCAAATCGACACGCATTTTTAAGACAGACGAAGGGAATCCGAACGCCTGCTCTGCCTGAGTCTGGCAGCTCAGATCTGTCCCTCAGCCGGAACACCCCGCCCCCGCCCTGCGCTCTTTCGGGACACTTTCGTGGAAGGAAGCCTTTGGAAAACACTCCGTTATTGCCTTGGACTTTGAGGACAGTCGTATGCTCAGATTAGTGAATTGCGTTTTCAGACCAAGAAACAGAATAGCCACCGGCAACGACCTCTGCTGTCCTTAATGTCATCGCGTCACATAACTGGAGACGATTCCGGCTCTGATCACGCGCCCTAAGGATGTCCTGAGGGTACACATTTCCATTCTGCCATCTCCCCCCCGCCCCCATCTCCCGTGACTTTTCCCTCCAGGCTTGTCACCTCGCTATTCCGAGAAGGCCCCGACGATCCAAGGAACGCAGCCTCACACTGCCCCATTTAAAGCGGGAAGAAGGGGCCGAACTAGGAAAGGCCTTTCACCCCTGAATACTTCTCTTCCGGCAAAAGGAAGAAGCGTTTTGTTTTTGTTTTTGTTTTTTCCAGGAAGCCCCAGTAGCCTTCCTCTTCCTCTCCTTGGCTCACTGATCTTGGGTTATCCCATCCTGAGAGCGGAAAATAAGAGCACGTGACATTTAAATGCACGGTCTGAAGAAATGGGAGGCAAAAAAAATGTCAAAGACCGTTCTTCTAGCAGCTTTTTAAATGGGCACAAAATAAAAGGGATTGGACAATATATTTTTGTAAATAGGCAATCACAAGGGAAACCGCTCACAATTCATTTCTTGGCTTAAGTAGGAATAACACTCTTTATTCTAAAGGTTCATAATTTATTAGCTAATTTTCTAATTATCATAATTACTCAAAATATAGAGAATAAAAATAAAAGAAAATGTCAATGGAAACTGTTATCTCCAGGCTGACTCAGTTGTGCGTTTACTAGCTATTTTTCCACTTGTATATTTAGAAATCACCATATGCTGTTAGGGTAATTGGCAGTAAATTTAGTAAATTTAAATAAATATTATTAGGGTAATTAGCAATTTTTGGTGACTTTCATCACTGTTTTAATGATAGCATTTGGAGAATTCACACAAACTGCTGTCTTACCATCCTAAGAGTCCAGAGCTGGTTTTCAACAAGTGACATGAGCATTGCCATTTCACTTTTGTGCCTTTGATACAAAAGCATTTCCCAATCCAGCAGTTTCCATCTTCCTGCGTTGCTGGCGGAAGTATAAGTCACTTCCGTACTCTCCCCTAACGGAGCCTCCTCCTAACCTATGTAAAGGAGTAAACTCCTCTAACTCAGAAGCTCTTCTAAGGATTGCGGTTAATACGCCATACCCTAAATCCTCAGAACACTGGCTGGCACAATGCAGACATTCAACAGAAGCTGTGAGGTTGTCCTGTACTTTACTACTATATGAACACTATCACTGGGATTCAAACCCTTACACCGTATCGAGACGTTCGCTCTTTTACAAATGGGATATTTTAGAATACTATCTAACACTTTAGCCTAGTATGGAAGAGTTTAGTACTTGAGCTATGCAGATAAACTTTCCTTCTGAGACCATAGACTATGTTCTTTCTTCTGGGTAGGATTTTTTTTTTTTTTTAATTTCTTCGAAACTGCAAGAGAAACGGTTTCCACCTACAGCAAAGAGAGTGCCAGTTCTTTGCGTGAGGGATTCTGGGAGATGGCTGCTCATTTCCATATTCATGAATATTATAAGCATGGTCTCAAAAAAATGCCCGCAGTACACTTCAGGGATCTCATTTGTTTTTGAGCAGAGAGAGACTATAGCCCCAAATATTGTGCATCCCTGGGTGCCAGGAAAGTTACTTTCTATAAGTTTAAAAGAGATGTGTTTAGTCAGTGTGTAGGGGGGTGGATGGTTTGAGGACATAAGCAGACAGGACAGGAGTCAGGTGAAACAGCCAAACCTAAGCTCCGTTCCTTCATGGCCAGACTCCTGTGTGTGGCTGGATTCTCACTGACTTTGAAGCTGGCAACCCCCTAGCTCCGTGATAAGGCAGTATTCCTGCCCTCCGTTGGAGAAGCAAGACCTGTGTGCATCTGGACGGAATGCATGCACAGTCCCAGAAAAAGCTTTCATTGGCCGCACTGAAGGAATCACAGGGGCCGTGGGGAGGATCCTGTGGCATCACAGAGTAAACAGAAATGGGGCAGGCAGAGCAGTAAGGACAATCTGCTTTGGTCATTTTTCCTAGAACATCACCGCCAACCTGAGTCAGCACTTCTGGCTGCTTCTTGTCTGCTCTATACAGGCTGTGGGTTGAATTGTGTTCCCAAAAGATATACTGAAATCCTAACCTCTGGTATCCGGGAATGAGATGGTGTTTGGATACAGAGTCTTTGCAGATGCAATCGAGTTAAGATGAGGTCATACTGGACCAGGGTGGGCCTTAGTCCAATGCGACTGATGATTTATAAAGAAGAGAGGTACAGAGGGGAGGCAGAGACTGGAGTAATATGCACTCATAAGCCAGGGAGCATCTGGGGCCACCAGAGCTGGAGTTGCAAGGAGGGACCCTCCCCCAGAGGCTGTGGAGGCAATGTGGCCCTGCGGACACGTTCATTTCGGGATTCTGGCCTCCAGAATAAATTTCTGTTATTTTAAGTCTCCTAGTTTTTGGTGCTTTGTTCCAACAACCCTAGGAAAGTAATAGACTGTATTCTGATGGTCTAGGGGTAGGCTGGTGCAGTAATTAAGAGCATGGCCCATGGACCCAGCTTTTCAGGGTTCAAATCCTAGCCCCACTACACACGAGCTACATCGGGGGTCCTGGAGGGGGGGTAAACCCAGTTGATCGCTGAAGAACATTTGGATGAGAATGACCCCAGTAAGCACCACCCAAGTGCAGGACTATTATGGTCAGGTAAGCCTTTAGCTCAGCAAGGGTGTGTGTGTGGTGGGGGGGCGGGTGGCTGGCTAGCGCTTTTTACTCAAGAAGAACCCATCCTGGGGTGGTGCTTCCAATTTCTGTGCTCCCTAACCCTGCTGTTTGATCAATCAGCCCAGCTTCTCTGGTCTTCATAGACCCTTGAATCTCAGATGTAGGAGAGGGCTCAAAGGTGGTCAGGTTTTCTGTCCCCTCGAGTTTCCTTTACCACTTGAACGCCTGCAGGGGAGTCAAACTTACTGCCCGGTGAGAAAGCAGGTCCTGTGTGCTCACAGCCTGTCTTTTGAGTTCTCCACGTTGAAACAAAACCTGCCTCCCTCCATGTCATTCTTTGGAGGCACAAAGACTCTTCGTGCAAAAGGGAGTGTACATTTATTTTTTTGTTTTGTTTTGTTTTGTTTTTGTTTGCTTTTTTAAATTTGAACCCATAATTTAAAATCTTTTCTTTTTTAAAAAAATTTTATTACGTTATGTTAGTCACCATACAATACACCATTAGTTTTTGATGTAGTGATCCACGATCCATTGTTTTCATATAACACCCAGTGCTCCATGCAGTACGTGCCCTCCTTAATACCCATCACCGGGCTAACCAATCCCCCCTCCCCCCTCCCCTCTAAAATCCTGTTTGTTTCTCAGAGTCCATAGTCTCTCACGGTTCATCTCTCCCTCCAATTCCCCCCCCCCCATTTTTCCCTTCCTTCTCCTAATGTCCTCCATGCTATTCCTTATGTTCCACATATAAGTGAAACCATATGAAAATTGACTTTCTCTGCTTGACTTATTTCACTTAGCATAATCTCCTCCAGTCCCATCCATGTTGATGTAAAAGTTGGGTATTCATCCTTTCTGATGGCTGAGTAATATTCCATTGTATATATGGGCCACATCTTCTTTATCCATTCATCTGTTGAAGGGCATCTAGGCTCTTTCCACAGTTTGACTATTGCGGACATTGCTGCTATGAACATTGGGGTGCATATGGCCCTTCTTTTCACTACATCTGTGTCTTTGGGGTAAATACCCAGTAGTGCTATTGCTGGGTCATAGGGTAGCTCTATTTTTAAATTTTTGAGGAACCTCCAAACTGTTTTCCAATGTGGCTGTGCCAACTCGCATTCCCACCAACAGTGTAAGAGGGTTCCCCTTTCTCCACAACCTCTCCAACATTTGTTGTTTCTTTCCCTGTCCACTTTTGCCATTCTAACTGGTGTAAGGTGGTATCTCAGTGTGGTTTTGATTTGGATTTCCCTGATGGCTAATGATGATGATGAACATTTTTTCATGTGTCTGTTAGCCATTTGTATGTCTTCTTCAGAGAAGTGTCTTTTCATGTCTTCTGCCCATTTTTTGACTTGATTATTTGGTTTTTGGGTGTTGAGTTTGAGAAGTTCTTTATAGATCTTGGATACCAGCCCTTGATTCCTTCAGTGCGGCCAATGAAAGCTTTTTCTGGGACTGTGCATGCATTCCGTCCAAATCTGTAGTGTCATTTGCAAATATCTTCTCCCATTCTGTGGGTTGCCTCTTTGTTTTGTTGACTGTTTCCTTTGCTTTGGAGTGTACATTTAAAGACAGGAACCAAGTCCTCTCTCTGAGTCTTTCCCCCTGGATAGCCTTCTGTTTATAAACCTCCTCACGTGACTCAGTTTCCCCCTGATGGCACCAGGGGCTATCACCATAAATGGTGAGGTCTGGGGGTCTGCATTTTAGATTTCTTGGACCCACGTGGTCTCATATAAGTGAGCCCACCCTGTTTCTTCCTCTTCTCTCTTCCCTCGACCATCTGTGTCACATCTCTGCTTAGAGCAGAAACACACAAGTTTCTCGAAAATTGTAGCTCCAGATTGACCCAGTTTATGCAAGCGACCTATTCTCACAGTGCTTTCTTAATAATTTGTTTCTATTATTTATGCCAGGTAGAGGTGATAGGAGGCAGCACAGAGGTGCTGAGGAAAAAGATTTTGGTATCGAGTGCAGTAAAAAAGAAAAAGCAAAACAGTTTCTAATATTTGATCCTTGGGGATTTACACGATTCGGAAAAGCAATAAAACAACCGTTAGAGCAAAAGGCTGCCAGGCAATCTCCATTCCTGGTCTCAAACACAGGCTTTCTGAATAAAATATCAGCAGTTTCTAATGTACTGAGTCCAAGGGACTCGCGAGTTAGGGGCACAGGGATGAAGTTAGTGAATACTTTAAACCTGCCTTCCCTCTGGGTCTTCTCCCCTTATGATGAGCAAGGGAATGCCCAGTGACATCCCACTTCTCCCGTCTGTCTTCGGCATTTCCACAGGTTCCTTTCAACACTGGCACGTAGTCAGCCTGAGTGAGCGTCTTTGGTCCCACAAAGTTTTGTTGTTTGTCACATTTTGGAGAAGAGGCATATGATTCCAGGAGATTTCCTTAGTGTAATACAATAAGAACAATATATTCTTGGGTTTTGTCCTTGATACCTGACAGCAGAGCTCCGAAATCCCTGGGAATGTGTGGGTGACAGGAGCCTCTTTTGCTCAAAACAGGGTGACTCTTGGTTGCCCCCTAGATAGAACCAAGATGGGGGCTGGACACCAAGAAGACCAAAGTGTGATTAGAGGGTTGTAACTTTCAGGCCAGCCTCCTGACTTCTGGGGAGTGGAGGGGGGCCAGAGATTGAGCTCATCACCCATGGCCAGTGATTTAATCAACCATGCCCATCTCATGGATCCACCATAAAAACCCCTAAATGACAGGGTTGGGAGAGTTTTCAAGCTGGGGAACACACGTAGGTACTAGGAGAGTGCACTCAGAGGGTGCGGAAGCTCCATCCGCCTTCCCCATACCTTGCCCTGCGCAGCTCTTCTGATCGGCTGTTCCTGAGTCTTACCCTTTATAATAAAGTGGTAAGCACAAGTAAAACAGCGTCTTGAGTCTGTGAGCTGTTCTAGCAAGGCACTGAACCTAGGAGGGGGTCAAGGGAACCCCTGCTTTATAGCCCGTCTGTCAGAAGTATGGGAGGCCCCGGGATTGTGACGGGCATCAGGTGCAGGGCAACTTATGGTTCGGAGCCCTAACTAGGGGCTCATATCTAACTCCCGTTAGATAGTGGCAGAGAGTTGGAGAGGTAGCATTAGAAGAGGTGCTGCTATTTGGTGCCAGGAAGGAAAAATCTCATTTGGTGTCAGAAGTGTTATGTATAACTAAATACGGTTTGGGTATCCGGATCCGGTTGTGTCCACATCCGTTGGGGATTTTTCCAACACCAAGCAGGAGGTGCCATTATCAAAGGCCAGGAGGCAATAGGCTTTGCATCGACTTCTGGTGCCAGCAGGGGTCTACGACATGTCGTGACACCAAACGGAATGTATATTTACGTAAAGATGCTTTGCGGTGGATCGAAGGTTAGGCTGAGTAGTCCAGACCTTCATAAACTATGGGACTATTTGGGGATCGTCAGGCTGGGATCAGGAGCCAAGACTTGACCTGGGAGGTGAAAATGGGTTTTTCCCAGAAGGGAATGAATGGTTTCACTGCCACTTATTCTGAAAAATGGTTCACCCTGAAGAGCAGACGGCATGTTTGGCCACCAGTTGAGTGGGCAAAGGGTGTGCATTCTAGTCCCAGGCTGCCTGAGTTCTAGTCCCAGCTCAGTCACCAATTGGCAGCATGACCTGGGACAAATCACTAAACCTCTTGAAAAACCCTCTTGACAAACCCCATTTTCTCATCTGTAAATTGGGAGTAATAACTGAAAATTTAAAAATAAGTATAAAGTTAATATTTTAAAAATATTGTTAACGGTGCCTGGCATGGATCACATGCTATGAGTGTGTGTGTGTGTGTGTTTAATACACAGGGAAGCAGTGCTTCTTGCTGGGTCTAGGCTGGGTGGTTTGGGGCCTGATGGCTCTGTCCCCGAGATGCCTGGAGAGATCAGGAGGTGGGGTGAACTGCGATGATTTACGGAGAAATGAGCCAGAAGTCAGACAAGCTTTCATCTCTGCTGGGTCTACATCTAAGCAGATGTCTGGGAATCTCCACCAGAAAGACCCAGCCAAGCTCAGAGAGAGGAGCCCCTCAGTCACTCAGCTGGCTTCGGGCCTCCTGTCTGTGCATGGTTCTCAGCAGCATCCCTGTTGTCACCTGCCGCCCAAACTCTTGCCTGGGACTCCAGCCTCCGCCATCTTCCCAAAGTAGGCTTATAGATGGGGCTGGGGAGGCAGCTCCACAAATGCTCAAAAGCTGAGAGCTGGCCTCGGTGACTTTGGTGGCTCATTTTGGAGATCTTGTAGCAAACGTAGTTCAAGAGCACACTCAGGTGCAAACCATCTCATTGTAGAACACAGTCACCTTTACCTCAACTCAATGATCTGAGTGCTCAACACCCTACAGCTCTTAACGTGTGGTCCCAGTGGCCCCAGAGGCCCATCCCATGTCCTCACACCTTGATGGAAGGCAGGTCTGGTTCACTGATGGGCAGAGAACCAATGATTTTATGTGTAAGATGGGGAACTACATAGCCTCTGATGTATTTCCAGATTCCTGAAAAACAGACCATTTAATTACATTTACCTATCAGAGGTCTTTGAAATTCAAATAGACTTATTAATAGTCCGAGGACCTTTTCCGAGAACGTTTTGCTTTCAATAGTTAAATCGTCTCTAAAGGACAAGAACTCATCTTGAGATTAAAATTCAAGTGTTTCTGCCAGTAAAAATGGTTTCAAACAAAGATAGGCTATTAGAGTAAATACTGCGGCTTACTGGTATTTACGTTTACAAGAGCACTCCGGTTGTTTATCAGTCATGAGACCATAGGGCAGATGGACTCATCACTGGTCCTTGGACCAGGAAACCAAGGTCCTAGAAGGTAATCTTTCCCATCATGCCAGTAGAACTTGGTCTGTGATTGTGTCCTGGCTCTGGGTTTATTTCTTCAAGAGTTAGAGTCACTTCTAAGTAAAACTTGTGTGTTGCTAATGCATCTAGAACACTGCCTGATATGCACAAGGTAGTCCATAAACATTTGTTGGAGCAATGACACCATTGAAAAATATCCAAGGATGGGGGTGCCTGGGTGGCTCAGTCGTTAAGCGTCTGCCTTTGGCTCAGATCATGATCTCAGGGTCCTGGGATCGAGCCCCGCATCGGGCTCCCTGCTCAGTGGGGCGCCTGATTTTCCCTCTGCTGCTCCCCCTACTTGTGCTCCTTCTCTCGCTCTCTCTCTCAAATAAATAAATAAAAATCTTTAAAAAAATATTCAAGGATGCCCTATCTTTGGCTGTTTTGAAAGGTTAAGTGTGCATTACAACAATCAGTTGGGTACAACGCGGAACCAAAGGATGCTTACCAGACACATTCACCACTGCACTTCACATTGTTTATTAAGCATTGAGCCACATGACAGAACAATTTAAAGACCACGGGTATAATCTCAAGTCCCTCGATCCTAGAATATCCTGGAAAATATTTCAGTAAGCCTCTCCCACCACTGATGACTTCAAGAGCATGACAACCTATGATTTCTTAATCAACAAAAGTCACAGTTGAATAATGAGTAAAAGCTACATGCACCGGGATTGCAGTAAGTAGTTTCTTCATTGGTAAGAGAGTGAGCAGACATAATCACTAAGCTTCTGGAGAACTTCACAGAAAGAAGCGTGAGGCCTCATGCAGGCTTGGGTCCTTGGGACCAGAATAATGTTTATTGTCTTCTCGTTCCACAGCTCTCAGATGTACTCCTTTTCAACTTTTGATCTCTACAGGGGAAAACATATGCATGAACGTATGGCTACATTCAAAAAAAATTAAAGAATCGGTATTTTGTACACTTCTCGTTAGAATACAGAGAAAGAATATGCTAGTTCTCCAGTGAGCTGGAGGGAACCGTGCATCATAGACGAATAGGAACTGTGAACCACGAGATCAAGCGGCTGATCTGGCCTCTCTCGGACACATTTTACCAATGTCAGTCATCATCTGTGCCAGTTTCTACCCTCCGTGAAATGGGGATAGTTCCTTCTCTCCGTCAGAATTACAACCACGTGAATTTGATATGATAATCTCAGGTGAGTGCAAGTAAAGCCCGGGTATTCAGATTTTCATTGCTTGAATTAACCTGGCCCCCAAAAGTACATGTGTTATGATTCACTATTATATCCTATATTTTTAAAAAATTTAATCCCATTTGTACCTTTTTTTTTTTTAGAGAGAGAGGAAGCACAACCAGGAGGGGCGGGGCAGAGGGAGAGGGAGAGAGAGAATCTTAAGCAGGCTCCATGCCCAGCACAGAGCCCGACACGGGGCTCAACCTCACGACCCTGAGATCACGACCGAACCCCAAATCAAGAGTCAGATGCTTAACCAATTGAGCCACCGAGGCACCCCCCATTTGTAACCTTTTGAATTGATAACGTGTATGATTTCACAGTCATCATGACTTTTTTTTGTAAAGATTTTATTTATTTATTTGAGAGTGAGAGAGAGAACACGAGCAGGGGGAGGGGCAGAGGGAGAGGAAGAAGCAGACTCCCAGCTGAGCAGGGAGCCTGACACAGGACTTGATCCCAGGACCCTGAGATCATGACCTGAGCTGAAGGCAGATGCTTAAACAACTGAGCCACCCAGGCGCCCCAGTCATCTTGACTTTTTTCAGAAATGAGACTTTGTTTCTGCTCACATTTCAGAGCTATAGACTCTCTGTTGTTATGGGCACACAGGAATCAGATCCTGATATGATCGATCCTGATGAGATTTGTGCAAACATAGGGCTGTGGAAATGTTAACCAGGAGTGTTTGCCTGAGATGGTTTCGTTTTGTATATATCTTACAGCACTTACGCACCCCCCACACACAGATGTACACATTCTTATCTGAAAGCAATGGAAATATTTGAAACCGTGATCTCTCTCCAGTACCTCCCAGAGATGCTCAAGCTAGACGTCTGGTGTTGCTCTGGGCAGGCTGGGCTCCTTTAAGAGAGGTTCTTGCCATACCAGGAAACGGATCTGGTATTTCTGGACGGGCTTTGACTGAGAAGTTGCATCTTGGACCTCAAAGCTGGGAGCCATATATGAAATGTGATTTTGAACTTTTGATTTTTTGAGCATGGCTTCACGTATTCACAGTGAAAATTAAGAGCGAACAAGATAAAATTGTCTGCAATCTATAAAATAAATTATATAATACACTTAGGTTCCACACCCCCCATGGGTTTTAGTAAGTGGGTAATGGGGCAGTGAATATTGAGAGAGAGACAGAGAAACATAAATCATCAGTCACGTCAAACTCCTGTTGTAATGTTTAATTTTCATTTATCTGCTGTTGTCCAGTTTAATATAAATGCTTGTGATACTAGTAAGTGGCGTCTGTAAACACGGAAGAAATCTGAGGGGAAATCAGAGAGATGCAGGATTGATAGTCTCATATAAAAGAATACAAAATGGGGCACCTGGGTGGCGCAGTTGGCTCAGGTCATAATTGGGGGGGGGTCCTGGGATCGAGTCCTGCATCGGGCTCCCTGCTCAGCAGGGAATCTGCTTCTCCCTCTCCCTCTGCCCCTGCTTGTGCTCTCTCTCTCAAATAAATAAATAAAGTCTTAAAAAAAAAAAAAGAATATAAAGTAGAAATGTATCTCTGTTCCTAAAGGATCATTGCAGTGTGGGGGTCCTTCCTCTTCCGGCAGCCCAGCAGCGTGGAGCGGCGGAGCTGGGGGGACAGCCTACCTGCAGCAGCTTCCCTGCGGCTGGGCCTCCTAGTCCTTCTCGGCTCTCAGCACGTCGGTGGCCAGCTGTCGGATGTGTTCCCAGGACCGCTGCACATGGGCAGACTCCACAGTGCGGGCGCAGATGGCCAATCGCAGCACGAACTTGTCTCGGAGGTGACAGGGGACCAGGTGGATTTTCTTGGCACTGTTGATTCTTTCCAGAAGATCTTCGTTCAGTTTGTTGGAACCCTGCAGAGATGGAGAGAGGGGCCTTGCTCAGGTCCCCAAGGACTCAAACTTCAACTGGTCACCAAGGAAGGCTGGCATCTGGCAATACCACCATACATCTGCAAGAGAGGCCGCCTTCCCACTAGCCTTTTGTTTATCAGGGTAAGAAATTCACCTCAGTGAGACCTCCGTGTTGGTGCAAGCCTCTAGCCTCTCCTACAAGACAGGTTCTTCAGGGTCGAACTACTATCAAAAGGTGACCCTTCCACAGGCCAGCCTTTTTAAGAAAAATGGAGTTTCATAGGTACGCGATCTACACACTGACTAGCTTAAATGGTAGAACTGAGGCTTCAAATGGCACCAGTGAGGGGGTCCCACCAAAACATATAGGAGAAATCTCAGCAACATAGAACACAGAACACAGTCAACTCAGAATCTGGGAAAACTGCAGGTGAATTAGAGGACCAAGGGGCCATTGCTGGACTCCCCCTCTGGAAAGGAGCAGCCCCTCCCTCCTGGGGCAGGCAGCCAGACACTGAAGCCATCGGGGGTGGGGGCATCTCTTCACCTGCTGGGTGCCCCTGCTCCTGGAGCCCATCTTCCATTTGTGCATCCTTCTCCCCGGCTCCTGTCACCTTCCTTCTGCTTCCAGGCAGCGCCCCCAGTTCCCTAAGCCCCATCATCAAAGGTAAAAGGGGGATGGAAGTGGGGCCTCACATCCCTGGTCTGTGACCCTCACAGGGCTCTCTGGTTTGCCTTCTCACTCTGTCTTGAGAGTCGAGAATTAGGGAGAACAGTGGGAGGAGAACAGTCCAGTTCTGCTCAGACACCTGCCGGATGCTGGGGACTGGCCTATGGACCCATGCAGACCCTCCAGTCGCAGGCTGCGGGCCTCGTGGGGCTCGGGCTGGCACCCAGTGGACAGGGACTGGGCCAATGGCAGTTCAGAAACCGCTGGCGTGCCAGGTCTAGACAAAGCCTGTCCTATTCGAGGATGAGGTTAGAGAAGGAAGAATGTATGAGACAAAGCAGTGGAGTTTTACCAGAAAGACTCAGCACAAGGGCAAACATCTGAAAGGTTGTTTGAAGAAATGAAAACAGAAATTAACAGAAAAAATTTAACAGAAATTAAAAACATATTATTTAGGAAAATGTGATTTTCAAATGGATTAGGCAAGGTAGGTCTTCTATTAAATAGAGGAAGAAACCAAGCAGAACAGTCTAAGAGAAGAAGGGGGGGAGGGGCGGGAGGGGCAGGAGGGGGAGGGGGAGAAAAAGAAGGGGAGGGAGAGGACAATGAGGGAGAAGGGGGGGCAGGACCAGAAGAAGGAGAGGAGGGGGAGGAGGAGGAAGGGGGAAGAGGAGGGAGAGAGGGAGAGAAAGAAGAGGAGGGGGAGGGGAAGGAAGGGGGCAGTGGAGGGGGGAGGACAGGAAGAAGGAGAGAAGAGGAGCAGGGGAGAGGGAAGGGGGAAGGGAAAGAAAGAAGAGGAGGAAGGGGAGGAGGGGAAGAGGAGGGGAAGGGGGAGGACTGGAAGAAAGAGAACCAGGAGCAGGGGAAGAAGGGAGAGGGGAAGGGGGGAGGAGCAGGGAGGACAGGAAGAAAGAGAACAGGGGAGCAGGGGGAGGAGGGGCGGCATCACACTGTGTATTTGAAGCCTCGGATGATGTAGAGGACTTAAAATCCACACTGGAGCAGAATGGCACAGGGAGATAAGGATGAGCCCGTAGACGTGGAGACAGAAACATGAACCACGTGCCTGAACAATACACTTCCTGATGAAGAAATGGGATCCGTGGAACGGAAGGGACAGGCAGATGCACAGAAGGCCACTTCTGTTGGCTGCGAAGCGCCCTGGGCTTCTGGAATTGTGGGGCGGGGGGTGGGACTTGCCGTGCTGCACAGGAGAAAAGGGGCCAGGACCACACACAGGTGGGTTTGGGGGCCATGGAGCCGGACAGCGGATCGGGGGCACCGAAGGATGGTGTTGGGGGCCCCGCTCTGGGGAGGTGACAGCTGCCTGACCCAGCGCTTATGCTAAAATCAACACATGTGCATCGGACCCTTGCAGACCCCACGCTGACACGTGGACTTTTTTCAAGAAATCCCACGCGACACAGCAAATGTATTTTCTCTTCCTTGTGGTTTCCTTCCTACCATTTTCTCTTCTCTGGCTCGCTTTATGGTAAGAACGCAGCGTATAATCCACAGAACATACAAAATATGTGATCCTCCCTCCCCTGTGTTATGGGTAAGGCTTCTGGTCAACAGTAGGCTGTTAGAAGTTCAGTCTGGGGGGAGTCAAACGTTGTATGCAGATTTTCAGCTTTGGGGGGCAGGGGGGTCAGCGCCGCTCACCCCCTAACTGTACTTTAAATGGACAAAGTGTGTGGTGTATGGATTACATCCCAATAAAACTGAAAATTAAAATAAATAAAGGTCCTATCAGAACACTGGCAGTCAAAACAAAACATAAGGTCTGTTCCGTGGTAAACGCATCAAAGCTTGCTGTCAACACCGATGTCAACCGAACTGCAGCCCGTGGCCCCTCTGGGGACCCAGCTGGGACACCAGCGCTCTGAGGCTTCCCCCACGCCCTATCAGGATGAAGGGCCCCCCGTCCCTTGCACACGGTCGGGTCCCACCACTGTGCGCTCTGCACAGAGCTCACAGCACCCCTCCCCGAGCCCAGCACGGGCCCACCAGCACCCAACTATCTCTGTAGAGTCCAGGCTTTCTCGCGACTGGTTCTCATTACCACCTCGGAGCTCCATGAATCAGGGAGGGGGAGGATATGGTGAGCTGAGGGCCACATTTTGATGACAGCACCTTGACAATGCAGCGGGGCTCAGCCCTCCTCCTCCTGATGGCCTCCGGGCATGCAAACAAGGAAGCCAATGAAAAGGTAGATTGCAAAATGCATAGCCAGCTCGAGAGTGCTCAGTGGCAGGCTGCCACCCGGTCTCACTCACACAAGATAGAATAATAAGGCGCCTGTGGGTGCAGCACCTTTCAGAGACTTCTCAGAAACGTGGTCATGATTCCCAGCAGAGCTGGCTTGTGCCCTCCGCCCTCTGGGCCAGCTTCCCCTCACACAGTGAACACACTCACCATCAGGCAGCAGAACAACAGAGCGCTGCAGACCAGCATTTCTCAAAGCCCCATGCACACCCAGCAACCTGGAGGGGCTCCTTAAGATGCCAGGGTCCGCAGGTCTGGGCTGGGGTCCGGAGCTGGTCCAGGGAAGAGCCTGTACCCAGCTTAGTGCTCAGAGCATTCCAGCGGCAGAGATGTGTGGATGGAGGAAGTGGAGAGGATTCTGGGGCGAAGTGTCTACACTAGCGAGAAGTCTCCGTCTGATTGAGGGGGGCAGACGGCTCCTGGAGGAGGGTGCCCAGGGCCCCGTGGGCAGTCAGGCTGGGTCAGGGCCAGGAGGCGTGAACTCCAGATGGGAAAATGCATGCTGACTTCTGTGCTCTCCAGGGAGCTAGCATGCCGGTTTGGAGATGGAGGTGATGAATGATCCTCTCTCCTCTGTCACTGTCAAAGAGAATGAAGACTAAAGTAGATACACATACCTTTAGCCGAAAACAGACCAGCCCCAGAGTGACTTCTGCACAGATTTCAAAGCGGGGATCCTGGAGCACCAAATGCTCAAACTCGTGAGCCAGCCGGACATGCTGGAAAGGGAAAAACATCTGTCTGAATTTCTCAACACCGCCCAGCTCTGGACTCAGCCACCCAGAAAACCTTCCCAGATGGCATGTCTATGATTCATGTACATGCTCTTAGCCATTTTCCTCAAGCATGGATGCCACCCACACGCTAGCTGTTCCCACACAGGCTAGGAAGAAGCTCACTACCATGACAGAAGGATTAGTGTCTTCAGAAAAATACCAACTGGGGGCCTGGGTGGCTCGGTCAGTGATGCGTCTGCCTTCGGCTCAGGTCATGATCCTGGGGTCCTGGGATCAAGCCCCACATCGGGCTCCCTGCTCAGCTGGAATCTGTTTCTCCCTCTGCCCCCCCCCATTCGTTCTCTCAATCTCTCTCTCTCTCTCTCTCTCAAATAAACAAATAAATAATCTTAAAAAAAAAAAGAAAGAAAAACACCAACTAACATTTTCTTCTGTTCAGGGGACTCTTAATTCCACCAAAACAATCCGTTAGAATTTCAGAAGGAACACCGTGAGGAGGTATTTAAACATTCGAGTGAAGAGAGAGGGGCCAGCCCCTGCTGAGCAGCCCCTTGTGCTGAGGCCCAGGTGCCCCACCACCACTCTGTCCCCTGCGCCGCCCGCGGCGCAGGAGACACCACGGTTGTGCCCACTCTGCAGATAGGGAAACTGAGGGGGTGATTCTAACGCAGCGGCCCACCGAAGCTCCAGTTTCTGCGGTGCTCTGGCTAGCTGTCACCCTGCAGCACTTGTCACCAAGACATGAGAATGACAGTCCCGGCCATGTTCAACAAATGCCTTCCTCTTGCCGAATTCACCCTTATTTGACGCCCAGGTGTTCATGGAGCCCCAAAGGGGGTTCAAATAGTATATGAACTGAGAACAAGCCCACCACGGTCTGTGCACCTGTTGCTCATTCCCCCTCAGGCGCGCAGCTCGGTGCTCTCACAACAGTGCTCAAGGACTCAGCAGAAGCACAGCGGCTGAGTGTCCTTGGGACGGAAGCCTCCTTCGTCCGTGGGGCTCCCAGGCTCAGAATAAATCTGGGGCCACTAGAGGGCACCAAAGACTTTGTGCTGGCAGGTGCGGCCCGCCTCCCCCACGGGGTCCCAAAGAGCTACAGGGGCCTAGGGACAGGCTTTGACCATCCCCTCCCTCCCTGTGAGGCCAGACCGGAGCCCACTCATGAAGCCCAAGGACCTCTGTCCATCAAGATGGGGCCATGGCTGAGGAAGGGACACCAGCATGGGAGGAACCAGCTGGAAATCAGCAGCCTTCTGCAGCCAGCTAAATGGGTGGGCTCTGGGGTTGGCGGCGGTGGGGGTGGTCCCAGCACATACTCTGGCCTCAGTTTCCTCGACTGTAAAAAAAAAAAGGCAGGGTGATGGGGCTTGAAGTCGACCGGTGGTTCTCACTTCGTAGCGCTCATCACGGCTGCCTGATTCACTCATTCAGGCAGAGGTTGCTGGGACCCACCCCGAGGGTCCAAGGCCATGCGTGGGCTGCTACTCGGGGGCGCACAGAGGCTATCCATCCCCAGCAGCTCCGAGACTCTCCCATGATGACAGTCCTTGGAGCCAAACATCCTGTGTTCTCAGCACTTCTCCACCACTGCTGTCCGGACCGGCTGTAGGTGAGATGTCTCTACAGGACCGGCCGTGGGGAGCATGCACTTTGCAGTCTCCTGGACCTGACGGCTGTAGTCATCATGGAAGTGTCCAGAAGGTCCGTAATTCTGCACTGACTGTCCTCTAAAAAGCCTAACCTCGGGACGCCTGGGGGCTCAGTCGGTTAAGTGTCCGCCTTCGGCTCGGGTCATGATCCCGGGGTCCTGAGATCGAGTCCCGCATCGGGCTCCCTGCTCCGTGGGAAGCCTGCTTCTCCCTCTGCCTGCCACTCCCCCTGCTTGTGTTCCCTCTCTCTCTGACAAATAAATAAAATCCTTAAAAAAGATAATAATAATAATAAAAAGCCTAACCTCAGTACCCAAACCAACCTGCATCAGATATTTGCTGCTTCATGCTTCAGACATCTTCCTTCATTTCTAAACTCCTACAGACCTCCTGATATTAATTACCCAGATACATAATGAAAGCACCGTCACCTTGCGGATGTAGGCCTGCAGTCCCTTGACTCCGTACATCCTAAAAACAAACCACATCTTCAAAGAGCGAAATCTCCGGCCCAGTGGCAACTGCCAGTGCTGAAACAGAACAGAAAACTCTGCATCAGGACGCAAAATACTGAGAGCTGCTTTCCTCTGGCTCCCGGGGCACCTGCTTCTCTTGGAGGCAGCTAATTCCCTGGACGTCCCCTGGCTGGTGCCATGGCCCACTGTGGACCGCAAAGCCGACATGGGGTGAGCAGAGCCTGCAGCCAGAGGCTCTCTTTGCAAAGCTCCGAGACAGATGAGGATGCAACAGGCTGCTACTGGGGAGGCACTGTGTGCACTGAGCACATGGAGCTCACCATCCAGCAGGGGCACGGGGCGGGGGGGGCAGCCCTCGCTCGCTGGTCGCTCCATCTGTAGGATGTTAGGAAGGAGGAAGCCAAAACCCACACTTCCTGCTCAGCGTATTCCCTGTGATGTCCTGGCACCCTTTTCCAGAGCAAGAGCGATTCTCTTCCTGTCCACCAGCCACCACAGAATGACCTGCAGGACGGTCACTAGAAAATGCAGCCCCAGCAGGTTGGTCCTCAAATAATCTCCCCTTAGCTTGTCCTCAGTTTGCAGCTGGCCAGCACTCTACCATCTCCAGTGGTTGGACACGTAAGTAAGAAGGGACCCAGAGGGGAGGAAGGGCAAGGGGGCCATCTGGGACGATAAAGCAGGAGCACTTCATTGTAGCTTCCCAAAAAGTCACATTCTGGCTCTTACAAAGAAGATGCTGAGGGCAACTCAGTCTCCCTCTCTGTTCCCTGGACCTTCCCTGCAGGGCAGCGCTTCCAGATGGGCCTGGGGAATGCAGGGCTGCAGGGGGAGGGGGACACAGCCTGGACCCTCCCCCAGGGCATCTGTGATGGGCACAGGGGGGCTCTCGGGGCAGCGCTGCTCCGTAGCCTGGCGGGCAGCTCGGGTTTTAAACCGTGTTTAAACGGTTTAAACATGGCATGCTGCTTCTGAACCTAGGGCTCCTGGCAAGGGTTTCGCGGAAGGCTCTCAAATTGGAAAGAGAAAAGGGGGCCCAGATATTTACACTCAAAGCCATCCAACATAGTGCCCCTGTGTGCGCACCAGGCACGGTGTTCAGTGGGCTCACACATCCTATCACTTTATCTTCTTAGCACCGTGAAGCCAGGGTCTTATGGGAGGAGAGCAGGTGTGCAGAGGCTGGGGAGAAAAGTACAGTGCCTCAGAATCACCTGCTGACACACGCCGTCTTATTTAGCAGTGCATCCGCAAGCTGTTGGGGGGTCTTCAGTAAAAATGGAACTAACTTGCCTTTTGGAAAATCAAAAAGAGAATTCTTTACCATCCCCACTAACTAACTAGTGAACAGTAAAGCGATGGTTTCCTGTCATTGTTGCGCACGGAGGCTGCATTCTAACATCATTCCTCGCCAAGCCAATGTCCGGGACATCAAAATGTGATTTTTATCTAACACTGGGACGAATAAGCAGGGTAAACTGCATTTCTACGGTCCAGGAGTAAAAATGCATACAGTTTAATGGTGTGCTCATTTGAATATGGCCCTAAAATGCTGTCATGACCTGTTCTGAGCCTGGGGCAGGACTGGGGTAGATGCCCCCAGAGCAGAAATTCCCTGTGCACTCAGCCTGGAAGTTCAGAGGGGACAGGACTCTGTTGTTTGCCATTTTATTCCCAGCTCCATGCCCAGCTCAGAGAGGCCATCCTATACTGTTTTAGGGACTATTGCTGACCACTGTGCTTATATAGTTGGGAGGAAAATCCATTCCAGCCTTGTACACGGGTCACCTAAAATGATTCTACAGGTAGAAACCAATTCGAGGTTTCTTGGACACCAAAGGAGCTATTTCTAGGTACTTTTCCCTCCACAACTGAAATTTTTAAAACCCTATCTTCAGTTGTCCCACTCTTGATAAGCCACTAAAAGGGACCAGAAAATGTACTTTCCCCACCCAAGTGGCATGGGGATTGTGAGGCTCAGACGGGGAGCTTTTGACCTAAGTTCTTGGTTCTCTTTTAGCTAGGTTCAGCAAATTCTTTGACTTCTCTGAACCTCTGTCTCCATGTCTGTGAAATGGGTATAATGATGCCCACTTTGCCCAAGACCAGGTACATTGTAGGCAAATGACGCTACCTTTCCATCTTCGGCTCATGCCGCTCATGAGCAGACACAGTGTAAAATCCCCTGGCCAAGGTGTTCCCAGCCCCCTCCCCTTGGTGCTGAGACTGCCCTCATCCCCATCCCTTGAGGGCTGACAGTCCTGACAAGGGGGCTGCTCACCCCTTTCATCCCACACTTCCCGAACGAGCCTGGTAGACGGCCCAGAATCCCGGGGTCTCCTCCGCAGCCTGGAGGCTGTGACCACCTCAGGCTGGGGCTTCCAATGTCTTTGAACAAAATGATGATGATGTCTATGATATTCTTTTTCTTTGTCTGCTGAGCCCAGCCCTCCCTCATCAAGGAAGAGCCTGGGCCCCAGGGCATTCGCCCAGAATTCACTCTAAAGGAAGAAACCATAAAAGAGCTCTAAAGGTGTCTATAAGTACATTGCAAAGGGAAGACATCCCAGCTAGGATAGCAGTAAAATTGGTCAGGGGCCCTATAGGGCTATGGCACAGGGAGAGGGTCAGGTGGGAGGCAGGTGGCGCTTGCGCTTGTGATGAGGAGATGGAAGGAGCAACACTCATAGTGCCAGACTGGTGCCCCAGGCCCTTTGCACGGCTGGGAGCCCAGACACAGGCTCCCACTGACCTGCTTGTTCTTTCCTGGTGGGACTGCCTTGTGTTTGCCCCGTGTAACCTCTCCTACTTCTTGGTACCCTAAGGGCTAACTTATGTGCATCAGTTTTTAGAAGACTCTCGGCTCCAAAATAATTTCCCTCATCCCTCTAATTTGATCCTCCATAAATTTCATCTGTTTATTCATTAACTGAAATATCTGCTGAGAACGCTCTATGTGCCTTCCCCTGGCTTTGTTCGGGGGCTCAGCAGCACAGAACGCACAATTATCCAGGAGGACCTCCTGAGCCAGGTGGACGTCCGTTAGGGTGTTCAAAATCAGCAGGTGGACCCACTGAAAACTGTCCACACGTGACATACAATCCATAAGCTGCCGCCACTTAATGCCTGGGACTTCATTACCACAAGGTATTCGAAATGGCGTAGGGAGAAGCTGAACTACCAGAGGACTAGCTGAGGACTTAGAACATTTTCCCTCAGGCCAGAAAGAGCCATCGGAAAGGAGCGGCATGCTTGGGATCTGTCTCAGAACGGCAGCTCCCAGCGGTGTGCAGAAGGCTGATCCTGGCGTGTGGGACCATCTGTGCCCTGTCTCCCTCGGTAGCCTGGGGGTCCGGGAGGGAGGAAGGGGGCCTCGCTCATCTGTGAGAAGCTCAGCGCAGCATACGGTTCCCGGCTGAGAAAGGAGGCTGGCCATCAGACCACCACTGTGGTCTCTGACCCTGTTCTCCCCGCTGCCCTCAGGAGGCCGGCCCCGGGAGCCCAGCAACAGCACAGAACCGAGGGGCCGTGTGTCTAAGGATAGTGCCCGTCCTCACGGAGGAAGCTGAGCACAGAAGTTCCTGCCTCCTTCCGAGGGGGCAGGCAAGATCATTTCCTCGGCTGAGCCGAGCTGTCCGCTGCCTGGCTTGCTTTGCTAGTTAGGACCCAGTGAGATCATGTCCTCTAGCGTGACTCTGAGCCTGAGCAGAATGGGGGTCGGGGTAGGGGGACAGCAGGAGTGACGGCCCATGACAGCACCCAGCACTGCATTCACATTTTCCATTACCTGAGACCTGGACTCGGCCAGAGAATTCTCCCACTTACCCTATAGTCAGTGATAAGCCCTGGAAAAGAGAAAGAAATAACAAAAAGAAGCCATTAGACACATTGGTTGATTACATGCCTCAGCTTTCTCATTTTCAAGATTAAATTGCTTGTGTCCCATCTGTCATCTCCTGCACTGGACGTGAGACCACGGAGGGCCGGGATGGGTGTTCTCTGTGGCACTTCTCATGGTAACAGACCCAAGGGGCTTTCCAGAGGGCAGGGTGCCCAGAACAAATTGGAAATGCTGGATTACGAGTGGATTCCCATTTACTTCACTTTCTATGCTTCCGTAAGCACAAAAATCTAAGCTTTCTTCTATTGCCCAGTAGTAACTTGGCATTCAGATCATGTAAAGCCTTCATTGTGCACTGATTCGTGCATGGGAAGGTGGATTTCTGATAAACAGAGGGATTAGATCATGAGACAAGAATCAGACTTTTGATGGATGTTCATGTCTGCATTCTCGGATCTTAGTCCAGAGTCTGGCATGGAGCAGATACCGGTGAGGAACCGTTGGATCGATATCACCATCCTGGATTCAAATTGCTTCATAGTGGATACAAAACATGTCTGGTTTGCCTTCAGTCTCCCCTTGTGCCTAAAGCAACAGAGCGAAGGATCTTATGGAGGACAGAACGCTGGACAGAGTCTCACCGATGGAAGTTGCTCCATGGTGATCTTAGGCAAGCAATCAGCTGGGAATTATGAACCTGAGCTGCAGTCCTGTGTTTCGGACATCTGGTCCTCTAGTGTAGGTCCAGACGAGGCACGCCGGGGCTCATCAGTGTCCCCCATTTCCCAAGTAAGAGCAACGGTGGCCTGGCCATAGCAGGCCCGCCCCGTGGGCAGCTGGGACTAGGCGACCACCTAATGCAATCCACCCCCACCCTCACAGACTGCTCCTCACCCACTCTGCAGAGGGGTCTAACTTACACATACAAGGAAATCTAAAGTTATTAAACAAACAGCAACAGCAGGGTCACCAGAAATGACCCGACGGGGATGCATAGAGGGGATGCATAGATGCCAAATGCTTATGTGGCATGTAATGAGCACTCAGCAAGAGTCTGTTAAAAACGCAGATGACATCGTGAGTGAAGATGAAAAAATGACCCTCCTGTTTAGTTCACATCCCTGTGCCATGCCCGTAGCCATGAGCCATGTGTGGCCATTTACATTAGGTTAAGATGAAATCAACTTAAACACGGAGCTCTTCGGTCAGACTAGCCACATTTCCAGTGCTCAGGAGCCACGTGGAGCTAGTGGGCTACCACACAGAGAGCGCAGAATTAGAGAACCTTTCCTTCATTGTGCAAGTTTTACCGGATGCATGACTAAAGCTTGAAGTAGGTTTCAGATGTAGAAGCTTCTGTGGCTAAACATCACGGTTAGTGAAAGGTGGAGCCTGCTTCTCGGTGACCCTACGTCCTCAAGGACCAGCTGAAGGCCCGGTCCAGTTAGGAACTTCGCAGACACGGGTCTGCTGTGAACACAAGGAATGCCCAAGCCCTCCTGCCAACAGCTTGCTACGACCACAGTTGAACTTACGGTGCAGACTTCTTAATAAGTGTTATGTGCCTAGGCGGTCTTTACAACTACATACGAGGTATGTGGGGTGAGCAGCTCCTCCATGCAAACAGCATGCAGTAAACACAATAGAAACAAACAACACATCAGACAGGACTGGCAAGAAACACCACCATGGGGCAGAAGCACCTGCACTCGGGAGGTGGGCTCATGGGGACTTCCTGACTCACCCTTCCTGCTTCTTGTTTCCAAAGGTACAGTTTTTATAATGGAAGAGTTTATCTGGAAAAGTCTGTGCAACAGGTGTGGCCACTTTTCCCTATCACCAGCATTGAGACAGAATTTTCTGTTATATATAAAAAACACAAATCCCGCTTATTTGGGTCCCGGTTCTTTGTCTCCCCCCAGCTGATAGGTGTCCAAGGAGACGAACACATAAAAGTGCAAGGCAAACACAGGGATGTATTGGGACAGCGACCTCTCCCACATTGCTGCCCCCACTGCAGCTGCTGGCCACCATCCCCTGGGTCCAGTGGTGTTCCAGCAGCAGGACGATGGGTCTGAGCCTCCAGGGGGACAGAGGGACAACAGACAAGAAGCCAGTGAGTGAGAGGGCTTCGTGGCCAGACTCAGGATGGGGGCAGGCATTGGCTTCAGTGGAGAGATCTGGGAAGACTTCACTGAGTGGGAGGCTTTTGCCCCGGACCCAGTGATGAGCAGGGGGCGTCCTAATGACCCCCAGGCGGGACAGGGGGCTGCAACAGCCTAGCAAGCCGAGTGCCACGACATGAGGGGCCACGGGGCAGTCGTTGAGGAGTCTTCTTTATTACATAGAAAGGATCTTTAAAAAAACCCTGTAGAACACTCTAAACACGGTTTCATTTCAAGGAGCAGAAGGCTTAGCAGCACTAGGGCTGAATCCGTGCGGATAAAAAAATGCCCTTACATCCACTGGCCATAAGAACTTGAAGTTGATTTCTGCTGATCTACTTGTGAAGCACAAAATGGGTCACCGTCTTTGTTGACTTATAGAGGTTTGCGGGTTTTGTTTTGTGTGTTTTTTTTTTTTTTGTAGGGGAAAAAACAAATAACTAATATTTTTCATCTCTAAAAGCCATAGCAAATATTTCAATAAGAAACTGCCTTCCTATAAAAGCAACATAAAATAAATTTTTGTATGCCTCGAGCGATAAGCCCTCAGGTGCCCTTCGCTTACACTCATTCCAAGAATCCCTTCATTGTTTAAGGGCAATATTTTGCGTTCTAACTGTTGTGATTGCAAAGATTTTTATTATCTGAACATGAAATACATTTTTTTTTGTAATAGGAGAGCTTGGCAGTCGCTTCAGAATTTCACAGTGTTTCATGCCAATTCCTTTTTTCCAAAGTAGACTTTATTTTTTTAGGGCAGTTTTAGGTCCTGAGCAAATCTGAGCCGGTGTGTGGGGTCTGCAAACATCAACAGGGACGCGTGTCTGCACCATACCTGAGAACAACAACACTTACATAGTTCTAAGTATGTTTTTAAAACTGTAAAAATATAGAGCAAATTAAGAAAATTCACAAATAATTGCACCATCCAGCTGTAAGGACTATTCACATTTGGAAAATTTTCATTGCATGCTTTTCAAAAGAAAAAAAAAATTGGATTGCTGGGATCATTCTTCTAAATATCTGATTCCTATTTCTTTGGTAAGAATCTCAGAGGGGCGCCTGGGTGGCTCAGTTGGTTAAGCATCTGGCTTTAGCTCAGGTCGTGATCTCAGGGTCCTGGGATCGAGCCCCACGTCGGGCACCTTGCTCAGTGGGGAGCCTGTTTCTCCCTCTCCCACTGCCCCTCCTCTGTGCTTGTGTTTGCTCTCTCTCTCAAACAAATAAATAAAATCTTTAAAAAAAAAAAAAAAAGAATCTCAGAAGAATCTACATTTGCGCCCCCTCGCCACCCGCTTGGAGCCTGGCCTGTACTAACAGGATTTGGCGTTTGGCTGTGGCCTAGGACAGTAGCCATACGAAATGAGCTATTCTGTGTTTTCTAGGAACTGCTCCAGCATCTCTCTGTGCCAGGGAACTTTCTGCTCCTCACCACGGGACTTGAGCACCTGGCCGTGTCCTCTCTTGGCCCCGGTCATCGAGAAGCACACAGCCAGAACGCAGGCCTGGGGTGGCTCCGGTCCCGCCAGCAGGGACGGGCACAGAGGGCAGGTCTATGGACCCAACAGGTGAGATGCGCATGGACATGCCGATCCTGCCCGGGTGTCATTGGGTTTTCGCTTCGCTCCCCAGGCCCCCAGCCCCACTCCGTGTCCCCCTGGTGGTATTGGTGTGAGCGGATGCACACTCAGAGAGACAGTAGGGCAGTCAAGCTTTTAAAGGTCCTACACAGGACATGTCCACACCCGCCCTGAAAGCTGTGCCGTGACCCCCCCAGCCCTGTTGGCCCCTCCCCGGCTCCTGCACTGAGGCAGTCCCCAAAGCCCCATCAGCACCCTTCCCCCCAGGGAAGTGGCTCCCAGGAGCTGGTCCCTGTGGACGTGAACCTTCCTCTCTGGCTCCCAGCAGAAATGCAGCTCTGATGAAATCAAAACCAGAACATTGCAGAAAGCAAGGACCCCGGCGTACCTGAGTCCTGATGGCCGTGCTTCAGGTAGAGAGGGTCCAGTTTAAAGGCTCCTATCAGGTCTGTCCTCTTCTTCACCCTGGTTTGAGAGAACAAATGATGGGGTTTAATGAGGAAGCCCCTCGGATGGGCCCCCGTGGCCCTTCCCTCCCGTCCCTCTTCCAGCTGGCTCAGATCAGACCCACCTGCTCTGAGACCCTTCCCTGGACCCTGCTCCGTCAGCATGTCCCTCATCTGTGTGCCCACCACCCCTCCCCCTGGCCCCACTTCAGCACAGCATTAATCTCCAGGACTCCAAGCACTCAAGGGGGCCGTCTAATAAAAAAACAAATATTTGCTTTTCATCCCTGGTTCCAGGCATACAGCAGCTAAAATCCTTGGAATCCCTGGAGGGGTAAGAATTGCTCTTGTAGGGCCACTGTGACTGGGGGCCCCTGGGGAGCTGCACGATGGGGGCTGCTTGCCAGGAAAACCAAGTCGATTTGAGGGTGGGACTCTGAGCCCTACCCCCAGTCTCTGGGGAATCCGGGGGAGAGGGAAGGACTGAGACTGAGCTAATGACCAACGGCCAATGATTTAATCCATCATACCTATGTGGTGAAGGATGGTGTTTGCTGAGCACATCAATGTGCTGGGACGGAGCCATGTCCCGGGGAGGACCGCAAGGTTCTGTGTCCTCCTCCCTCTGGCTGTTCACTTGTTTCCCTTATAATAAATCAGTAAATGGGGCGCCTGGGTGGTGCAGTTAGTTAAGCGTCTAGCTTTTGGTTTCAACTCAGGTCATGATCTCAGGGTCATGAGATCGAGTCCCCCACCAGGCTCCACACTCAGCAACGTGTCTTCTTGTCCTTCTCCGTCTCTTCCTCCCACTCATGCTCTCTCTCTCTTTCTCTCTCTCTCTCTCAAATAAATAAATCTTTTAAAAAAATAAAAAAATAAATCAGTAAATGTAAGACAGTTGCTTTCCTGAGTGCTATGAGCTATTCTAGCAAATTACCAAATCCAAAGGAGCAGGGGGTTCATGGGAACCCCCCACTTTACAGGAAGTTGGACAGAAGCACGGACACCCTTGGACCCACGACTCGTGGGACGGAGCCCGTCTACCTGTGGGGTTTGCGCTAACTCCGATACTTGGCGTCAGAATGGAATCCCATTATGGGATGCCCAGTTGGTATCTGCAGAGCTAGTGAACGGATGTAGGAAGAGGAAACCCAGCAGGTGAGCATATATCCCCTCTGTCGGCCCAGGCCTAGCACCTGGCCACTGACAGGCATCACTGGTGTGCGTAGGATGAACAGAAGCTAAAGGGGAGAAGGTGGTCCTACTGCGAGCCGCCCTCAGACTCCGTATGCAGTGATGGTCCGGGATAGCTCACGTCAAAACTCGCATTTGGGCTGGGATTTGAGGTCTGAGCTTTAGGATAATTGCCTCTCCGCCTCATTTGGCGAGCACGGACAACATCTCAAAGCAATTTGATGGCCAACAGACTATCCTAAGGGCAAACTGGAGAAGAAACGTCAGTCTGACAGTAGCTTAGGCTTGAAAGCAAATACTACGTGAATGAGTCTCTGCAAGATAAAACCAGGGGGAACGAAATAGCATGGCAGGATGTGGCTCACCAGCGAGGGGGCAGGAGAAAGGCCAGATTTATTCAGGAAAAGTAATTCAAGTGCTATTTATACAAAGGGTTAAAAGACAGACTCTGTCAGTAAGCCGTAGTGAGGGGTCTGGTCCATGCTGTGCCTTTGACCTCGGGCAAGAACTTGGATCACACCTGACATTATGCATGTGAACGCAGGAATTCTGGTGCATCCCGGGTAGCATATGAGGAGGCCCTGTAGGAGACTCCTTGGTCTCCCTGAACTGGGGAGGGCTCTGCACTTAGCCTTAGAGAGGGACAGAAAGACGGAACAGGGTAGAAATACTTCTGGCTCGCAGTAGAACTCCGTCCTTCATAAATGAAGATCATATTCCCCTTCCCAAAGCGCGTGTCTTTGTGATCCAAACATTTGTGCAGTGCTAAAGTCCCGCAAGAGGGTACATATTATAATATACCCACCTCACTGTTGAGGAAACAGAGCCCGCACACAGTTAAATCTGTGTGTCCATCCCCTCACCACGCCCCAGAGGAGGCCATGTGGCCACATTTGGCTCTCTCACTCCCACGGAGTTCTACAGAATCTTCCCAACAAATTCCTACATAATCTATGGTATTGTTTTGCAGGTTTCTTTCTTTCTTTCTTTCTTTCTTTCTTTCTTTCTTTCTTTCTTTCAGATTTATTTATTTATTTTAGAGACACAGAGAGAGAGAGCACCGAGAGGGAGAGAGAGAGAGAGAGCATGGGAAGGGGCCGAGGGAGAGAGAGAATCCTCAAGCAGACTCCAGGCTCAGCGTGAAGCCCAAGACGGGGCTCGATCTCACGACCCTGAGATCATGACCTGAGCCGAAATCAAGAGTCGGATGCTTCACGGACGGAGCCACCCAGGTGCCCCCTGAACGTTTCTAAACATAACACAAACAGAAGCTGTTTAAAGATAAATGGCGTCTTTTTGTGTATTTTCCCCTGACCTGCTTTTCGTCTCCAAACTACACTCCTGAGCTTCCGACCCGATCTTCCGTGTAGATCTTGTTCACTTTGCCACCTCGCTGGATGGCCCCACCAGCAGACCCAAGTCTGTCCGCTCTCCTCTTGCTTGTCGCTCATTGTGAGACAGGCCAAGCTGCCCCGGAGCCCCGCGGTGCACTGGAGGACAGCCCCTCGGACACACGTGCAGTTACGGAATGGGGACGGGGCAGGCAGGGCCAAGGCAGCGTTGGAGGGGGTGTGGCCCTCGAGCTCCTATGGTTGCCCGTCCTGGTCAGCAATCAGCGCAGAGGGACTTCATCTGACGCAACTGACAATGTTCCCAGAGGGACTTTAATGCGCATTTCTGATTTCTAATGATGTGGAGTAACATTGCATTTGTCCAGCGCCCCCTGCTGTTTCCTTCGGTGAAAAAACTTTTGTTCATTTTGTATGAGCTCTGGTATCCTGCCCTGGATGGTAGAAGTTACATAACCAGCAGTGACGGGAATCCAGGTAAATGCGGGCTGATTCTAGGCTGTCCCCTCCGGATCTCCGCTCCACTGCCTCCTGCTTGAGCCATACTGACTTCACCTGCACATCGACGTTGGATGGGGCAATATCCCACCGCCTTGTTCTTCGATTCTTTCCTTGGCTATTCTGGGCCCATGTAAATATTAGGCTCAGCTTCACCAAGTGCCACAAAAATACCCAGCCGGGATATTTAGGGTGATACTGGGCTCTGATGCTCAGTCTCCCTCTCCACGAACACAGCATACCCCTCCATTCAGCGAGGACTGCTGGAATGGCTTCCAAAACATTGTCTGTTTTCCCCTCAAGAATCTGCACAACTTTTTTTTTTTTAAGATTTTATTTATTTATTTGACAGAGAGAGACACACAGCGAGAGAGGGAACACAAGCAGGGGGAGCGGGAGAGGGAGAAGCAGGCTTCCCGCCAAGCAGGGAGCCCGATGCGGGGCTCGATCCCAGGAGCCTGGGATCATGACCTGAGCCGAAGGCAGACGCTTAACGACTGAGCCACCCAGGCGCCCTTCTGCACAACTTTTGATACCTTTATTTGTCATAACCTTATGTCTTATTCTGCTATTGTAAAGGGTATTTCTTTATAATTTACAATACTATAAAATCGTACAAATATTACAAACTGTATAAAATTACAATACTGGGGCACCTGGGTGGCTCATTCATTAAGCGTCTGCCTTCGGCTCAGGTCGTGATCCCAGGCTCCTGGGATCAAGCCCTGCATCGGGCTCCCTGCTCTGCGGGAAGCCTGTTTCTCCATCTCCCACTCCCCCTGCTTGTGTTCCCACTCTCGATGTGACTCTCTCTGTCAAATAAATAAACAAGATCTTTAAAAAAATAAAATAAAATAAAATTACAATACTGTAAAAAAATACAGTATTTACAATACTGCATAAAGTTTAAAAATTACATGTGCTGACATGCCTAGGTGGCTCACTCAGTTAAGCATCCCTCTTGATGTTGGCTCAGGTCATGATCTCGAATCGGGTTCCACCCTGAGCATGGAGTTCGCTTGGGGATTCTCGTTCCCTCTCCTTCTGCCCCTCCCCCCTCTAAAAAAATTACATGTACCATTTATTGTATATGTAAAACCTTAAAAACGCGTATCTAGAGGTTTTGTTGTGTTCTTTTAACACTTTCATTAAATTTTCTTTTTATTGCAGACAGTCACATCATCTGAGAATAAGAGTTTTATGGTTTCCATTGTAATCCTTATACTTTTACTTCCTTACGTCTCTTACTCCAGAGGCCAGGAGAGCAAGAACTGAACAGAACGTGAATTATAAGAGTCCTTATTCTTCCCTGACCTTAAAGGGAGTGCTTCTGTCACCATTAAGAATAGGCTTACTGTAGTTTTTTGGTAGATATCTTTCATCAGAATAAGAAAGTTCTCTCTGTTCCTATTTTACTAAATTTTTTGTTTGGCGTGGGTGTAGAATTTTACCCGATGCTTTTTCTGCATCTACTATGATGATGATTCTCTTCCCCTTGACTCTTCACACAGCAAATGACATTTAAAAACCTTCTAATATTTTTAAAACACCCCGCATACCTGGAATAAACCCATCTGGGGCATGATATACAGTCTTTTTTTCCCTTAAACATCATGGAATTTCATATGCTAATATTTGACTTAGAGATTCCATATTTAAATTTGTGAGCAAAACAAACTTTGTTTTTCTTTCTTGCTTTTCTTTTCTTTCTCCGTAGCTTTTTTCCCTCAGCTTCTCATCCGGTTTTGGAATCCAAGGTACCGGAACTTCATGACATGAGGGCCGGTGTGTGTCCTTGCTGTTCTTTGTGAAGTACACTCATGCTCAGACTGATAAATGCCTTGACAACTTGGTAGAGTTTGCTGTTGGGAGAATTTGGAACCTCCCATTGAGGGAAAACTTTAACTTTTGGCCAATAATAATTTCGTTATAAGTATATTGAATATAGCTATATTCAAAAGAGCTGCATATAATCACCTTTAATAGCTGTAAGATTTTTTCAATTTATTTAGTCTGTTTATTCTGGAGTTAGTTTTGTTGCATGTGGACAGTGTTGGGCATGATGTTTGACAGGGTTGTAGAAGGAAGGCTACTTAAACAGACAGATGAGCATGGGCACACCCACCCACCTGCACACATGTGTGTGCGGGCACACTCAGAAACGGCCTGCACAGCCGTGATTTACCTCATGCAGAATGGGCCTCGTGGTGAGGACAGTGTCTCCCTGACTCCAGACACACTCCTGAGGGACGGTCCTGCGGGCTGAGGGGAGGGGACTCCTGCGTTTGGGGAAATCTACATTGTCTTTCTCTAAGCCTACAATACTGTGTGAGGCTCACAGAATGAGGGCTCGTGTTACGTCCTGGTGCCGGCAACAGAGGAAAGCATTCAGGATGGGAAAGAGCCCTGGGACCGAAGTGCAAAGAAACCAAAAAGATACACAGAAAACTGTTCATTAATGCTTATAACACAAGTTCTAGCATCCAGTCTTGCCATAATAGAGTGATCAACCATCTTCCCAAGAAACTGAACTTCAAAAGAAATCCAGTGTAACAGAAAAGTGCAAAAGCTATAAAACTACTTGGGATAAAATTTAAATTTTATTTGGAAAAAGGCACCGAGCCTCTTTTTAAAGGTAGAGTAAAACACGCCCTTGGCGTTGTGTGGAATCTGAGGCTTTCTTTGGAGAAAATCTGATGTTAAACAGATGCTGAGGTCTGAGCAGAATGGCTCATATTTACAAGATTCAAATGAATAATAAAAAACTTATGAACAGAATAATGAAATCATTATGAAATGTAGTTACTATGCTTATAATGATTGCAAGTTTTTGAAACTCCAATTATCTTGTCCATTTCAATATTTAGAGAAAATAACCAATATGTTTACTTTAAATTACAGACTAACCATTGGTAAAATTTCATTACACAAACGAGAGACCCTTCTGATTTTAAGGAATACAAAACAGCCAGTGAGAGCAATAAAAAAAACAAAACAAAACATTTATATCTTGTTGTATTAGCAAAAATTTAAATATATCTATAAAAAACTCGGAATTTAGGATTATTTGCTTATTTTCAACTCTTAGGGGTCTAAAGGGATGCCTATTCTTTCTGAAATCTGGTTTTTACAAGTGTCTTCTTACCTTTTTCCTAATGTGTTGACACCCCATTTCACCGCAATAACCTCCTAGAATAGCAAAACCTAAGTATTTGAGTCCACAGATATTTGGGACAGTGCAAAGAAGCCTCTGAGTAAATTCTCAACCCTCATTCTCTGCTCACTGCCTGGCACCATGTTTCAAGGTATCGCCTTCTCTTATGTTGCCCACAAACACGCAGGGCCCCCCCAAGCCCCCCTACCCCGGGAGCTGGAGTGAGCATGCCCGGGGGACCCACAGCTCAGGCGGGCAAACAGAGGAGGGAGGCTGCAATCCCTCCCTTCCTCTCTAGCCTATTGCTGTCCATGCCTGGGCTCAAATCCAGGATTTTCAGTAGTCAGAAAGTGAAACCAATTGACAGCTTGAACAAAAGTGAAAACACAATGGGGCCTGATTTTGCCTCATTCCCACCAAAAAACAGCTCCCGTTCTCCAATTTCTTCTGCATCCATCCGGAACAATTCTAATGGGCTCCATGCTTTTTCTTGTGTATGTGTTTATAAATTGTGTATCGATTTTCGTGCATGTATTCTTTTTTTTTTTTTTTTAAGATTCTGTTTACTTATTTGAGAGAGAGAGAGCCAGGGGGAGCGGCAGGCTGAGGGAGAAGCAGACTCCCCAATGAGCAAGGAGCCTGATGTGGGGCCGGATCCCAGGACCCCAGGCTGAAGGCAGACGCTTCACCGACTGAGCCACCCAGGCACCCTCATGCATGTATTCTTAATTTGCATCCTGCGAGATTCATAATTCTCTATCTGATTCTTTTTACTCAGTATTAAGGGTTTTTTGTGTGTGTGTGTTGTTTTTTTAGAGAGAGAGAGAGTGAGAGCACGATTCAGGGGGAGGGGCAGAGGGAGGGGGAGAAGGAGAATCCTAAGCAGGCTCCACGCCTAGCACGGAGCCCAAAGCGGGGCTCGATCCCATAACCCTGAGGTCATGACCTGAGCCAAAATCAAGAGTCGGATGCCCACTGACTGAGCCACTCAGGCGCCCCTACTCAGCATTAGCTTTTAAAACTTCACCGCATTGCCATTAAACATTTGTGGCTCTGGCCTGGAGAGCTGTGTGCCCATAAGCAGAACCCGTTGCTTCATCCATAAACTAGGGATGACCATTCCTGCACCAGTTCAGCTGCCATGCAGGTATAATCCTTAAAGTTTGTGTGCCCCAGGAGCCTGGCGCTCACCTGTGCCCAAGCCCAGGCTGGCCCCAGTACTGAGTGCGGAGGCCAGAGGGGCTGTGCCGGGCGGGAAGACACATGTCCCACCCAGGCCTGCTCAGTCCCACACCGCTGACCTACAGAAACGGTGCTGTAAGGGCTCGCATTACTTAGTGAGACATTAAAGAGCTGCATGTATCTGTAAAAACGCCCATTTTAAATGTGGAGAGCTGATTTAAAACAAATTAATTCCATGTGGACCACCTGAACGATTTTCAGCAGCTTCCACCCGCGTTCACCGTTGCGCACACATCTGTCTCAGGGCCTTTGCATGGATGCCCCCCCCCCCCCCGCAACACACACACCAACCCCAGCCCGGGTACATGGACTGCTTGGTCTACCACCTCACATGGCCTTTTGTCAAATGCCCTGTCACCAAATAGGCTTTCTGTGACCTCTCCGTCTACAGCCACCAGGCAGTGAATGAAGGGGACCATGGAGGCGTCTCCCCGACATAGTCCCCCTACCTTCCAGCTCCTGGCCACCCCCCACCCACCAAGCTTCTCACATGAACCTCTGCCCTCTCTCTTCCCAAGCCCTTCCCCTGCTGGATCTCAATCTACATTGGTCTATATTTGATTTTATTTAGTTTTGTGTTTTACTTTGGCTCTATGTCATTTACTGGAAACTCTGTCCCAAGGCTGGGACCCCTAGAGCCCAGGGACAATAACACTCTGGTCTCAGCTCCATGGTGCTCAAAATTAAATGCTTTCCAATGAAATCATGACCTTTCCTCTTCCTTGGTGTTCTTGGTTTGGACGGGGCTGCCCCCAACTTGGATGCTGTCCTGCCCACACCTCCACTGTGCCGTCCCTGGTGGGGGCAGATGGCTGTGGGGAAGGGCCCTCTGCAAGCAAGATGATGTTAAACATCATCCCTGCCAAAAGGAGAGAGCAACTTCTTTGTAGGAAGCAATAACAACAACGAAGACACAAAAAACAATAAAAAACAACAGGGAGGGGGCTTGGGTATAGTGAGATCAAAATAAAACCTAAGTTTGATAAGAATCAAATAAGCTAATCAGGAAGTACTGGCATAATCAAGGTTGTATGTAGGGTTTAAAATAAGCTGACCCGGTTTAAATCCCCTAAATGTCAGCCTTGTGGTTTTATCTCGTAATTTCTTGGGAGCACCATTATGCACTGAATTGTGTCCTCTTCCCAAAATTCATAGGCTGGAGACCTAACCCCCAGGACCTCAGAATGTGACTGCATGTGGACACGGGGTCTTTAAAGAGGCAAAATGATTTAAAAGGAGGTTAATGCCTGGGCCCTAATCCAATGTGACCGGCGTGTGACCAGTGTCCTTACAAGAAGAGGACCCAGAAGGGACGCAGCCGTCTGCACCCGACGCAGAGGCGTCCGCGGAAACCAGCACTGCCCACATCTTGGTCTCTGGCGTCCAGCCTCCAGAATCATGAGGAAATAAGTCTCTGTCTTTGTCCCAGAGGCCCTAGCCCAGCGCCTGAAGAAGCTGACAGCAGCCGTTTTCATGTTGAAATGCAAACCCTTCAACACCAGATGCCGTCAACCAATATTCTGTGTTTATGAAATCACGGGATGAACCCTGGGGTTTGGGGGAGGATGGATTTCCCCACATGCGTGAAATCACCTCGAAATCTTGGACAGCTATTCTGTCCAGGACCCCAGCAGCTCAGGACCCAGAAAGCATATCCTCTCTCCCAATTCAAACTTTGACTCATGCCTTCGGCCTTTCGAATCCGCAGGTGGGCAGGCAGCCCCTCAAGCACTGACTCCCCATCTTCCCCCCGGTCGCACTGACTCCCCATCTTCCCCATGGTCCCCCATACTGATTGCCCTTCTCTAGGGGCAAAATTGCAAACACCGGGGTTTGCCCTGACATTTAACATGGAATTTTATTCAGCACGGAATAAGCCTCACCTCTGTCCTTCTCCCATGACATGGCACCACCCCTGTCTCCCTGCGTCTCTCCCACAGGTCGCCTCCACGGCAGCCCCGGTCACACCACACCCTGTGATGGGCTCGGACCCTTCCCCCCCACGCCACGGATGTAGCCGTCCTCTCTCGTCCTTAACCGATGCACTGGCTTTTTGGACCCAAGGACAGGAGGCCACGTTTTTGTATTCATCCTTACCATATCTCAATGATCACAGATCGTGGCCCCAAATGCTTGACCCTGAGACCAAGACCTGAGCTGAGATCAAGAGTCAAGACGCTTAACTGAGTGAGCCCCCCAGGTGCCCCTAAACATCTATGTGTGATGGGATTATTTTGCCCAGGTAAGGAGTGAAATGTCTGGGCGCACCATGAGCCCCTCTGGCCACCACCACCCAGCAGCCCTCCTGGTCCCCATCGCTTCACCCCCGACAACCCTCCAGGCTGTTTGGGTGGCTTTCTTGGCCGGACACCTTACTGGCCACTAAGGACCCTGTGGGCTCCCCCATCAGCTCACACTGAGGCCACTACCCCTCCCCAAACAGAGGCGGCAGAGCCCCTTCTAGGCTCTGCACCAGCTCCGTGCCCAGGACCCACAATCTGGCTAAATACACCAGCAGAACAGAATTATATTTCAGTCTCAGTTAAAGCTCAAAAAAAGGGACTTTCTGACACCCTGCTTGAGTTATTCTTCAAGCGTTCCACTTTAAATAAAATAGACAAACGTAGCCACGAGAATACAAAAGAACACTGACGTTGATAAAAGCTATAGCTTGTAAGATCCTTACTAGTATTTCGGACAGAGCTAAGCCTGGAATGCTCATATCCACAGGGGCTTGAAAATCACATACCAAAGTTTGGGTCAAAGGCTGACAAAAAAAGAACTGATTTGAACTCATTTTTTAGTAAAGCACTGAAAATGTGATTTTATCTTTGGACAAAATAGTTAAAGAGAGCCCGGATGACTCAGTAAACCGGGAGAACAGACTTTGGGTGGGGTGGGTGAGAACTGCTTTCTTCACCCCTCCAAGGTGAAAAACCATTCATTCAATTACACACCGAACGATTTTGCACAAAATTCATGCAAAGCGCCCCAGTCTTAAGGTTGGTTAACCTCTTTCTTCCTGTAATGAATGTAGCAGAACCAATTTCCACTCTTCCCACACCACTCCCAGCATCCGCGCGATGGAATATTATCCACTTAAATTTCTGAATTCTTTTTCTTGCCCTAAATATAAACCAATGTAATTATGGCTCTGCTATTAAGAATTTTCAGGAATTTCGTGGGAAATAGGATTACTCTTATTTTTCCTTAGCAAATGCTTTTAAGCCCTGATGGTTAGATGCGTTAAACACCTAAGAATGGAAACACAGAAACCACCGAATTAGAAAGATGCCTGCAATTTCCTTGCATTGTTTTTGCTAATGCTAGCGAGCTTTCTGTATTACCCTTGGCTTCTTGTGCAGCCACGTTGCCGTACCATGTTCTGGTCAACAGGGTACTACCAGGGTAAGATCTAGCAAGAATCCCACCCATGGCTCAGAAGGGAGGCGAGCAGTACGCGGGGGACGTCCGCGTCCTCCAGCGATGGCATCCTCCCCTGCCAGGCTTCTTCTCTAGAAAGCCACTCTTTTCAAGTGCAGTGGGGGCATGGACATCCAGCCATCGGGGAAACTCACCACATGGCAGAGCAGTCAAAATTCACCAACAGCCATTTGTGGGGATTGAAGTTAAATGAATCTGCAAACTGCCAAGGAACAGTAATGACAAGAAGAAGACATTTCAGTTACGAGTGTCTAGTCATAAAACGAGACTCCACACACAATAGTTAACAACTTGTTTTCTCAAGTGCAAGACCACGTGGGGGGGATGTCACTGAGGCCGTGGGGCTTGGGGCGCAAGGGCAGTTGGGAAGGTCTGGGCTCTGAAACTCCCTTGGGCAGCCACCTGACCTCTGTACCTCTTTGTACTCATTTTCAAGGGAGAAGAACGCGTCGTAGTTCATGAACACATGGAGCCGATAACAGCTGATTCTGGGCTGAAGCACAAAGCAAGGGTTTGATCCCAGCTCAACAGCTTACTCAGTGTGGACCAGAATGGGAATGGCTGCTTTATGGAGAAATCCTGGTATCACAGCCAGGAACCCCTCAGCCCAGCTCCTGACACGGAGTACACTCTCCAGGTGGAAGGCTGTGCTGTGACTATTGCTGATGTGAGGTGGTTAAGATTTGTGGGTGGTAAGCCAGCCGGGGGTGGTGGGGTGGTTCCAGGGACCACAGTGATGGCTACTGACTCCCAGGAGCTCCTGCTGAGGCGGGAAGATCTGACCAGAGAGCAGTCCTCAGGATGCAATGTGAAAACGAGCACTGGGTCGCTGCTCAGAGGAGGAGGTTGACTCTCTGGGTCGGGCTGGAGGTGCCTGCAGAGGGGCACCCCGCAGAAATTGAGCGTGCAGGCCCCCTGACCCCCTGGCAGTCCTTGGGATGCAATGCCAGGCCCCTAGGAGACATCCAGAAAGTTCGTCTGAAGAGTGGAATGAAGAATCTCGTTTTTTTTTACAATGGAAAGAGGCATAGGCTTTGGACAAAGAGCCCCAGATTTTGGCCTTAGGGCTCCCACTGCCTGGCTGAGGGCCCTCAGTGGGATGATTCTATGAATTTATAAATGAGGGACTGGAATGAGCTAATCTAGAACCTTCCTCTTAACACTCCCTTTTATTTCTGGGTTAATCCTGATTTTGGTGTAGGGCTATCACATTCAAAGCAAGGGGATACATTTTGAGGACCTTGGATAATTCAAAACATGCGGAACCCCAACATGCAATTCAAGGGCGACCCCAAGAGAAGACAAAGAGAGTTGTTGTCCCCCTGTGAGGAGATGCCTGCTCCCAGCAGCAACAGGGACACAGCTCACAGTTCTGGGGGCTCTCCTGCTCTGAAGCCACGTGAGCCCCTACTCATTTTTTTATTACTTTATTTTTTTTATTATGTTATGATAATCCCCATACATTACATCATTAGCTTTTGATGTAGTGTTCCATGATTCATTGTTTGCATGTAACACCCAGTGCTCCATGCAGAACGTGCCCTCTTTAATACCCATCACCAGGCTAACCTACCCTCCCACCCCCCTCCCCTGTAGAACCCACCCCTACTCATTTTTAATTGGGAAAATTCACAGTTCTACCTTTCCTTGTAAAACGAGATGTCATCAATATTTTAGGTCATACACTTTCAAATTTGCATAGTCTGGAGTCATGTAACATGTATCTACCTTTCAAACTATTAGATTCTTTGGAATAATCCAAATTTGAATTCACGTGTACTGTGTAGAAAATTGTACTGATCTGGCCTATGAAATACTTTCTGCCGGCACCTTCCTCAAAACTCACGAACTAGCAAAGTTCTCAGAATACACGTATCATCCTAAGCAGTGGGAGGGTGAAAACGTCATATCTAACCTACGGTAATTGGGATCACCCTAATTTTTATTTAATGGGTTGGCTCTTTTACTAACGCTAGTGCAATAATCAACAACTCTTCCCACATTACCTAAGCGTTTTCTTCTTTATTTTTAAAGATCATATCCAAGTTCATTGCACGCCTATCAGTAACGGGCTCCCTTCCTGGAAGACAATGGGAAGCAACTGCCAAAAACAGGCGTTAGCTCATCAATTTGAGGGGCCGCCATATTTCCAAGCAGAAAATAAGATTTCAATGACTTGAGACCGGCCGAGGAGGGCCCTGGGCATTTTCACTGCGCTATTCTAAGTGGTGCATTCTTGCATTCTTCAAAATGCATGTCCAGGTTTATCCTCTGGATGCTGAACAGGAGCTGCATCCCGCTGGGGGCCCAGGGGTGCAGCCATGGATGGGCGCCCCACCACCAGCCACCAGGGAGACATCTGCTGGACTGACGGCAACCTCAAGTGTTAACTCGCTCTGGGGGGAGCAGATTCATTTCCTTCCACGTTTCAATAAAAGCAATTTTGAGAAAGAGACGGGAAACGACAACACGTTTCATTTGTTGATAAAAGGAGACAAAAGGTGAAAGAAGAGTTTTGTTTGCCGAGAATTTTATTAGCTCCCTTCCCGGGGGGAGGGGGTGGTGGCTGGTGTGTTTAATCATCTTTCATTACCCAACTGCTGTGCTCTTTCCTGCTGGCAAAGAGTTCTTATCTCTGGGCTAGGGACGGAGCAGGATATTGCAGCCCCCTTATCAGACCAGCTGAGCAGCAAGGCCCTCGCCCCGCAAGGAACAATGCGGGAGACATGGAAATGACTCAGTGTCAGGCATGAAAATCCTGTCTGCTGCAGATACCATCATGCTCCAGTGCCCAGCGCTGCGGTGGCCTGATAGTCACCCCCTATGAAAGCCGAAACCCCGGGGTCCTGGGATCACGGGGAGGAGGAGAGTAGTAGCGGCAAAAGATTGTGCAATCCTTAACCTGATACTTAGAAAGACCAGATCCTGGGGACAGGCACACAAATCCCCGATGAACACTTTGCCCTCCATCCCTGAGGTGCAGGGGGAGACCTTCCCAGTCATATGCATCATCTCTGTATAACGTACAATGTATAATGTATTATGACAGGAGTCATTTATATGGTAGAGAGGTTTATTTTTTCATAACACCCACAAACCCGGCTTCTGGCAGTGAACTTCACAACGTGGGGTTCTAGCATGCTTAGCAGAACTTCTCACACACCACCACAACCCCTTCCCTCATATTTACGGGGGCCTTTGGAGGCCCCACATATCAGCCCCTCCCCAGCACTGAGCTGAGGTCTGGAGTATATTCGGGGATCCATAAGTGATTATGGAGTGAGTGAGTAAATGAATGCACAGACATGATGGAGATATGAACCAGAATGCTACTTCATTCATCAGCAACCAGGCGGTATTCTTTCCGAAGATGGGAATATTTGTATTCTACACCCGACACCCACTTTTCTGGTATTACGGCATTATGAGGATCCAAATTAGCAATTAGCAAATTAATTGGCAGCATGACAGGAGAGCGGAGAGAGGTTCTCAGGGACAGGCTCTGCTGCCGTGGTGAAAGATAATAAAAGGATCCCACTCATTCACGGGACTCACTGTGTGCCTGATGCTGTTTTTAAGTGCTTTAAACATGATTAACTCCGGATACTTAGAGCAACCCCTCGAAGGAGATACCGTTACTAAATCCACTTTGTGAGGTTTGGAGATGCCACTAACCTACCCCCAGGGACACAGCTAGTCCCTGGGTAGAGCATTCAAACAGTCACTAAATGCCAGTGACCATGCCCTTAATCCCTGCACCTCGTGTGGCCCGGGATCTCATGAAACCCTTGCCTCTGGGCATAAAGTCAGGACTGAGGCTCTTCTGACTCACTATCTCCTTCCCTTGGACTCGCTGCAAAGTCTGTCTCTCTGGACCCTTTATTGTGTCTGCAGCTAAGTTCCTGGCTGGAGGAACATCCTACTTGAGCCTGAAATGACACATCAGGGCACCCCCATAGTGTCCTCTCTCTGGATTAAGTCTGCACCACATTACCCTCTGTGGCCCTGTGGAGAAGCAGGGTGTTTGATCGATAGTTTTGATGACTATTTCTCAGAAGCAGCAGGTGTTTCCATGGGCATTACAGGCCACGGTTTCCAAATTCCAAAAGCGGTATAGACATTTAAATGCACCCATGGCTGCTCATTCAATATCTGTTAAAGTAATACCCTGCTCAGGTGCATGGTCAGACCATGCTATCACACTGAACCATATCAAATAAAATTGCAGGTTGCGTTTATCCATGCCTCTTGATCTGAAAGGCATTAAGATTTTATATTCTTCCTAAAGATTTCCCCACAGTTTCAGAAGCTAAAATTTATCCTACCATGAGAACTCTACCCAGGATTCGTGCAGACAGAAAAAGAGCTGCAAACGTCAGGTGTACTTCCAGAAGACAGGTCATATGACTGGGCAGATTCTCAACCCCCCTTATAAGGAAATCTGATTTCTGATAATCACAGACTTTGTTTGAAAAGAAGTTGCTGAAACAAACCACAGCAGTGACAAATGGAATGCCACAGCCTTGTAAGGAGAAGTCACTGATAACATAACACTTTTTAAACAGTGATCTTATTAAAGAGAGGGGTGCCTTGGTGGTTCAGTGGGTTAAGTGGCCGACTCTGGGTGTCGGCTTAGATCATGATCTCAGGACCGTGAGAGGGAGCCCCATCAGGCTCCACACTCAGCGAGGAGTCTGCTTGTGGATTCTCTCTCCCTCTGCCTCTGCCCCACCCCCGCCAAAATAAATAAATAATACATCTATATAAAAAAAAAGGATCTTATTAAAGATAAAGAGCACACCCACCTCTACTCCATTCAGAAGATGCCGGAACTCGGGGCAGATGAAGGAGCTACCCGCATAAGCAGCATCAATGTGCAGCCACATGTCCTCCTTGGTACCTGAAATCCAGAGGTGACTGGTAAGCTCCCCAGTGGATGCCCTGTTCATGGCGGCCTGACAACCGCCTTATCCCATCCAGTGCTCCTACTGCATACTGACCATCAATAGCATTTCTTGGCCCCGTCCCGGACCCTAACAGGCTCCTCGGGTCTGAAGGCAATGAAGCTGAGGGCAGAGGTCATGAGCTGGCCGCAGACGGAGCTAACACAGACCAGGTGCTCAGGGATTGTGTAGAAGATGAGGAAAATGGGATCAGCTGCCCTGCTTGATTCTTGAAGGTCGATGCTCATGCTCTAAGGGGCCATCGTGCACTGTCCCTCGGGGCTCCTTGCACACACACCTCATTCCAGTTATACCACCTTTCTCGCCCTTCCTCCATCTCACCCACTGGGAATTTGCTCCCGATTCTCCTGGCTAACCAATCCTAATGTCCTTCCCCACAAACTCCTTGGGGAACGGTGGGGTACGCAGCCCCAGGGACCTCTATCCCCCACGCCCCACACCATCTGCACACAAAGCATACTTGTTTGTTTCATGCTACCTGCAATCATCCTAAGCTCCTTGGTGAATATGATTTCTGTTTTCCAACCTTGCCAGAATCGCCTGGCAGGAAGGGACCACGTCTTCCTCGTCAGGTGGAAGAGAGTACTGATTAAATGCGCTCCCTCAATTGAGACTATCTGGGTTCATCCCTTGCCTCCAAGCACCTAGCAGCTGTATGGCCTTATGTCCCTTCAAGCTCATTCTTCCTCACAGGCAAATGGACATAAAAAGAGCACCTGGAATCTAAGGGAGACAAGACCAGGTCCAAGGTTTGTGAGAAATATGTGTGAGCATCGTGATGAGTCCCTCCCTGTGTTCTGGGCACTTAGCCCATCATCCAATCCATAACCATGAAAGGCTGGGGCATCTTGATGGGGAGCAGATGTCCTATCCTACCCGAACTGGGTCAGGGAAGCACCTGGAGGGCTCAGTCAGCCCCTGGCACGTGCATTTGTGACAACTGACAGATGCAAGCTTCACCTTTCCACGTGTGATGCTCGCTAATCACACAGGATGCCATGAGGAGTGACGAGTCATTCTGAGCTCTGCTGATAAAAGCTCTAAGAGGCTTTTTAAAGCCTTGATTCTGTTTGAACTTCAGGATTGGAGGGATCAGAGCCCTCAGTTGGATCCAGACCAAATGTCTTCTGAGCACATGCAATACGGCCCCGGAGGGTCAGGGTGTGGTTGGGGTCTGAGCACCCGGAAGCGTGTTTCATGGGCAGACGGTGTGTGGGCACCGCAGGGCCCCACACGATGCAGCTGGGAGCTGGCGAGAGCACAGGGCCTATGGAAGACGTGGGATTTCTGCTTCGAGACCACAGCTCACCCACGCGTGTCCCTGCCCGTGGTCCTATCCCTGTAGAGCTCTCCTGCTCAAGCTCCAGATGCTGTGCAGCAGGTAGAAACCTCAGGTGCACTTCGAGGACAGACAGCAAACCGCAGATCCAGGCTGTCCTCTCCACGGGGCCGCCGGTCAGGAAACTTCGTTTTCTGTTAGAGACACATTGGAGGAGTCTGGGGCTCCAATGTCTCTGTCCGGTTCAGAACTGTCGAGGGAAGGGGTGAGGCAGAGCAACCCTGGGGGGCCTGCACAGGCAGACGAGTCAGGAAGGACGCAAGCCATGAAGGCAGGAGCAAGGGGAGCAGGTTCCAGAAGCAGCAGACAGGGCTCTCTTTTCCTCACTCAGCCATCATCCTTGTGAGAGGAATGTTTGCTACAACCCATCCCGGAATGTATGGGAAACCCGGAGAGGGCAGTGGGGAGGAAAGACAGGGAGGGGGTACCCGGGAGGGAAGGGAAGGAGATGCACCAGGGGAAGGTGTGCAGTGGGGACTTAACTTTACTCCAGAAGAGCACTGACCTTTGCCCTCAGCTCCAGGGAGGTGACCTCTAGCCCCTGGAGTGCCCTGCCTGATAGGAGTCCTTTCTTGCCTGGGTCTTTGACCCCCAGATGGTGCATCGGTATGATTTATGATGGCAGCTTTGGGCCATATTCGTTCTGCCTTCTGCAGGAACTAGGGACGGAAGGGGTTACCTGGACCCTCCCAGAGGAACTAGAGACCGTAGGAGAGCCAGGTGGGCGCGTGTGACTGAGCCCCAAACTCTGGTGCTACAGGCTCAGTGAGCTTAAGTGGCAGGGGTGTCCCACTCTGTGTGTGTTGTCATCATAATTTGGGGGGAGCTAGCCATCCACACGATTCGAGGGAGGAGACAAGAGTTTGGTCCCTTCCCACATTCGGCCCGCACCTCTCCTCCCTGCAACAAACCATACCCATGAGAGGCTTTCAGGGAGTTCTCTAAGTCTTTCTGACGGATTATTGAACCTGAGGGTGGTTTCGAAAGGTGTTGGAAGTGAGGGCAGTCTTTGAGGGACTGGGATCCCTCTGTCCTTCCTGTGTCATCAGGGGTATACCCCCTCACCATCCCGGTGCTGCTGGGCAGGGCTTTGGCTGCCCTGTGAACCCTGTTCCCCTTCTGCACTCCCCGGGACCCCACCCCCGCTCCCCACTGTCACCTCCCACCTGTCACCTTCAACTCCCTGCTTTCGGCATCTCCTCCTCTCCCCAGTAAAAAACCTGCTGGACACCTCCACTGATCCAGCCAAGGGGACCACGTGAAACCAAGTCTCTCTCTGGAGAGTCATTTTAAAAGGAACCAAGAAGAAAACATCTTTCCTAAAGCAGAGGTTTGGGGAAAACGATCTTCTGACACATACCATCTTTGTCAAATCACGGTGGGTGAATAACCGACTGAATTGTTTTAGTGGTTTATTCCAATCATACCACAGAACGAGGCTAGCCCGGGATCCCAGAGCAGCCCTGGGTGATTGCTAAGTATCTGGTGACGGTCAGGGGGATGGTGTCAGAGGAGGGGGAGGAAACAGAAAGGTGCTGGTATTACTGACACTCAGTAACAGCGTCATCGGTGGTAAATTGTCAAAATTACCCTCACGTATGCGCTGTGGCAGTGAGCAGCAGGGTCTGGCCCTGGCACGACCCCCCGATCCGGGGAGCAGAGGATGCTCCAGGACCGCCGGACAGCCTGAGCTGGGCCCCCAATTCCCCAGGGTGCTGTGAGCACCAGCTGCCTCCCCTGGGCCGTCAGCTGCCTGGGCCGCATGGGCTCTGCCCTGCCGAGGAGCTCCGGCCCCGTAAATCTGAGAGTCCTGGGCATGAGCTTTGCCAGCCCCCGCCAGGGACATCCAGTTCCCAGCCTGACATCTGAGCCAGAGGGGCACCCAGCGGGCTCAGCCTGGCACACCAGGGTCCGCAGCTCACGGGGCCAACGCCATGGCCGCGGGCCTGAGCCAGTCGGTTGCGTCCCTTGTCCCAGCCCCGGGCTCTGTACCACTGACCTCAGCCCACTGCTCACAGAAACGTCTGTCGCCGGACACACGTTGCGCAGGGAAACGGGCACATCCACGCCCAAAGCCCCTGGGCACGGCCGGTCCCGGGCACGCCTGCCTCCACCCTGGGTCTCCACGATTTCTGTGCAGGAACTCACCCTCTAAAGAGCCTTGTGAGGGAAGGACTGACATTCGACCACTGCACCTGACAGATGGGGACGCGAAGCTTGGGACGGGAGGGCCCACAGCCCGAAGTGGCGAGGCTTGGCCGCTGCACGGGTGGGCTGTGACCAGGTTGGGCCCAGCCACGCTGCCCGGGTGTGCACACAGGTGGGTCCCCGTTAGGAGAGGCGGGGGTAACGCACACGGGCCGGGGAGGGGAGCGGCACCCACAGGTGGCGTGCTGTCCAGCACAAGCCACAGAGATGTGATCTGAGGGCCTGAACAGCCTCCATGGGACCCCAGACCGCCCCAGTGAGCAGCCCCGCGCTCCTGGCGCAGCGGGTATGCCCCGAGGACAGGGGAAGGGGGTCAGGAAGCCGTGCCCCTGCCCAAGAGAAGGTCTCTGTCACAGAAACCCCTCCCGGACCTGCTGGGTGTCCAGAGCCGCGTGTTGAAGCGGTAACTTCAGAAACACAGTCCTTACTCGCGTTCCATCTTTGGGATTCTCTGACTCCTCATTCCCCCGGGAGACCACTCGTGTGCCATGAGGGAGGCCGGAGGGGGAGAGCGGCCCCGAAAAGCACAGCAAGCAGGTTTTTCTCCGGAGAAATCCAGGGTTTGGATCTGCTTAATCGCATTAGGTAATTTGCGTTCAGTCATTCCAGAAACGCTGAAGAAGACAGGTCAGGCCTCATTCAAAGATGGGTAACTGTCACGTCCTGCAGATGCACGAGCCTCGTGGGGCTTGCTCGAAGAGTTTGACTTTGTTCTCTCAGGTGGGTTGACGGAGCCCCGCAGTCTTGTGGCCCCGCTGCACGGCACACAAGAGGTTTTTCTTACCGATGGCACGTTGGTTCAGCCAAGCTCAGCTCTGGTCCAATTAGGCCACATTTCTCGGTTTGTGGATTTCAAGCTAATGAGGTTTATGCTATTGCAAATAGAAGAAGAGTCTAGCAAACCATCGAAATATGAAGTTATTATTATGTGAACATCCCATTATATTATGTTTTATGCTATCTAAATATGTTATGATATTATAATATAAACTTGACCTATATTATTAATATTATGAAGAAGGAGAGCCCAAAGAAGAAGGTCCACTAAAGTCTTCATATACCGAGAGCATTTTCCAGAAGAAAATCCGATCAGATACTCACAGATAGGACCCACTTCTAGGAGATTGTCAAATGAGCAGCAGGACGTGGTCCCCAGCGTAGCCACCACCTGGGGAGCAAAAAGCAGACCTCTTTTAGGCCCCCATGTTTTGGTCACTACTGTAACCTCCGCACGCACAACGGCTGCCCCCGGTCGAGCCCAGAGCCTCAGAGGTGGTGCTCGATCAGCGTCTGCTAGCCGGAGACCTGAGTCTGTGGATGCAGATGCAGTCTTTGCATGGAAGCTTCGAGAGAAACATCCGCCCACAGAAAACCAGGCAGTGAGGTTGGAAACAGCACTTGCACAAGACTGACTCCCCATGTGCCGAGGGGCAGGGAGGATGCCTTGCTCTCATCTGCTGCCCTTTCCTCCGAGCGGCACAGCTCCCAAGGGAACTTCAGTCCTCGAGAGATGAAGATTTGCTCCAAGGAGATTCATGAGAAAGCCCTACGGACACTGGAAACGATTTTTAGAGGTGCGTTTCCAGACAGCATTGAGCACGCTTGGTCACACAAGTGGGAAACGTGGCCCGGGTTTCTGGGCCCCTCCTGCTCCCGGGGCACTTAAGATGGTGACAGCATGGGTACCATCTGACTGGTGTCATCCCCACACACGGGGCTGTCTCTCCCCCTGGACCCCTGAAGCTCTTGAAACCAGGCTCCGCATCGTATTTCTTCGTGTTGCTGGGAATGTGCACTTTGCCCCACATGGAATGGGTGCTGAGACCCATTTGCTAAATTCAGACTCCCTCCAAGTGATCAAAAAGTGGATTATGTTTACAAAACCAGAGAGCCTAATTGATTTACGATGCCAGCACCCTCTGGATAATGACATTTCTCCCTCAATGTGACAAGAGTGTGAATTTTCATTCCGTCTGGGTGGAAAATTCGATTCAGTTCTTTACGGAGCCCCCACGAAGGCCCCGGCAGCGCTACGTGCCCTGAGAACAGAGATGAAGAAGAAAAGGTCAGGGACCCACGCAGTCTAGTGAACTCGAAAACCTGGTGGAAGGACACCTGCGTCTGACCGGAGACCCCAGTGCACCTCTCAGACAAAGTCAAAGCGCTCCTGCCAGGGCGGCATCGTGCCTGCCCCGTGGAGGGCTCAGCTGACAAGCCCTGGCTCTCTGCGCACACAGTCACCTGGGCGAGACAGCAGCTTCCCCGGGGACCGGCGTTGTCCCGTGCCCAGGGGCAGGGAGTGATTCCAAAGTAGCAATGGGGTGTGCCCAGGGGAGGTGGGCCCCCGAGGGGGCAGGAGCAGAGTGTCTGAAATTACCATTCTTTTTTTACTATTTTCTTTTTTTTTCTATTTTTTTTTTTACTATTTTTACTTCTTCATATTTTTAAACTATTTTCTAAGTACTTTTTAAACTATTTTTTTACTATTTCTAACTATTTTTACTATTTTTTTACTATTTTTCTACTATTGTACTACTATTTTTTAATATTTTTACTTTTTATTCAAATACTATTTTTACTACTTTTTATTATTATTTTTACTATTTTTCTATTTTTTACTATTTCTCTATTTTTTTCCTATTTTTTATGATTTTTACTTTTCTCTATTTTTAAAAACTATTTTCTAAGTACATTTTTTACTATTTTTTACTATTTTTACTATTTTTCTACTATTTTACTATTTTTTTACTTTTTTACTATTTCTAAAACTATTTTCTAAGTACTTTTTTACCACTTTTAAACTATTTTTACTATTTTTTACTATTTTTCTATTTTATTATTTTTTAATATTTTTTACTTTTTATTCAAGTACTATTTTTGTACTATTTTTTACTATTATTTTTACTATTTTTCTGTTTTTTTACTATTTCTCTTTTTTTACTATTTTCTTTTTCCTATTTTTTTCCTATTTTTTATGATTTTTACTTTTCTCTATTTTTTAAACTATTTTCTAAGTGCTTTTTTTACTATTCTTTTACTATTTTTCTACTACTTTACTATTTTTTGTACTATTTCTTACTTTTTTTTTTTTTAAAGATTTTATTTATTTATTGGCGAGAGAGAGAATGAGAGACAGAGAGCATAAGAGGGAGGAGGGTCAGAGGGAGCAGCAGACTCCCTGCCGAGCAGGGAGCCCGATGCGGGACTCGATCCCGGGACTCCAGGATCATGACCTGAGCCGAAGGCAGTTGCTTAACAACTGAGCCACCCAGGCGCCCCTATTTCTTAGTTTTTATTCAAGTACTTTTTTTATTATTATTTTTACTATTTTTCTTTTTTTTTTTTTACTATTTTTTTTACTATTATTCAGGTACAGCGAAGACACCAGATTGGGAGCTTACTGCCATTGGAAAGACAGCTTGTCTTACTGGCTGTTCCCAAGAGGAGGGGGCATGCTGTGCCATGGGGGGGCCACACGAGGAAGCACTGGGACCAGTCAGGAGGCCGAGGGAGGCAGCCAGCAAAGGCCAGAGCCTTTATGGTGGTTTCCACGGGAAACAGCAGGTACCGCAGGGCGAGCAGGCTGAGGGTTGGCTGGTTTGAATAATTTCAATGGGCTTTGGGGCACAGGGGGCTGTCCCTAGTGTCCCTGGCTGTGAGGTGATGAGGGCAGGGGCTTTTGGCCTGGGGTGCAGGAGCCCCATAGAGGAGGTGGTTTGGGGTGTAGGCTCTGGATTGGCTGGTTTGGGGAAAGATAATCCTTTACCGACTCTTGAATCAGCTGCTCCTGGGAGGAGCGGTCCCTCCAGGGTCAGCGAGGTTGCCAAGATGTCAAACATACAGAAAACAGAGATACAGAAACACAAACACATGATGAATACAACCACACGAAAGTCACATAGCACTTGGGGCATAAACCCCTGGGTTGGAGGTTAGCAGCTAGCCGGGCTTCTGTTTTCCCACTTACGGCACAAATGCCCAGCCTACTAGGTCCCACCGGGTCTAGATGCTCCATACCTCAGCGTCCTCGATGCTCTTAGCCCCCTGCCCCCCCCCACCCCGCTGTGCATGCCTCCCCCTCGCCAGCCTCACACACGCTCCGCATTGGTTCATTCTGACAAGATGACTCACTTAGTAGGACTCCAAGTGAGTATGCGATTTTTCTTTGGTACTTGCAATTTCTTCCTGATTTATAACTGAATAGTAAGTAACATGCTTCATCTAAGGCACTTGGCTTGGTAGGTAGAGCCTGAGACTCTTAGAAAGCTTTTCCTAAGTCATTAAAAGAATAGCAAAAAAGGATATAAAAAAACTACAGAATGCCTCAACCATCTTAATATTGGCTTATAGTTTATTTTCTCAATTTAAGAATCTCTTAGGAATGACCTATGTATTATTCAGCAATTCCTTCAATTTCCTCTGATTTTCCTCCAGTTCTAATTGAAATAAAGGCAATAATGTGTTTTAAAGATGACACATATATTAAATATCCTCTTATTGAAATTATTTTGTACCTATGACTGTGTGCACAGGAGAGTATCTAGGGTGATGTTCACCAAATATTAATACGGCTCATCTCTTAAGATGAGATTTTTGGATCTCATTATATAAACCTCCATTCTCAATGTTTTCATATTGAGCACGGAGCATTTCTGTAAAAACTAAAATCCTGCCTCGTCGTCCTGGGCGCAGGCTCAGTGGAGAGCAGAGCAGGTGATGTGTTCTGAGCACGGACCATTCCCCAGGCCTGGGGCTTTGCAGACTCTGTTCGGCTGCCACAACAGCCCGAAGAGCTGGATATTCTTATGATCCGGACTTTGCAGTTGACTTGAGTGAGACCCTGCAGGTGGGTCAAGGACACACGGGGACAGGGGCGGGGAGCAGACCATCATGTGAACCCCGGTGTGATGAACTCTTGTCTTGCTAGTTGAGGAAAGAACCCAGGGCCCTGGGCCAGGCCAGTGGCCGCTCTGCCTGGCAGGGAGGACATGCCCGACTGGCCCTGCGTGCTGTGTTCTAGACAGCGGCAGTCAGCTTGTTCTAATTCTCAGAAGCCTCTTTCAAGCCCAGCACCTGCTCTACTCCGGGGTCTGATTACCCCGGCTCAGCTCATTGACGCTAACCTGATTTGGGCTGTGCCGCAGGGCCCTAATCACATTTGTGCAGGGGGAGGGAGGGCAGGAACGGTGCCGGTGCCCCGTCCCTGAGAGCCTGCAGGGCATCTGCAGCCCAGGCACACATCCCCTTTGCCCTTCTGGAAGCAGAGCTGCCCCCCCACCCCCGCTTTCCTTGCCACGGCTCTGATGAACACCTCGCGGGCACTTCCCTCTGCCTGTGGCCTGACCTTATCAGGTTGGCTCTCGGGGCGGCAAGCCACCACGGGGAAGAAAGAGGAACTATCAGAAGCCCCACGGAAGTCCGGCGAGGGGCCAAGATTCACCTTTCCCGGTTCAAACTTGCCAAAATGGGCCCCTCGCTCTCTGCAGAGGGCCTTGGATTTTGAGATGTCTGTAACCCCTTTATGAGTATAATAAAGGCTATGGGTCCACATCTCGGAATTATGCATGCGGGTATTATGCAGAACTATAACCACTAGATACATAGTTTTAGGGGAACGAGTGGGCAGTACTTCCAAGTTCAAGCTGCTGCCCTTCTAGGTCTGAGCCCGGCCTCCCTCTCGGGCTTGAGAGGCCCCTGGCTGAGGGACTCGTGTAAGATAACAAACCTATCGCATGTCCTCGAACCTCCTGTGACCTCTCACATCTCTGTACCTTTGTCACACTCTGTTCTTCAACCAGAAAGGCGCTGAGCCCATGAGCGCTGCCCGTGTGTCCTCTGGGACACAGCTCAGTGTTACCTCTTAGCCAAAGCCTTCACTGATCCCCTGCAGCGTGTTAATCACACCCTCTGCCCTGCACGGGCATAGTGCTCACCAAATAGTGCGAAGACCTGGAAACACGTGTCGTCCCACCAGGAACCATCCCGTGAGGAAAGGGACCGAGCCCTCACAGGTCCCCAGGGGCCTTCCTCGTGCTCTGATACAGGGGATTAGCCCATGCCCGTGGCTTCTATCAGAATGTCATACATGCCCTCAAACATTTGCTGCAATCTTGGTCTTTAGGACGACATTCCCATAGCGGCATATCCATTGGGTGCCCAATCTTCCAAAATAAAAAAAGTGGTTTGTTCCTCCTGGTGGTGAGTGGTCTTCTCATCAATACTTGCAACTGTCCTTTTTACTGAGCATGTGAACACACTTCGGGCTCATATCTGCACACCCAGCATTACAGCTACTAGCCCTTGCTTCCCTTTCCCCCCTACACATGAATCCATTCCCACATTCCTCATTCCCACAGGAGCCCGGGGGAATCCGGATTCCACCACTGGCCACTCCAGGAAATCGACTCCTACCGAAGTCCCAAATTGCGCCCCCTTGGCAAAACACACAAGGCCTCTCCGGATCCTGAGATCATGGGGCATGTCTGGCCTTCAGGTCGTGTCCCTCCTGGCTGTGTGGCCCCCAGCTTTCTGGTGTGGCTCCCCTGCAACCCCCCCCCCATCGCCTTCCTCTCTCTCCACACAGCTTTATCTGTTGGTGCTCTCTCCTGGGGCCTCTTTCCCCCCAAGCAGACCGTAGGGGCTACATGTGTATTCCTAGCAACGTTGGGACCACCCAAACTCAGATGGGACCCACACCTGTGTCTGGTTCAGACCTCCCCTCCCAGGTGAACTCAGCTGTCTTGGGGGGCATCCCTATTTAGACGCGTAAACCTTCAACTCCTGCAAAAATGAGCTCAGCACCGTCTCCCCCACGCCATGCTGCTCCCGTTTCTGGGCTCTCTGGCTCTCCGAGCTTGGGGGTGGACTGCGGACCATCCGAGTTTGGGAAGTCCTCCTGTGCTCGTCCCTCACTTGCTGCTTTGTTGGCCCCCAGTTCCTTAGTGAATGCCTCTTAAATCCAGTCCCTTCTTTCCATACCCATTGCCATCATCATCCTCCACCAATCGCCAGAATATTTCATTTCCTGCTTCTTGTCTTGCCTCCCAATTACCTGTCGGCCACACTAACCACCTGCCAGTTACTATTAACATTAATCACGTTTTTCTGCCCCGACACATGTGATGGATAATTTTTACATCCCAAATACACTCCTGTGGGCCAAGCCAGATTTTGATGGAACTCCATTTTTCAGATAAGGAATATTCTACAGTAAGTCATGATCGCTGCCCGTGTGGGTGGTTACTTGCTAATGATCACTTGCCATGGTTGAAGGATTAGTAAGACAGGACGTGAGAAGGACAGCAGCTCCACCACCCCGCCCCAGTGAAGCCACTCGAGTGCGCCCTGTTATTTTTATAGGGTACCTTTGAATTGATGCACAATGAAGACAGTCACCCAGTTTTAGGCCTGTATTATAATGGACAGACCACCAGAGGCATGCTTTGCCACCGGGCTCTGTGCCCCGGGCTTCACAGCCCCACCCTGTGCCCCTCGGCCGCCAGAGGGGTGTTTGAAAATACAAATCAGATCATGTCTCTCTTTCATTTAAAACTCCCTTACTGACTGCAAATTGCCCTGAGGAAGAAGCGCATCTTCCTCATACTGGTCCCTGCATGATCTCCTCACCACGACCTCCACCTCCGACATCGCTCCATTCACTCACGCTCCGGGCACTCTCGAAGCTTCTAAGACTTCCCATTTGCTCTCTCCCTGCCCTTCCGTGGACAGCAGTGCAACATGGCATGTGCAGCAGAAGCTTTGGGATCCCATCATGGTGCACCTGCCAGCTTCATGGCCCTAGCAAGTTCTGAGCCTCTTAGCACTTCAGGTTCCTGGGATACCATCCATTTTCATTGCTATTTCCTTCCCCCTGGAGTGCTTTGCCCAAACAGCCCTGCTACCCCCTCCCTCGGCCTGCATCCCTTACTCTTTCCAGATTGTGGATCCTGCAGCAACTCTTCCCTGATGCCCGCGTTCCGGTCGTGGGAACTGCTGGGTTGCTTGTATCATAGATCACGCTGCACCTGCTGTACACGACTGTTCGCTTCGTGTCTCTATCTAACCAATAAGACCCTGGAGGGCCCGCTGGCCCTGCATGCAGCAGGTGCTCAATAAATGTTTGCCAAGTGAATGAATGACTAAGCGAATGAACCTGCAACTGTTGCATAGTCCATCCTGATAAGTTTGGAAATACAACAAGTGGAGGTATCTGGCACCTGCTGCTAAGCCCACGAATTTGTCCACCATTTGCATGAGAGCCCACTAACAAGGATTATAAAATGTAGTCAGGGTAGATGCCTCCCAATAACATTTATAAAATGTCCCGACAAAGCCTTTGGCCACTCTGAAATGCCCGCCAATGCTGCTTCATTTCAAAGTTCTCGCTAACTGGCGGGCACAGAGCCATCGTGAAATGCTTTGCTGCCTTCTGAAATCCCACCACCAAATCATGAACGCATGCTTTGATCGTCCCTCCTTTGTGTAGAAGTGTGAATATGTGATGAATATGTATGTGTTTTCAACACGACATTCTATAAAAATACTTAAAGACCATAAAATTTATTTTCTAAGGATTCCTGAGGGAAGACCACAAAAGTTTACCTTTGTAAAATAATACGGAAAGAAGAGATGAAATTCGATCTCCCCCCATCCCTAAAACTCTCTACATCATTGTATTACTTAATACATACATTTGGATTTCCATCTCAAAGATGAAGGGAGAAAAACACTAAGAGACATTAGAGCTTTGACTTTGGTAAGGACACATCTTGGTGAGGACGATCAGATCTTTCAGTAGACCCTTGTTTTTCAGTATTGCGGTTATAAGACACACAGAACTAATTGATTATGAAGCTGCATACATATTTAACTTTAATTAAAATATAAATTCTAATGTAAATGACGTCTTCCATTCTAATGAAGGAGCACATAAATGGGCAAAAGGGATAATAAATAATAGTAAATAATAAATAATACATCCTTCTCCCTCTTACCAGTATTACTACCATTAGCAAATGGTGTTGGATCAACTGGACATTCACATACGAAAAAAAACAACAAAAAACAAAAAACTGAATCTGGACACAGACCTTATACCCTTCACAACAATTAGCTCAAAGTGGATCACAGACCTAAATGTAAAATGTAAAACTATAAAACTCCTAAAAGATAACACAAGAGAAAATCTATATCCTCTTGGGTGCGGGGATGAGTTTGTAGCTATAACACCAAAGGCATGATCCATGAATGAACAAAATTGATAAGATGGACTTGAGTAAAATTAAAAACTCCTGCTCTGTGAAAGACATTTCAGAGAATGAAAAGTTACCCGCTGAGAGAATATATTTGCAAAATGCGACTCTTGATAAAGGACTGATATCCAAAATTATAAAAAGAAGTCCCCAAACCCAACAGTAATAGAATACACAATCCAACTAAAACATGGGCAAAAGGTCTGAAGCTCACCAAAGAAGATATCCAAATGTCAAATAAGCCTATGACAACGCCTTCAACAGCATACATCATTAGGGGATCTCAAATGAAAGCAACATTTAGATACCACCATACATCCATTTGAAAGGCTAAAATCAAAAACACTGACAACACCAAATGCTGGTGAAGATGTGGGAAAACAGGAACTCTGTGATTCATAGCTCTTAGAAATGCAAAATGGTACCGCTGCTTTGAAAGAGAACCTGGCAGTTTCTCATAACACTAAACTCTCTCTTGCCATATGATCTAGCAATTACATATGTTCCTGTTTATTTACCCAAACAAAGTGAAAAGTTATGTCCACACAAAAATCTGCACATGAGTGTTTATAGCACTTTTTAAATAATTGCCAAAACTTAGAAACAACCAAGATGTCTGCGATACTGTGATTTATAAGGAGAAATACATATTTGGTCTTTGCCCCCATTTCTGACACAGAGCTCCTAAAACCCTTGGAATTTCCTAAGCACTGAAGGCCACAAAGGTATCTTCTGTCATGTTAATGAGGTGACTTTTGAAAAGCTGCTCCGTTGCCCATGGATGCTGGCTAGCTGCCAAGAGAACTAATCCTGTTATTAGGGTATTGGAACTATTAAGCCCTACCCCTGACCTCCAGGGAGGGGAGGGGGCTGATGATTGAGTTCAATCACCAGTGACCAATGATTCAATCAATTGTGCTTGTGTAGTGAAGCCTCCATAAAAACCCCAAAGGGGGTTTGGAGAGCTTCAAGGCTGGTGAACAAGTGGAGATTTGGAGAGAATGGCAGCAGGAGAGGGCATAGAAGCTCCATACCCCTTCCCTAGACCTTGCCTCAGGCATCTCTTTCATCTGGTTGTTTCTGGGTTATATCCTTTTATAACAAACCAGTGATTTAGCAAGTCAATGTGTATCTGAGTTCCGTGAGCTGCTCTAACACAGTAATCAAACCCAAGGATGGGGCTCCCTGGAATTTCTGATCTATAGCTGTTGATCACGTGACAACCTGGAGTTATAAGTGGCAACTGAAGTGGGGCAGTCTTGTAGGACTGAGCCCTTCGCCTGTGGGGTCTAATGCTGTCTCCTGGTAAATAGTATCAGAACTGAGTTAATTGCTTGGTGGTGCTGGAAAACCCCTGACTCAGAAATGGGTGCATCTTAATGTCCTTTGATAGGTACATCCAGACAATGGAATACTATTCAGTGATTTTTTTTTTTTTTTAAGAGAGCTATAGGGACACCTGGGTAGCTTGGTTGAGCGTCTGACTCTTGGTTTTGGCTCAGGTCATGATCTCAGGGTCGTGAGACTGAGCCCCTCGTCTGGCTCCACACTCAGCGGGAAGTCTGCTTGAGTTTCTCTCTCTCCCTCTCCCTCTGCCCCTCCCTCCACTCATTCTCTCTCTCTGTCTCTCAAATAAATAAATAAATCTTAAAAAAAAAAAAAGAACTTCCCCAACTGACGATTTCCCCAAAGAAATGACAAATCACAGATTCTGGAAGTTCTGTGAAACCCAAGGAGAATCAGCACAAAGAAACAATTGGTTTGCATCCTACCAAAACCGCCTAGACACAAAGACAAAAAGCAAATGCTACAAGCCGCCAGAGGGAAAAAGTCACGTTTCCACACTACATGCCTAAAAGCCACTCTGAGACTGACAACCGACGTCCAATGGGCTCATGTATTTAATCTGCCAAAAGAAAAGACCGTCCACCCTGGAACTCCAGACCCAGCAAAAATATCATTGGAAAGCGAAGGCAAAGTAAAGACATTTTCAGCAAAACAAGAATGGAGGCAATTGTATCAAAGTGCAAAATTCTCAAGACAGTTTTTCAGACAGAAAAAAAAAATGATCCCAGATGAAAGTAAGAAAATGCAGGAAAGAAAGATCAGCGGAAAGAGAAATATGAGATTTATATAAATAAATATCGGCTATATAAAATAACGATGTCTCATGGGATTTTAAATATACGTAGAATTAAAATATATAACAATAATAGCACAAAAGGGGAGGGGAGGCGTAATAATAAAATAAGATAAAGCTCGTAAGCTAAAAATGAAGAAAATGGAATAACATAAAACATTTGATAGTCTAAGACAAGAAAGCCTAGAAAAACCATCATATGAGAGGCGGACCAGATGGAAAACAAATAGTAAGATTGTAGAAATGCATTTAAATGTATCAATAATTTCCTTAGGTAAATGGAGAAAATTAAGAAAAACTGTCATGTTGGATTTATAAACAGATGAAAAGACAAAAAACAGGGCGCCTGGGTGGCTCAGTTGGTTAAGCGACTGCCTTCGGCTCAGGTCATGATCCTGGAGTCCCTGGATCGAGTCCCACATCAGGCTCCCTGCTTGGCAGGGAGTCTGCTTCGTCCTCTGACCCTATCCCCTCTCATGTGTTCTCTCTCTCTCATTCTCTCTCTCTCAAATAAATAAATAAAATCTTTAAAAAAAAAAAAAGAAAAGACAAAAAACAATAACCCAGCAACAAGGGCCTACTGCCTACAAGAGATACAAGTATGAGAACAGAAAGGTACACAGGAAAGGAAACAATGTATCCCGGGACCACTGACTAACCAATGGAAACCAGACGTCATTGCAGGGACCTCAGTTCAAGCAGAAGACTAAGGGAGCATCTCTCAAGGATACATGGGTCATTCTGCAGGAAGTTTGGACAATTCTAGATGTGAGTGTGGCTGACTACTAAAACCTTAAACTATGTAAGAGAAACCTAGCCGGCCACAAAAGAAGTCATGGGTATGTCTACCCCCACAGCTGGGATGCTCGCATGCCTCTCTCAAGAGCCGATTTGCACGGCCTTGGTTATTAGAAGATGGAAACTGATTTGTGTTCTTGCTTTGCTGTGATTGAATGGGGAACCAACTGTTTTTGTATTTTGTCTGTTTTCCCACGGAATGTTGCCTATTTGCTTATTGAGATGTGAGCCTCCTCTAAGATTTACTTTATAATATACATTCTATTTCCTGCCAACATTTGTCTTTTTATTTTGTTTATGAGTTTTGTGGGTTTTTTTTTTAAAGATTTTATTTATTTGTCAGAGAGCGAGCACGCACAAGCAGGGGGAGCGGCAGGCAGAGGGAGAGGGAGAAGGAGACTCTCTGCTGAGCAAGGAGACCAAGTCAGGACTTGATCCCACGACCCTAGGATTATGACCTGAGCCAAAGGCAGACACGTAACCTACTGAGCCACCCAGGTGTCCCATGAGTTTTGTAGGTTTTATGAAATGAAATCTTCTCATCATTTTATGTGGTCTATTCCATTGCTTTCGTTCTTCAAATCTGCAAGAGTGGGTCTTAATATATTTATTTTTCCTTAGGCGGGATATTCTAATGAGTCTTAGAAGATTGCTGGTACAGCTTCAAAAATATTTACCTCGTTTAAATAGAGTCCTTTCAAACTATCCTGAAATTGTATGTGGGAATTTTAAAGGTAGTCTTTCTAACAAGAATGATCTCCCTTCCAAATCTTTGACAAATATTTATTGAGCGTCTGCTAAGTATCAGGGGCAGGTTCCAGGAGCTGGGATAACGCATTGATTACACGGACCCTCCCTTCACATAGTTTGCAGTACGGTGGGAAGAAGGAGGCAGCAAACAAATACACAAATAAATATGGGTGTCATGCAGCACACGGAAATGAAGCAGGACAGGGTGACTCAGATGACCTCTGGGTCAGCCTTGATCGCAGGCAGACACCTGCCTTGGCCATCAGCTCCTCCCACGAGCTACATCTGAATCTTCTTCATCCTTCTACAGTGTAATTATTGGTATAGATGATCTGGATTCCCCCTGGGAACTCCATAAATCAGGATCAAATTTTGTATCAAACCATACCCTCCATGCCTTCCCCAGTCACAAGTTAGATTTTCAGTGAGGGGTAGTTCATTTGCATTGATAGGAATAATTTTTTTGGAGAAAAAAAAAGCTTGTCTCGAAGATTAAACCTTAAATTAAAAAAATAGTGGGCATGAGTAACACGCGGCCCATAAAAGTCTACCAAACCTAGATTGCTCTAACAGCTAGGAAACGCTCAGACACCGAGGACTGTTCAGGAGGCACATGAGCATCTTGAAATTGTTATGTAAAGCTTCCGTTTCTTTTTAAGATTTATTTATTTTTTTATTTGGGGGAGGGCAGGGCAGAAGGAGAGGGAATCTCAAGCAGACTCCACGCCCAGTGCGGAGCCCAATTCCGGGATCCTAGGACCCTGAGATCATGACTTGAGCCAAAATCAAGAGTCGGATGCTTAACCCACGGAACCACCCAGGCGCCCCGGCTATGAAGAGCTTCTAAGGCCTGGCTCCCTCTCCAGAAATTCTGGTAAAAGTAACTGGGGCAGGGCCTGGGCATCAATATATTTTCAACACTCCCCAAGTATGTCTGGTGTGCAGCCAGGTTGAACACCATGAGGCTAGTGCCAAGATCACTGTTAATTGTCATGACACATGACATTGCATCCTACAGTGGCCTCATGGGGTGTGACAACTCCCATGTCTAACTGCTCTAGTTGCAACACCAAGTATTTCCTCCCCACTGGAAAATGCCCATTTGTGCACAAGATGGGCAGAAACCTGGTGCTATTTGTCTAGTTAGATATTTTACCGATAATTGCTTGCAACACATCTCTTGCAAATGACGCATCTTGGTATCTGCTAAGAATACTGATCTAGGCGGTGAGGCCTTCTGGGTTTTATTTTTAATTTGGTTCACTGGTCCATCATCCATTCCTCATGACAGAGCATCTACATTGGCACAGAGGGCAGTCAAGGGATGATCACCTGGTGTCCCTTTTAACAGGAGCAGAAATAAGACTTCTTGGCTTATCAGGATCCTCCGGGCCGGGTGCCCTGCTTCCTTCTTTCTGGGATTAGGCAGGCAGATGGAAAATTAAACGGAGTGTTGCTCCAGCCTCCCTCAAGGAGTGGCCACATGACCACACAAGGACCGCATAGCCTGTGACCAGCACGGCAAGCAGGGCCCTGCCCCAGGCCCAGGCAGGGCTCGGAGACTCCCAGGGGCCCATACCCAACATGCCTGGTTGACTTACGAAGAAAGGAATCAGGCCCTCCGCTTTGTCTCTCTCCAGGGCCTCCTGCAGGGCAGAAGCACGCATGGCAAACTTGCCATCCGAAGGGATGGCTTTTATTTTCACTCCTCCGATTAATCCGGCTCTTTCCACCGAGGAGTGCGCCTGGAAGGAAGGCATCGGAGTTAGATTCTTGCCTGCATGTGCGTGCCGTGTGCAGTGGCCGTGAGCCCCCGGCTCTGCAGAGAGCTCCCTGTGCTGCAGGCCCTCTGTGTCCCCCCTTGTACCTCCTTCCCGGTGTTGTCTCGGGTTCTGTGGAATCTCGCTTTTCAGATTAGTGAGCAAGCAGTGAGCAGAGTGAGCACACCCAGGTTCTTATCTGGGGGCTCCTCTCACCATTGGGGCCTTGGGCCGCTTGGGGGCCACGCTCAGCACATGGTTTCTGGAGAAAAGGAGCCAAGGACACGGCACCATTGTGGGATGGTGGATCCATTGTGGCTCGGGGCCTCCCAGGAAGGCCAGCTCTTACTGAAGGTAAGAGCTTCTGCCCTGTGGCTCCCACCATCACTGTCTCCTCTTCGACTCTGTCCTGGGGTCTGGATCCCGCTGTGGCTCCCAATGGCCGACAGGAGGTGCAGGATTCCAAGCTCCCCAGGCGCTCCCCCCTGTGACCCTGGCCGGTTACCCCCCTGGACCTGCATGAACTCACATGCACACTGACAGAATACCAAACACCCATGTCCAAGCACGGCTGTGGAAATGTCTGAAACGCCGCATGGTTTTGTTTGGATTGGATTGGACACAAAACAAGGATTCAGATGGTAGAGGCTCAGTGGGGCTTTGCACTCACCTGATCCGATGAGTAGGCCACTAGCTTTTCCATGATGGCGCCCTGCGTCAACCCCGGGGAGGCGGCCTGGAGGCGGCGCACCACCTTGGTCCGAGCGGCCAGCAAAGCCACCAGAGTGGCCTCGCTGGCACTTCCCTGGATCGAAGAAAAGGTCGCGATGAGCTTCGAGGGGCAGCAAAGGAATCCGTGTTGAAACTGTTGGGAGGCATTAGCATCCCTATTTTTCTTAAAAGGGGAATCTGAAGCTGCAAAGCTGATTGCCCTGCACGTAGGAAGCGGATTCCGCCTCACTATGCCTGCCCCTATAATTTGCGAAATAACTGTGTTTTTTAATTCTGTCATCATCAGGTGGGAAATGGATGCCCAGCAAGAGAGGAACTAACTTGGTCCAGGTGAGCAGCTAGCAAGTGGCAGGGATAGCAGGGAGTCCCAGCTGCCTTCCAGGCGGGGGGGGTCCCCACATGTATGGCCATGTCCCCCCTTCCCACTGCTCATGATCACCACTGCTCACGATCACTGCATCTTAAGTAAATCCTAGAAGAAACCCAGGAGCGGGACAGTATTAACATTAGAAAGGAAAAAAATAAAAGAAGGTAGATTTTGGTCGAGTATGAGAGATTTGTAAGATTTTAGGGTTTTTGCAGAGAAATATACAAGAAAATCATTAGATCAACCTCCCCCGTTAACATTTCATCTTCCTTTCCCTTCAGCGATCCTGATTTCCTCTTCTATTTTACCATTTCGATGCTTTTACTCATTCTTCTAAGCCAACACATATCCTACAGGGAGGAGGGTGAAGTTTGAACATAAATACATTGACTCGGCAGTTTTGTAGCTCAAATGCATGGACTCAAGTATACACGATACGATCTTCTTAATTTGGCCTGTGAGGTGGGTTTTGCACTTCTTCAGGCCATCTTGTCTTGAGTAATCACTGTAGAAGTGGTATTAGAACAAAGGTTCTGGACGTGGGCTTCGTGACCGTGCGGGGCTGTCTGGGGCCTCACAGATTGTTGCGATCAGCCTTGTCCGCTGGGAAGGGTGGGCTTCCTGCTGTGAATAGACACCGTTGCCTGCGCTCATACAGCAAAGTGAAGAAACAGGGCTGGCAAGGCTAAATGGGCCATCACAGGGAATCCAAGCTCCCTGAGGGCAGGCACTGGACCTCCCACTCCAGTGGCCTGGGCTTCCTCCTGTGCCCTACAGTGTGTGTGTCCTGGATCCGCTGGCTCATTCCTTCTCATCAGAAGTGAACCAGGAGAAGCTTCCCAAAAGACACAGCTTCTGAGTGCTGGGATCATCTGCCTTGTTCGGTCCCCAACACCCACGTGGGATTGCAGCCCCCTCCCTACCTCCCACCCTCTGCCTGTGGCCTTGACCCCCAAAGATCTGTTCTCCCCTGAACCACTTGCTAAGGAAAGGCTTTGAATCGCCATGCTAATTCATTATGGGGTTTGCCTCTCCGCTCTGTCCATGTGCTGAGACAAAGCTCCCATCCTTCACCCAGCCAAAAGTGATTGAACCCATACAATGCCCAACGAAAGAATGAAATCCTCAGTGGAGTCTCCAGAGCTCAGGGGCTTCCAGGCAGCCCACAGGCTCCGGCCCTGAAGTCAGATTCAGGCAGATTTCCGGCCCTTTGTGGAAAGCTGAGCTGAGCTTTGCCCGGGAGAGAGGAGCAGGGGGTCTGTTCTGGAACTGAGGCTGTGTAATGACATCTTAGCTTTACTGCAGCAGGGACAAAGGTTGCCATGGCAAGCCGGCTACGAAGCAGAAGGAAATGCTGGTGACAAGTGACTCAGGGGCCAGAACCGCCCTTTCCTCCTCTGGGTGTTTCAAGGGTTACCACACACACGGCGAGCAATTGGCTTTTCTTCCACAAGAGCTTTCAAACCCAATTAAGAGACCATTTTCCGGCCCGGTTTGTCCAGCTCAGAGGATGACTTGCCATTTGACTCTGTTGCCCGTCACCGTGCTGACGTCTAGAAGCTGGGACTATGGCCTGGAGGGGTGCAGCGTCCCTCCACAGCTCTGGCCCCGCGGCGGTCACCAGGCCGTGGTGCTGTCTGGGTCTCACAGATTGCAGACAATCAGCCTCGTCAGCTGGGCAGGGTGGGCTTCCTGCTGCAGACAGACACGGTTGTATGTGCTCATACAGCAACACGGAGGGACCTGGGCTCGAAGAAGGATTTGACCCCAGGGGCCAAGAGATGCCAGGATGATTCCCGACTGATGCTGGGGCGGCCGGTGCCTCTGCAAAATGGGATTGTCTTTAAAGTAAGGATAATTGCAAGATGAACCTCTGGATACTCTAACCCAAACCAAGAGTCACAGATGAGCTGGTGGAATTTGTCCTTGCCTTGCCTCTAGTTAGCTTGCGCTCTTGGGCACGATACACTCCCTTTCTTGGCTCCAGGTTCCTCAGCGATGAGAAGTCATTGATAATGCAGTCAACCCTCATAACTATTTGCAGGTTGAAAGAAGATCGCATGAAGCACTAGGAATAAGCCTAGCCCAGAGAGGGCATTCAGTAAAAAGTCACTGTTGATATAAAGGGCATGCCTGAGATTATGGGGTATTTGTAAGATTTTTGAGAAGCATCAAATTAGAAGAATCATCTCGGCCGGCTGAAAAGAGCCGAATGCGAAATTGTTTTAGTCGTAAGATCCAATGACCCAGAAACACTCTTTTTATTTTTGTGGGTTTTTTTTTTTTTGACTTTTTGTGGAGCATGAACAGTGGATATGGTCTTAATTCAGAGAGCCTCAGCAGGAAGGCGATAATTTCCTTAGAAGATCGTTGCACTTGCCCTAAATGGTATCCTCTGAGATGTTATTTATAAAGGGGAAAATCTGATACAATGTATGTCATGTATTATTTACATAAACTGTGACGCATCGTAGAAGATAATGCAATAATATCCTCAAAGGATGGGAAATGCTCCCAACAAAATAGTGGGTAAAATACCATCCAGAAAATATTGTATTATCCCAATCTTGTATATACATACACACACACACACACACATGCAAGGACTGAAATAATACCAGAAGTCTGCCCCAAAACGGTCCTGTATCTTTTCCATTTTTACTGTCAAGTTCTGCTTTTCTCTATCTTTTTTTTTTTTTTTTTTTTTTTTTTTGGTCAGAGAGAGCGAGAGCACAAGCAGGGGGAACAGGAGAGGGAGAAGCAGACTCCCTGTTGAGCAGGGAGCCCATTTCGGGGCTCTATCCCAGGACCCTGGGATCATGACCAGAGCCGAAGGCAGACACTTAACCGACTGATGCCCCCAGGAGCCCCATGGGTCTGGTTTTCATGAGTGAAAAGGGGACGACACTTTTGTAAAGAGGAATAGCAGAACCAAAGTGGATCTTGAAGGGATAAACGGGCAATGTGGAAAATGGAAACTGGTGTGGAGACAACGATGAGCAATTCCCTCCAAAACAGAGAGGAGAAAATGACCAAAAAAGGAAAATAACCTAAGAAAGCTGGAAATGACAGGAGAGGTGGCCGCCTTGTGGAAAATGGAAGGTCCTGGAAAACCCACAAAGGGCTTTTGGGAGGGCGGCCCACAGTGACAGGTGCAGCAGAAGCAAGACTTCCCCGGGGCGGTGGGGGGGAAGAAGGAGCTGAGTCTGGGTTAATAGGGCTCACCCAACAGGGGGCGGAAAGGGGTGGGGGGCACTCAGAGTGAATGGGACAGATGAGAAAAGTGGATCTGGGCACACTGTGTGGAATTACAAAGGAAAAGTAAAGTCTGCCGCCAGCATCCAGGTGGCCGGGAGTGTGAGCTCTCCCCAGACCTGGAACTGAGTCAAGTAGGATTCAAAGCCAAAGTCCCCTCCCCGAAACTCTGCTCTCCTTCTGCCCCCCTGCGGCCGCCTGCTCTTCTGTCAGTACCCGGACTCTGCCCTTCCTTAGAGGAGGGACCGCTGTGGTGGCCTCTGGAGAACCAGGTCGGCTGTTCTGGAGTTTGCAGAGCCGCCAACCTCTTCTTCCAAGGTGAGGAGCAGGGGAGGGGCGCAACCTCCCTCCCTGAGGCCAGCAGGTACATGACAGCCTCGCCCTGGGTCCAGGGAGCTGAAATAGTTTGCCCTTGTGAGGAAATCCTTGTTCTACTGTGTTCACGTTTAAGGCTGGCTCACGGCCTCAAACTGAAACCTGCTCAGAATCAGTGTCGGAGGATGGAAGTTTCGAGAACCAGAGACGGGAAGGCAGGAGAGGACAGAGGGAAGGGCTCCGAGCCTGGCCATGGTGGCCTGTTGGCCACCAAGAAGTCAGCCAGCAGTCCCAGCACGTGGCTCTTCGGAGTGACCTGAGCTGGGCCCAGGAATGCCCCTTCCTGAGCGAAGACCTGTCGAGTCCAAGCTCGAGGGGTCGGGTCTAGGACTCCCTCCGTGACTCTGACGCAAAGTGCGTGCAGTTGGCCAAATAAGGCCTCCCAAAGATGTCCAGGTCTTAATCCCAAAGCTGTGAGTGTTTACGTGGAGACAGGGATCTTGCCGATGTGACTAAGAGCCGTGACACAGGATTATCTTGGATTATTTGAGGGGGCCCCTGAAAGTGGAGAACCTTCCTCATCTGTAGTCAGAGGGAGACGTGACTGAGAAAGAGGGGTCAGAGAGATGGAACGCTGTGGGCTTTGGAGATGGAGAAGGGGCCATGGCCCAGCACTGTGGGAAGCTTCCAGAAACTAGAAAAGGCAAGGCAAGATGCTCGCCTGGAGCTTCCCGGGTGTCAGACACCTGAGCTACAGAATTGTAAGATGATAGGTTTGTGCTGTTTGTTTGTTTTTCTGATTTTATTTATTTATTTGTCAGAGAAAGAGAGAGAGAGCACAAGCAAGGGGGAGGGGCAGAGGCAGAGGGAGAAGCAGGCTCCCAGCTGAGCAGGGAGCCTGATGCGGGGCTCGATCCCAGGACCCTGAGATCATGACCTGAGCTGAAGGCAGAGGCTTAATGACTGAGCCACCCAGGCGCCCCAGGTTTGTGCTGTTTTAAGCCACCAAAATCTGCAGCAACAGCAACAGAAAACGGACACACGGAAGTCAGAAGCCCTGGTCTGGGTGAGCAGCAGGCCAGCACCGGGCAGTGGGGGCTTGCTTCCTACTTGACTTTGGCCACACCAGCCAGGTGATGGCACACAATCCGGGCCTCAGCACTTTCACTGGCCCATGGGCAGATTAACAGTTGCTTTAACTGAGTCCCGGAGCCTTTAAATTCAACGGTGCTTTCCCAATTTCAGTGTCATATACTTGACACCAGAAAAATGATGTCAAGGAGGGTGGTGGGTTCAACAGAGCCCATCGTGCATGCTGGGAAATAGAAAGAGCACAAAGCCCACATTTCCTTGGTGCATTTGTCCGGAGGCTCCCGGTGGGAAGTGACTGTCCCTGGTGCCTGACTTGTCCCTGACAATGCCTGGGACATCATTGCTGTCAACAACACACGTCCAAAGAAGAGAATGAATGACACGGTGCGTAGAAAAGGCAGCAACGTCAAGTGACCTTGGTTCTCATTGACATAGAACTTTCTAGAAGCTGTGGAAGGACTCTGTCACAGTTGCGCTCCCTGCTCGAAGGACAGTGATCAGGGTGGTGGCAGTCACGGCTCTGCAGTCAGACAGATGTAGGCTCAGAGCCCAGCTCTAGAACTTACCAGCAGGGGGCTGGGGGGGCTGGTGAGCCAGTCACCCCACGGCTCTGCACCTCAGTGCCCTTGCCTGTCAAATGATGTTAAAATGGCCCCTAATTCCTAGTCTTTTGTAGAATTAAACGAATTAATGTGCAAAGTGCTCAGGCGCCACTTTGATCTATGGAGCGTGGGGGAGGGAGGGACAGAGAGCGCCAGGACCCAAATCCAGATCCAGAGGCTTCCTGACTGCTTGTTCCCCAGAAGGACACACAGGAAGCTCAAGCACCTCTTTTTTTTCCACCTGCCACTATGGCCCTGGGACGTCACCCTCAGCATCCCGGGAAGCTGAACACCCCTCCCCTGCTGCTTACCTGGATCACTCCGCCCCCTTCTCCCACTTGCCCCGCCAAAAATGCCTCTGGCAGCTTCAGCATCTTCCCCAGCCAGTCCATCATCACGGTCTCCAGCTCTGTGCACGCCGGACTCGCGGCCTAGCGGGGAGGGAAGCCCGGAATCAGCCACCTGCTGGCGTGTCATGGACGGGTACGCTCTGTCACTTAGGATCTCAGCATCAATTTCATACAAAGGCTTAAACATTTGCAAAAGGCCCATCCCTGGGTAGGGTTAATGTGATGGCATGCTCTCCCACCCGGGGGTCCCAGGGAGCAGCATCGGCTGAGACTTGTCCTCCCCCCACTCCCCTCTTACCCACCGAGTGGGCACAGCCACAGGACCCCTCGCTCTGGAAGCTCTGAAGCAATAGGGGGGGCCACTCTGGGCACGTGCTGTGCGGCGTGCTTAGCACACATGCCATCCCTCTTCTTTCTCGCCCTCGAAGAACTGAGGGAACCACAGTCCCCAGATCCCAGATCTGCCCCAGGAGGGACGGTGACCTCCCCATCCCCATCTCTAGAGGCTGGTGTCAAAACAAGGGCCGGGTCTTGCAGGACTTGGGCAGCAGCAGGAGGGTTTACTCTTCCACTGAACCTCAGATTAAAATCTCCCAGCCCCAGAGGCTGTTCAAACGCCTGAAATGAGCTGAAAGGAGTTTCAGACCTGTGCCCTTTGAGCAGGACTCGTGGGAGAATGGCCGGGATGGAAGGCACAGCCCAGAATGACCCCAGTGCACTGGGCTGCGCTCCACCAGCACCACATGCAGCCCCATCTAGCCACATCCGTGTATATACAGAAGGATCTAGAAAGACACACTGGTGGATTCTCCTATATAGTCACAAGTGAGAGCAGCAGTGAGACTGGACGCAGTCCGGGAGGTGGGTTCCAGGTGGCCCGAATCCCCTGGGAGCCCCCGGGGCAGGTCGCTGACCTCGCCTTTTATGGGCTCGAGATGGTGCTCTGCAATCTTGGACGCTCCTCTGTCATCGCACAGGGGCGAGGACAGGTTGGCTTGGTCCCCACCCAAGGATGCACACCAGCCCATGATGCATGGCTGGTAAGAACGAGCAGAATGTTCTCCCTGCTAGTCTGCCCTGGGGGAGGGTCCTACCCCATCCTAGCCAAGACCAGCTCCAGGCGTGGGAACTGCACTCACTATTAGGAACCCATGTCTTGGCCAGCACAGCCGAGGGGCAGGGAGGCAGCCCTCCCAGGCTCCAGAGAAATCAGAGTGTCTGCAGAAAGAACAGACATCATGGGATAGATGCCGAGTCACCCCGAAGGGACAGGATGGCTCTGGACTAGCCGAGCTAGCTCATGAAAGAAAGTGTCCTTCAGAAAGGGGTGCTCAGCAAAGACAAAGGGAGGAGGTGACCGAGGCCACCCTGTCCGTGTTCATGCTGCTCTCGGCACCTGGCAGAGAGCAGTTCAGAGAGCCATGGCAGGGAGCCTGGAATGACCCCCCCCCCAACCCTTCCTGGGAGGCTGACTCTGTCCCCCAGCAACTCCGGACAGACAGACGGACAGATGGAAGTCTCGGTCTAAAGAGCAAGCGAGGCAGGTTGGGGGGAGCTGGGAGATGCTGGGTCCCGCTGCTCGGCACTAAGCATTCATAAACCGACACCTCCTTCACCTGCCTTGGGTCCTGGGGCAGCACGAGTCAGCACTTTGGACCCAGGAGGCCCTGGGATCCCCGATGCTGTTGGCAGGCCATCGCTCTACTTCTGAGGGCTCTGCATTGAGGGAGGAGGGAATCCCTCCAGTAGCACTGGGCCTGGGAGCAGGGAGCCACACAGAGGAGCCAAGCCTGGCCGCTCCTCTGGTATTTTATCCCCAGATGAGGTGGCGCCAGGACGTCTGGCGGGGGGGCAGGAGTTGGCCCCATTTCCAGAGCCGCCTGCCCCGCATCACTCCATGTGGGTGATGGGCGGGGGCCTCTCCAGGCTGCGGACAGGTGGAATGAGCCCCGGGCAGCTGCAGAGTATGTAGAAATCCTCTGGAATGCTCGGGAGGAATGCAGACGCCCAGGCGTGGGCTGCAGAAACTCCAGGGCCTTGGCTGTGATTTTAATTCATACCGAGTACCTCTAAAAGAAGAAGTGCTGCTATGCAGAACTGGGCTCTTTTCCAGAAAGGAAACCTTCTCTCATTCTATCTCCAGGAATTCCAAGTTCCCTTACGAGGCACTCTCTCCAAGGCTGAGTCCTTCTCCCTTCCCACAGATGCCACCACCACCTGCTCAGGTTCTGTGGGCACAGGAGCCCTGTCCCCACGGCAGCATCTCCCACCATTGCCAGGATCCCCCAGGGTCGCCCCGAGCTCACCCAGGAGAAGCCGATGCAGCCGATGGCCCCACACAGTATGTCTGCAAGCAGGGCTGGGTACGAGTTGGCCGTGGGGAAGTAGGCGAAGAAGTAGGGGTTGTGCCAATGGGTCACCTGTGTGGAGACACTGGGGTGTGAGGGAGCCCAGCCCCGCGTGGGGAGGACCCAGGTCCCCTCTGCTTGCCGACACGGCAGGTGAGGTCTTGAAAAAGCAACACTGTATCTTATATCCTGGTTAGGTGCACTTGGCAGAGAAAGAGCAACAACAGAGGCCCATCTCCCTGGTTAGAAGCCTCGTTTTCCTAAAACTGCTCTAAAAAAGTAAAATCCATATTAGAAAAGAAAAACCAAACCCGATTTCACAGATTCTTCAGCTGGTCTTCCTGCCACCAACTCAATCTCTTATGCAAGTCACCCCTCCAGCAACCCTAGCTCCATCACCCCCCACATCCCTCCTCTCTTCTGTCCCCAGCCTTGCTGTGGGGGGGGCCCAGGCTGGGGCAGCAGTGGGGCCACACCGGGGTGTCAGGGGGCAGGGAGCAGATGTGCAAGGACATGCCCGGTTAGGGAGGCAGGGGCCCGGCAAGCCCGCTGGGAATGGGAAAGCAGGACTGGCTGGGAACATCTCAGAGTCTGGGAAGAAGATGGGGGAGGGGAGAAAATGGGGGGAGGAGTGGCTGTTGACCAGACTGTCAGGAGGGAACAGAATAAATAAAGCATTTAAGACACCCTCCTCGGGGCGCCTGGGTGGCTCAGTCATTAAGCGTCTGCCTTCGGCTCAGGTCATGATCCCAGGGTCCCGGGATCGAGCCCCGTATCGGGCTCCCTGCTCAGCAGGGAGCCTGCTTCTCCCTCTCCCGCTCCCCCTGCTTGTGTTCCCTCTCTCCTTGTGTCTCTCTCTGTCAAATAAATAAATAAAATCTTAAAAAAAGAAAAAAAAAGACACCCTCCGCCCCTGGGCAGTGGAGGTATTCTTGCCAACACGCCTCATTTTCATGGTCTGGAGAAAAATGCGAATACATCTTTAATAAACTAGTTACAAACTGTCCATTGGGCCCCATGTGGCACAAAAGACCACCCTGGTTGTGAAGGTAGCCGACTGGGAGTCTCTGAGAACTGGGAGCGGTCCTGGGGACTTAAGACCAGTCCTGCTCCCGCCACAGTCACCCCCCACCCCAGGTTGAGGGCGGGGAGCCAGCATGGATGCTCCTGGAGCACTGAGCAGGGGAGGGATGGACACATACTACAGAAACCCAGGGAGGACCAGGAGATTCGGTCTGGGGTGGGGGCAGGGGTGGCCAGGAGCTTGTGGGGACCAAGAAGGAGGGGGCAATGGTCTGGAGAGAGCTAGAAGCTCAGCACAGTCCCAGCCTGGGGCGCTCAGGCAAGAGAGGCTGCTGGTGGAGCTGAAAGGGGTATAGGGAATGGCAGGTCCAGTGTCTAGGGCCTACAAGATACTTTTAGGGGCCCAGAAAATATTTTAATTTCTTTGAAGAATCAGAAGGAAGAAGTAAACATTCAGGTCCAGGGAAAAAAAGTAATCTAATGCTAATACATTCATGTCCATGTCAGTGCCTTCGCAAATTATAAATTCCCATATTTCTAAGGAGGAAGGGGCCCATGGGAGTGCGAGTGGGCCCCTAAAGGCCCCTCACTGTGTCCCCTCCCTGCTTGCCCTGACACCTGGCGAAGGACAGGAGTGATTCTCCACTGGGGATCCCTGCACCTTTGCTTTCACGCTCAACTGATGCTCACACCACACTCGAGATGGATATTCCTGCGCTCACTCCACATACCTGCAGACAGGAGCCCCGAGAGCTCATCTACTGTCCCTTGCAACCCACCCAGGGACCCAGGGACCCAGGACCGTGCACATCCCAGCGCAGCTCTGCACACTGAATGCCCCCTTCTCACACCGCCAGAAAACTCCAAATTCTATTGTCTCCCACATCCCCCCGTTATGGAGGGCATGTTTCTGCTCCCCAAATTCCTATGTTGAAGCCCTAGCCCACACTGTAATGACATTAGGAGTGGGGTGTGAGGGATGCCCAGAGGCGGCCGTCCACAAGCCAGGCTGAGAATCCTTACCAGGAACCAAATCTGCTGGCACCTTGATCTCACACTCCCAATCTCGGGACTATGAGAAGCAAATAAATGTCTGTGGTCTGAGCCACCCAGGCCCAGAGTGTTTTACCACCCCCTCTGCCTGACATTTAACCACACCTCGCCTGGAAGGGCTTAGTGCCGTAGTGCGGAGTGACTCAGTGTGTTTGCACAACCTCAAAGGCGAGAACGAGAATCCACCACTTCGCTCCAAGCCCAAATGTCAAGGGAAACCCCTGGGAGATGGAAAGTGAGCAGCAGGTCTGAAAGAGGCATTCTGGTCTGGAGGCACAGCCCTGCCCCAGCTCGGTGGCCCCATGACTCAGTGGCTTCAGATAAAGAGGTCTGCCTCCATGGACAGAATCTGCACAGAAGCAGGGTCACACACCCCCCCCCCATTCTCAAGTAAAATAAATAATTTCCTCCAGGCATGCAATTTGCCTTGCTAAACACAAGAATGTTAGAAATGTGCTTGCTTTATTTTGAGCAAGGAACTTACTTGAAACAAATCACCAGGGGTCTATGTCCCCCAAAGGTCCTATGAGGGCTCACGCATGTACCAGGGGCTCAGGGTGGGGCCTGACCTGGGGATCTATGGAGGAAAGCATACTCATTGCCCTGGGAGTCCACACAATCCGGGGTGCAGTCCTGGCCCCATCACTTACTAGCTGTGTGACCTCAGGCTGAACACCTAACCTCTCTGGGCCTCCGTTGGCTCACCAGCAAGGTGGCCGTGAGGACCTATGCCTAGCATAGGACTCCACCTAGCATAACACGTGTGACCTGCCCAATTCCCAGTAGGTGCCACCTTAATGCTAACCCTTCTGTCTCGCAGCCTTGGGTCCAGACTTACCCCTGGCATGATTATCTTCTCAACATCGTTGAGGATGTCCTCAAATGTGTCTGGCTCCTCGGGGGCAGTGGTGGGGATCAGGGGCCGCAGGTAGCCGGGCTCCACATCGGGGTAGACCTGGCGCCCCTCGATGCCTTCCAAGTAGTCAGCCACAAAATCCACCATCTCTTTCCCTCTCATTCGGAATTCACTGGAGTTCATGGTGGCAGAACCTTCACAGTGAGAGAAAATAAATCAGTTAGCAAATATGACAACCTCTAAACTGGACTGGGGCAGTTACCAGCGAACTGACTGCTGGGGCCACCCGGGCGGTGATGGAAATACCCAGATCCCAGGTCGGGAGCACCTCCCTCCATGTCTGGGTGGATGGAAGCACCACTGATTTTGGACACATAAGTCCCACGCTCAACATACCATTGGCCAACTACTCTCATCTTACCATCTGCATCAGTGAATGGGGCTAGAAGCACACACTTCTTGTCCTGGTCCATCCCAACCCTCATGACAAACACTGACCAAGTCCTGCCTTGCCCCTCACTAGCTGCTGGACAGAGACAGGCAAGCATAACCCTCTGAGCCTCTGTGCCCACAGGAGAGCTGAAGGTGACAAAGCCGATTCCTCAGGAAAGTGTGGAGGTGAACTCACATGGTGAGTGTCAAGCGCTCAGTCAGTCCAGAGCCCGGAGTGCATAACCTCCCGCCAGCTTGTGTCTGCTTCCTTTCGATTCCATCCCAGCTGGGACCACACCCCTGCGTGCAACCTGCGTCCCAGACCCAGCGCTTTCCTTCCTCATGACATCAGGAAGATGCAGGTGATTCTGGTTACTTGGGGCAGTTAGGGTCCATAAAGGCTCCTTGGACACCACAGCATTCCCCGGGGGAAATGCAGGGTGAGGATCCAGAATCTCTGGTCACAGATAGGTCAACCAATCAGTACACAATATTGTTGTAATTTTTTAAAGACGCTTTATTTGATATTCATAATTAAGTTTGGACTCATGGCCAACTGCACGATAACTCATGCCAGGAAGCTTCTCCAACACCTGTGTTTTCTCCCTAAGGCACATCATACAGTGTGCTTCAGATTTTATTTTATTTATGGTCAGGAAAGCGCCACAAGTATGGATTTCGGGATCACAAACGAATTTTAGCAGGTAGGTGAATTTGCACGTAGGAGATCTGTGAATAAGAAGAACTGGCTGTATTTTTGAAAGAGGGAACTGGGACAATGCAAAGAAAGGTATTCACCTGGAATCCCACCACTCAGAATTCTGATGCATGTCCTTCCAGAATGCTTCCTGTATTTGTAAGGGACCACTGGGTGCTAAGCAAGGGGTGCATTTTTGAATTCTTCCCACAGTTCAAAGCTTCATAATTCGCGATTGACTTTTCCATGGGGATACGTGCTGGGTGGGGGGTGATTCTACACCTTCTGTACGTAACACAGGTGATGAATTTGGTGTTGGAATGCCAGCACATCTTCCATCGATTCCCATTGTCCCTGCTGGGTTTCTGTGGAGTTTTTTCAACCATATTTATGAGGTAAAAGGTATTAAAGAGAAACGGTTCACCAGACACTTGTTAAACACAACAAGAAGATTTTATTCAAGACTATTGCAACAGGGGAGGGAGACTGACTTTAGCTCCCAATGCAACAGGGGAAGGTGGGGATTCATAGCCAACAGGTAGGGTAGAGAGTAGATGGAACATGACTCAGAGCAACTTGGTTGGGGGTCCAGGGTAGGGAAAGAAGAGCTCGACTGGATATCAAGGGTAGAGCCTTTCCTGATGAGCTGGCTGGCAGGATTCTTCGCCAAACCCGGGCTCAGCATGCCAAATTGAGTGTGAATGAAGATGGCTCACAGAAGCAGGACTGAAGTTTGCCCAAGGAGGGCGTCTTGGCAGAGGTGAGCCAGTCTGAGGATGCCTTTCCAGGTCTCGGTGCTCTCTCCAGTCTCCAGGATGCTTTCCTCAGACCGCTCCCTGGTACATGAGTTAGATGTTTCCAGGTTGCTTCAAGATCGATTGGTAGAGCAAACCCTCAACTCTGTGTTATTGTCTGGGGATACATTTTGCATCTAGTGAATGCATGAGTCACAGCAACTGGGACATAAAGTACTCTAAGTTGTAGCAACAGTGAATGCAAAAAACCTGTGATCGCTGGAGTCCCCATTTGTGCTTATAAGCTCAGGGCCAAGGAGTGCTCTGCTTCTCATCCAGGATATCACAGCCAGACTTTCCAAAGGCTCTTAGCGCAAAGCCCCAAAGCTTTATCGGCATAACTTCTGGTTTGTAATTCCCTGGGGAATTATAACTGATTTGGGAATATTTCCATTTGAAACTGATTTTTCATTCAGAGTGACTGATTATTTCAAATTTTGCACAGAGAGTAAACCTTGCTTATTACAACCCCCAAATCAAAGTATTTCAAGTTGACGTGATTCAAATGCAACTAAAACTGTATGGATTTGCAGGTCTTTTTTTGCTAGCTTGCTTTTCACTAAGCAATTTTACGTGCATGTCCCACATTAATAAATACTTTTCCAGCATGTTCTTTCTCACAGTTGTTCGTATTTCACAGCTTACACGTGCTGTATTCACAGTACGCTTCAATCGTTGAACATTCCGAAGTGCTCTCCCAGAGGGAGTGTGTAACAATGCTCCGTTTGCCATGCTGTCACCAACACTGGGTTTGAACAATCTCATTTTAAGCTTTACTGGCCTCACAGGTATTGATGATCCTGTTTTACTTGGTTTAATGAGGTTCGACAGGTGTCTCTTGCTTCTTTGCCATGTGGATTTCTTTTATGAAGTGCTTGTCCACTGCTTATTTAATTGTAAAAACTCTACTGTAACAGGTTCGCCCTTATGTCTGTGATATATTTTGCAGACATTTTCTTCATTTTTTACTTGACCTAATTTTGCTGATAATTTTCTTCTGACCTATAAGAATCTCAATTTTTATGTAATCGAGTCTCATAATCTTTTCCTTTATGATTTGTACCAGAGGAATGACTATTAAAAATGCCCTGTGGATGGGACGCTGGGCTGGCAGTCAGTTGAGCGTCTGCTTCTTGCTTTCGGCTCAGGTCATGATCTTGGGGTTCTGAGATCGAGCCCCACGTGGGGCTCCATGTTCAGCACAGAGTCTGCTGTGTTTCTGTCTCCCTTTCCCTCTGCCCCACCCCCCTGCATTCTCTTTCTAAAATAAATAAATAAATCTTCAAAAAAATGCCCTGTGGAGTAAATATTCGGGCGATCTCTATGTGCCCTGCTGTGGATTAGCACAGGAACTCGCAGAAGATCCAGCATGAGGAGCTGGGCACAATTAAGAAACATGCTTTGGTTCCCAGAGAATCAGCTGCTCCTTTCTAGCAGGAACAACATAGCACGGATAGCCAACAGGATAGCCTCAGGAAAAATGGCCAGACACACGCACACCAACTCACCCTCTGAAGAAATATTCCCAAATCGTAAGATGAGACTGGCTCATTATGTTGTAGCTGTTCTGCCATTAATTTGCCTATTATTTCCCACAAAGGCCTTTCCAGAAGGCTCTTAAGGCCGAAGCCTCAGAGAATCTCATGCTTCATTTTGTAGCTGTTTGATATCTCATGCCCCTAAGCTGGGCAAATATTGGCTGGAAGATGTAGACAGTGATAAAGTGGGTGACTGATGCCTCCCCAGGCCCTCCGAAGAGCTTCTGTGGACATAATCTGATCACCAGGTGGCCCAGTCCCAGTGATCTATGTGCAACCCTTGTCATGTTGTGTGGGTGCAGGGACCCCAGCTCGTCCCTGGACTTCTGCACCCCGCGCATCCCCCAGCTTCCCAGTCAGTGCAGGGCAGGGCACAGCCTTGGCCCCACAAGCTGAGGCAGGTCTGAATTGCCCTGCACCCCCTTGTGCCTCCTGCCTGGCCCAGGGCTTATTTGGTTTTGTGATTTTTCATTCCACTGATATTCTCTGCCAACTGGGGCTTCCCCGAGCTGAGTCCTCAACTGTTGATTTTTGCTTTCTTAGGACCAAGCACTGACCCGGGGCCACACTGAGCACCTCGAATGCTTGCTGACTGAGAGGGATGAATGAGTGAATATGTGAATGGACGAACGGAACATCTGGTCCTGTAAACATTTCATTTCTGAAATATGCCCTGTTATACCCTACTCTTTACCTTTAAGACAGCCATAACCACGAGCCCATCACATATCTGCCACAGGAAAAGCCACAAGAGACAATGGTCCCAGGATGCCTGGGTGGCTCAGTCAGTGAAGCATCTGCCTTCAGCTCAGGTCATGATCTCAAGGTCCTGGGATCGAGCCCAACATTGGGCTCCCTGCTCAGCGGGGAGCCTGCTTCTCCCTCTCCCTCTGCCCCTCCCACCCTGCTCATGCTCGCTCTCTGTCTCTCTGTCTCTCAAATAAAGAAAAATATTTTTAAAAAAAGAGATAATGGTCCCTGTGGAACCCTGACCCACCCTCGCCGGGGCCCCTCATGTCCAGTTCATGCTGAGCCTCTGGCCCTCCAGCCTCACTAACAACTCGGTTTGCCCAGCCTAGCCCTCAGTGTTCACCTTGGACTTGAGCTTCCCTGTCCTCTGGCTCCAGCAGTACCCCCAGAGTCTGGACCAAACTTGGCCACAGTGGTTGGCCAGAACCCAAGCCAGGCCTCAGATGGTGTCTCACAGGTCATGGGCGTCATGCAGCTGAGCGCCCGTGGGACCTCAGTAATGACACAGCTGAACTGGCTGGATGAACCAAGTCCACAGTTTGGGCGTCGGGGGGCGGGGGTGGGGAGTCAGTCCCTCCGGGAGGGCGAGGGACCCACTGCAAGGCGATGCTCTGTCCCTATCTACGGTTCTGACTGCCAGGGCTCGGCAGCCATGGTCTTGTTCAAACTCTGGGACACTGGACACTGCAGCCTTTCCTGGCCTTCCTCTTCTAACTTGATAAAAAGAAAAGTGCTTACATTTTTTCATACACTATTCCAGGTAAAATGAACCATAATTAGGATTCAAAACACGCTTCTCCCCACCAGGGACTGAGGCCTTGTCTTTTTCCCTCCAGCACATCAGTCTCAATCTAGGCACAAAAGTAATTGGACCAATTTTCCCCTGAATCACCTGGTTTCTTGATGAGCATTTTCTCTGTGGGTGCAGAAGCATAAATAACCCCAGCCCAAGAAATGCTTCTAACACAGACCATGAGGAAGCTTCTGGCAATGAGAGCCTTCTAACAATAAGGATGGCCAGGTCTCAGCTTGCCTTGAGAGAAATCCCCTACGCTCTTCTGTAATGCGTAAGACTCTAGTTAACAAGTCATTCAGGAGCTGTGCGTCATTTAAATTAGCATTTTGTTCAGTGACTGTATAGTGTGTGAAGAATCTCAACAAGCTCCCAAAAGGCCACAGCCAGGGGCATGGCCATCTCCAGAGTCAGGCACATCCTCGCCCTTTCTGACCCTCTCCCAGCCCCGCACAAAGGCTCCTGGTGAAAAAGCTTACCTCTAAGGACTCTTGGGAGATTACATGGGATAATGAGTTAAGTGCCCCTCAGAGTTGGCATTCAGGTAAAACTTTTTATTAAAACTTGGGGAGGGAGCACCTGGGTGGCTCAGTCATTAAGCATCTGTCGTCAGCTCAGGTCATGATCTCTAGGGTCCTGGGATGCAGCCCCACATCGGGCTCCCTGCTCAGCGGGAAGCCTGTTTCTCCCTCTCCCTTGCTTCTGTTCCCTCTCTCACTGTGTCTCTCTCTGCCAAATAAATAAATAAAATCTTCTAAAAAATTTTTAAAAAACTAGGGGAAATGGTGGTGGGATGGGGGCAGCAGGGGGAGGGCAGAGAAGATATATGAGAACTCCCTCCTCAATTTTCCTGCAACCCTAAAATTGTTCTAAAAAACAGTCTATTTTTTTTTAATAAAAATAAATGTATTAACTGAGCAAAAGTACCTCATTTTGTGGGGTAGAAAGAACCAGCAGCAACAGTTCCTCCCTCTCCTTTGGTGAAACATGATTTCACCTTTTTCTCCATATATGGTTCTCAAGCTCATCTGTTTACAAAATGGAAATCCCACTATACTGCAAACGCAGCTTCTTTTCTTTTTTAAAAAATTCAATTAATTAACATGTAGTGTATTGTTAGCTTCAGAGGTAGAGATCAGTGATTCATCAGTTGCGTATAACACCTAGCGCTCATTCCATCAAGTGCCCTCCTTAATGCCCACAAGAGGAAATTTGGAAGGAACCCAAATACGCAGAGGTTAAAGAGCATCCTACTAAAGAATGAATGGGTCAATGAGGAAATTAAAGAAGAATTTAAAAAGAATTTCATGGAAACAAATGAAAACGAAAACGCAACAGTTCAGATTCTTTGGGATGCAGCAAAGGCGGTCCTAAGAGGGAGGTATATAGCAACACAGGCCTTTCTTAAGAAACAAGAAAGGTCTCCAATATACAACCTAACCCTATACCTAAAGGAGCAGAGAAAGAACAGCAAATAAAGCCCAAATCCAGCAGGAGAAGAGAAATAATAAAGATCAGAGCAGAAATCAATGAAATAGAAACCAAAAGAACAGTAGGACATATCAATGAAACTAGGAGTTGGTTCTTTGAAAAAATTAATAAGATAGATATACCTTGGGCCAGACTTATCAAAAAAAAAAGAGAGAGAGAGAGAGAAAGGACCCAAATAAAAGCACAAATGAAAGAGGAGAGATCACAACCAACACCAAAGAAATACAATTACAATTATAAGAACATATTATGAGCAACTATATGCCAATGAATTAGGCAATCTGGAAGAAATGGATGCATTCCTAGAAACATATAAACTACCACAACTAAAACAGGAAGAAATAGAAAACCCGAACAGACCCATAACCAGCAAAGAAATTGAAGCAGTAATCAAAAATCTCACAGCTTCTTTTCAACCCTTGGGACTCTGGGTTGTGCTCACGGACGCGTCAGATTGCACAATGAGAGGTGGGCACGGGACTGGAGCAGGGCTTAGGGCTCAGACCTACTTTCCTACAACTGCTCCTCTTGGAGCCCGCGATTTGGAGCCTTTGCTCTACACGCTTAGCCCCACACTCCTCCAGAAAGATGTCTTAACAAGTCAGTCTTGCATTAAGACCTTATGGTAGTAAGGCCCTCTGCACACAAGGTCTAAAAGCTACCAAGAAACTCCATAGACTCACTCAGGTGGGAGGAGAAGCAACCACAGTAGAAGGTGTTCCCGGGAGGTGCGGCACACGCAGGAGAGAGTGTGGACTCTGAATTCAGAGTCCTGGGTTTGCACCTTATCTTCACTGCTTATTAACTTGGTGATATCTGGTAACGGAGGAAGGCCAGTTTCCCCTTGGAGCCCCCATGCCCCATTCCCACCCAGACCGGAGGGATGTGGGGAGCAGATTGTGCTCCCCGAGGTGGGACCCAGGTCATTATGCAAAGTGGAGACCTGGTCAGGCTTGCCCAGGCAGAGCTGACACCGGGAATAGCCTGGGCCAGTGTCACAACGAAAGCGGACACCTCTGCCCTCCAATCTCCCACCAGTGCCTCCCACTGGCAAAACTTACAGGATCCAGGTGCCTGGGAGCCGGGGTCGGGAGGGAAGGGGCAGGACTAGAGACCCAAGCCCAAGATGGGCTTCCCAACTCATTTAAAGCTTTGTTATGCCTGAGCGATCGCCACCCTAATTTTACAGGTGGGAGATCTGAAATATTAGGGCCTGGAGATGTCACGACCCTTCCCAGATGTGAAGCAAGTGAGGGCAAAGCTTTCCTAGCACTCTGGCCTTCATGCCAAAGCGCCCTTCCCTCTAACTCCGATAATCGAGGCAGGTACCTCATATGACACATGGACCACTGTCTTCCACTCAGTTACCAGTTACTTTCATGTACATTGGGGTGTCCTTGTTGAAATAGGGACTCTCATCGGTCAGCATTTTTATTAGCTCACAGGTGAAGCTCGTGGCTTCCATTCTTATTAATCTTCGTAATAACCTTGTTAGGACCATTACCATCCCCTCGAACAAACGGAAAGGCCCTTGGCACCGAGAGGCTAGGGACACAGCTGGACCCTGCACCCTGGGCCTGGCCCCTCTTGAATGTACTGGACTCAAGCACAGGTTTGGCACATCCCCAACAACCCTGGCCAGGGTATGGGCTGACAAACCCTGAGAAAGACAGGACTAAATTCAGGAAACCGGTCTCTCCCTGAGCCTCCAGTGGTGAGTTCCCAAACGCCCCCAAGGGGCCCTACGGGTCCAGGCAGCTCACAAGGCCTCTCTTGCTTCGCTGGGGGTCACAACCAAGGGGAACACAATGGGCTGGTTCCAGCTCTTTGCTGGACGTGCCTGTGGCCAAGCCACCTGACCTCTCCACGTCCCCACCTCCAGCCTGGAAGATGGCCATTATACCAAGAATTCTAAAACAGGGTGCATAATCATTAACCTGCAAAGGCATGAGCTGATGGGCAGGGGGGTTCTACCCGGTCTGTGCTGGACACCCAGGAAGCCTCCTCCTGTCTGACCAGCTTGGCTGGCATTAGAGAGGCTCCCTGATACACTGAACAGAACCGGATCCAAGCCTGCCGTTGCACAGGACTATGCTCTTCCTCCTAGCAGCCTCGAGGAGGAGGAAGAACGTGCCTCTGGGATCAGAGTAGACAGAAGGGCTTGAGTCCCGGCTCTGCTCCGAGAGGCTGTCTGCTTCCTCCCCTGTAGACCAGGCAGCGAGATGTTGCAGGTAAGAAGGCTCCCCGGACTCTAAGGCTGTCTGCGTCTGACATTTGTTTTGCTACTGATGTTAGGAAATCATCACGTTAGAACACAGTCCTGACCCAGCTGGGTCATCTGGCGGTGACAGAACCCCAGGGTAGTGCAGGGCAAACAGGAGGAAATCCCCGCCCGGGACAAAGACCGAGCCTCAGTGTTTTCCTGGATGACAATTCTCATGGGCAGGACCCATAGAGAAATCTGTGTCATGATTTCTCTTTTACTCCCATGGGAACAGATGGCTGCTTCTACCTGCATCCCTGCAAACGTATCCTGAGACGTGAAGCTGCCCGGGAAATTGACACTTTAAGCAATTTCAGAAGAAAAATATGGCGGCAACCAACTTGTTGATATTATTCCGATTTACGCCTGATCTTGGACAATTTGGCCAGTGGTCACCAAGGTATGTGTCTTATTTGGTACCTCTTTTTTCACTTATGTTTCCCATTTGCCCAAGTATAGTAAGCAACATTATGTTCATAGAGTGCACACGTGTACCTTATTAACGCCTGCTGGGCAGACGTCTCAGTGTGCTTGTCCCTCGTCTGCTGCTGCTGTCATGAGGCACGTCGCTGTGTTTTCCTGTTGAATTTGTCCCTCAAAGATGTCAGTTCCCGAATGGAATTAAGAGGTGTAAGGTTTCCGGTCTTTTGCACGCTGTCCATTCCTTTCCAGAGGAACCGGAATGATACGAACACGTCATCCGCCACTCGGCCTGGCAAGCACGAACACCCCATCTCTGCTGGCTTTTATCATTTGCTCACATTTTAAATTTAAACTTATTTTAAATTGAAATTTAAAATTTTTAAAATTTTTATCACTTTCATTCGTGGTAATTGCTATTCTGACAAGTTTATACAAGAACCATCCAGTAATTCTGATTTTTAATGTCCCCCCATCTGTTTTCCTTTTATTTCATGTTCTTCCAGAAGACGCTTTCCTTGCTTGGAAAGCACCTCTCCTCCCCTTTAAAACTCTCACCCCCTTTCTCTTGCTCTCTTGAAGTCATATTAATAGGTCACAAAAGGCCACCATCATCTCTGCCTTTTCCATAGACTCAAGACTATTAAATTATGTTCTAGTTGGTTGCTTTTTTCATAATAGCAGTCACATCCTCTGGTTAACTCACGTATTGAATTATCATCTATTTCAAATACACAACACCTGCCATTGTGAGTCTGTTTAGTTGGCTTTGGCACACTCTGTGGGGAGTCTCCGTTTTTTTCATAAATCAAGCCAGTGGTAAATATTGACTGTGGACTCTCTCTTACTCCTTGGAGGTGGTTGCTGGCCTGTTCCCGGTGTTGCTAAGAAATCTGTGTTTGAGGCTTCCCCAAGTCAAAGCTCAAGAACACGTTGACCCAGGACTGCCATGCCCTATTGTTCGAAAAACCAGATGCCTAACTTCTAGGCTTGTTGTATGCCGTATCTCAGGAATCCTGCCCGTGAGTATTACTGTCACCGTTTGACCAAGGTTCGGAGGGGCTGGTGCCCCGACCAAGGTTATACAACCAGTAATGGGGAGCAGTGGGGGCTGGAGTTTCGGACGCTGAAGTCACCCTCCTCCCCTGACAGGCCGGGGGCCCATGCACTCCTGAGCCACCTGCCGCCTCTGCCCACCCAGAGGAGGCTCTGATCTGGGCTGGGGGGGGCAGCACCTGCAACCCAGAGTGTGGTCTGGGTGCTGCTGGTTCACCGCATGGCAAAGCAGGTGCATAGGTGAAAGTTCTGACCTGAGCCCCCACCTGGGCAGAAATGGGCAGAGGCTAGACCAACTCCGCTGTCCTCCGTGGCCTAGAGAAGTGCCTCCCCTACCTCCTCCAAACCCAAGCAAATGCTGAAATAGTCACTCTGCACAGGGTAGCGGTGTCCTCCCAATCTTCACGTCAGCCTTGCAGGGTAGCAATACTATCCCCGCTCTAGAAGTGAGGAAATGGGCTCAGGGAAGCAGGGGGCTGGTCTCAGCCCACTCGGCTACAGGCAGTTTCCCCGGTGGGTTTGTGCACTTGGAAGACCAGACCGGTTATGCCCTGAGCATCCTCCTCCAGAAATGCTGATGAGCACCTTGAGACACTTCAGGACCTCTCTTATGCACAAAGTCTAATTTTCCTGGGGTCTTTCCCCAAGCTTGCCACCAGACTGAGTTTCCAAGGTTACAGGGTAAAACCTTCAGAATGATCCGCATCCTCGAGAGGGGAAAACAGATGTAAATAAATCCCCCAGCTACTTATCTGGATTTGTAAGGGTTTGGCAGGGTTGTTGTTGTTTTTAAGGGTTTTCGTCAAATTGGCCGTGCGCAGAAGCGCCCCCACCACGTGTCCAGAAGAGAAAGAGGTTGCGGTAAAGGACACAATTTTCTCCCTTTCAGAACCATCCAGATACTCCTTGTGTTGCTTATGTCTCAGCCACTCCAGGATGTCCTCTGTCTTTGCCCGGGGACTGCACAGGCTGCCCCCCCCCCCCCCCCCCCCCCCCCCCCCGCCGGCAGAGAGGGTCTGTTTCTCTCCGGCAGCCTGGGAAACCCAAAGAGGCCAGCTTTGATGCTGCAAGGGGCACCTTTGCTTTCGGTTCTGTTTCAGAGGGGAAAATGCTGCCCGTTTAAGGAGAAACCAAGTGGGAGCACCCAGGTCTTGGAGCCTTTAAGAGAGAAATAAGATTGGGGGGCGGGGGGAGCCCAGATCACCTGCTTGAACTTCCCTTTGGAAACTGGAGAGAACAATATTCCCCGGGGCAGGGGAAGCACTGAGCAGCATTTCAACCCCCTCCCACATCCCCACCTGCAGGTGACTGGCTTGCTAATCCTACAGCTCCCATTATTGACCACCTACTGTGTGCCCCGCCCCTTACAAACATCAGAGCAGGTGTTTCCAACCATCTTTCGGGAGGACTGTCAGCTCTCCTGCACGCTGAGGACAGGAGCCCAGGCAGGGGATGTTCTGTGTCCTCCATGCAGCCTGGGTCCACCTGGTTCCCTGCCACCTCCTTTCCCACCCCATCTCCTGGCCTCCGTGGGCTCCACATGCACCAGGAACCAGCCCGGAAGCTCATTTCCACTCGCTTTGTTGTTATCGTGGCTCAGAGAACACGGGCTAAAAAAAACCATCCGAAGTTTCTGCTTCTTTACCTGACCTGTTGCTGAGAGACACACACAAAGGCAGGTGACTTCGGTTGGCACCTATGTCTGTAAAAAGTTCCTATAGTGTGCCCCATCAGCCCACAGTTGGATGCCGAGCCATCCCAAGCCGGCCAGAGGAAATCCACCCGGCTGAAAGCAACAGGCAAACCTCTGGTCCCCAGACCCCAGGGTCACAGCCATCCAGGAGCTGGACTCTCCAGTGGGGCTGGTCCCCCAGGCTACAAGGACAAAGAGCGGTACTCACAGGCAGCCCCGAGGTGCTTGCTCCCTCTCTCTCTCTCTTCTCTCTCTTCTCCTCCGTGACAGTTAGAAGGCACAGAGGATGTGATTGTCATTTATATAGACAGAGTGTCCGCCTCCCCAAAGCCAATCAGAGCAGCTTGCTCTGCTTATTTCCCCCGCAGCATCTCCCACCTCCCGCCCTCCGTCTCCCCACCCCGGACTCGAGGGCCGGGTGGGGGCAGAGCAGGACCACGGAGACAGCGGAGACCGCAGGGGCCAAGCCCATCAGTCCAGATCAGACAGCAGCAGAGGCAGGTGAGAATTTGACCCAATTCATGTGATTCAAAATCCTGTTCTTTTAACCCCGAAGCCTACCAGCATTCAAGACACAAATTTCTTTGTTTTTTTCTTTTTGTTTTGTTTTGTTTTTAGAGGAGAACATTTTTAAAAACACCTATTGAAGATAGATTTTCCAATGGTTTATAACCGGTGTGCCGTAATGCACTTTTTTTTTTTAATTGAGGTATAATTGACATACGATATTATGTTACTTTTAGGCACACGGTATAGCGATCGGACATTTGTAAGTGTGGTGAAATGATCATCAGCCTGAGTCTACGCACCCCGTGTCACGGCTCCAAGTTGATAGCATATGATCAACTGTACCCCCACGCTGCCCATTACGGCCCCATGACTTCCTTCTTTTATAGCTAGAAGTTGGGACTTCTTGACCCCCTTCGTCCATCCCCGGCCCCCATACCCTCCGGCAACTGCCAATCTGTTCTCTGTATCTAGGAGTCTGGGTTTTGTTTTATTTGATCTGTGTTGAGATTCCACATATGAGTGAGGTCACATGGTATTTGTCTTTCTCTGACTTATTTCACTTAGCATAATGCCTCAAGGCCCATTGTAAATGGCAAAATTTCTTGGGCTTCCTTTCTCCTTCACTCCCTCAGGCAGGCTGATCAGTGCAGGACGCAGGGCAGGGTTCATTTCTCTTAAGGTGTGCACACAGCCCCGGGGCCTTGGAAAGGGGGCCTGGCAGAGCCCACCCAGGTCAGGAGGGGCATGCAGTTTCCTCTGCTCTCACCACACGCATGCACACACACACACACACACACACGCAGTGTGCAGTACGCTGCAGGCCAGCAATTGTGTCCTTTACCGCAACCTGTACACAAATGTCCCCTTGGAGGGGAGGGGCTGGGCCTGCAGCAGGGGGGCAGTGGGGCTGATGGGGAGCTGGTGAGGAGCCCAGCGCCTGGTGCGCGGCTCCCTCCCTCCCTCAGTGGCTGGGTGAGGGCAGGAGGCTGGGATGCTGCTCATCCCCCAGCCCTGAGAAGGGCTACTGCAGACAAGAGGCAGGCAGGACCAGGCACTCTGCGGGAAGACAGACGAACCTAGCCGGGTCTGCAGCAGGTGGCTGCAGCGCAGGGCCCTGGCAAGGGCTCTGGGGTCTGACAAGCCCCCCCACCCCAGCACACTGCTTGGTAAACCCTGGATGAAGACAGGGAGGCTATGCAGAGAAGGACAGAGGTATGGTGAGGGGCTGACCCCAGCACAGACCTCTGGACAACGGGGTGTGAGAATCAAGTGAAATCCTCCATTCCATAAAGAGTCACTGTAATAATATCTAGCATTTGGGGCACCTGGGTGGTTCAGTCGGTTAAGCATCTGCCTCCAGCTCAGGTCATGATTTCGGGGTCCTGGAATGGAGCTCAGCAGGGGAGTCTGCTTCTCCCTCTGCCCCTCCCCCCAGCTCATGCTCTTTCTCGCCTCTTTCTCTCTCTCAAATAAATAAAATCTTAAAAAAAATACACTTATAAAGGTTTCATTGCAGGCATTTCCACATAAAATCATCCAGTCCCTCCTAACTACTTCACAAAGTAGATATTCTCATCCCCATTGTACAGATGAGGAAGCTGAGGCCCAGAGAGGTTAGGAAATATGGTAAGGTCACACAGCAAGCATTCGTCGCCAGCAGGCCAGGCTGCCCTCATGCTGGACACAGCAAATCGGCTTGCTGGGTGGCATTCCAGGAGGGGACGCAGACCATGAAAGAACGAGCACAGAGAGAAATCCACAGCTGTCCACTGTGCCCAGTGCTGCAAAGCTGGTTAAGAGGACACAGGCCAGGCAGGAGGCCTGAAGCCGGGGACTAAGGCTGTGTTTGGAGAGAAAGCAAAGTCATTGAAAGGTCTGAGGCAACGAACTGCCCCGCCTAACGTAAGTGTTTAAAAGAAGACACAGCAGGTGCCTGGGTGGTGCAGTCAGTTAAATGTCTGACTCTTGGTTTCGGCTTAGGTCATAATCTCAGGGTTGTGAGATCGAGCCCCTTTGGGGCTCTGCACTCAGTGGGGAGTCTGCTTGAGATTCTCTTTCTCCCTCTGCCCCTCCCCCACCCCTGCCGCTTTCTCTCTCTAAAATAAATAAATTATTTAAAAATAAAAATAAAAAACAAAAAGAAGACACAGCACAGGGTTAAGACCTCAGGCTCCAGGGGCTGGGCTTGCATCAGCCTCCACCGCCCGCGAGGGGTAACGGTGGCCAGCTGGTTTGCCCCCCCACAGCGATCATGGCAAGACAGGACTTACATTAGGAACAAGACAATAGGAGTGACTCTAACAAAACCTAACAAAAGACTTGCAGGACCTGGATGAAGAAATTTATAAAAGCTTATGGGAGCCATTAAAGTAGACCTAAATAAATGGGCATAAATTCCTGCTCAATATTGTAAATATTTCCATTTTCCTCAGTGATTAGCGGATTCAATACCATTCTCATCTGAATCCCAACACAGATATTTGACTCTAAAATATAAATGCCAAGGCAGAAGTCTAACAAGAGCAGCATACTCTCAAGAAAGAAGGGTATTACCTGTTCTACACTTATCAAGACAGATGAAGCTGTACACAAATGTCATGATTCTGATGCAAGGATAGACACCTGACCAGTTAAACAGAATAGAGAGCCTGGAAAAAAATCCCGCAAATATATGGACAATTGACAAATGTGGACTTGCAGATCAATAGAGAAAGAATAGATTATTAAGCGGTTCTGGGCAACTGGTCACCTACTTGGGAAAAAAAATGAAGTTAACCCTGTTCCTCAATCCAAATACAAAAATAAATTTCTGATAGATTAAATCCTTCACTGTGAAAGGCAAACTTTTTAGGACAACAGAATTGCATTTTTATGACGTTGAGCAGGAAGGATTTCTTAAATGATTCACTCAATCAGTTAACCATAAAAGATTGACAAATGTCACTACATTACTATTAAAAATATTTGTTCTCAGGCGCCTGGGTGGTTTAGTTGGTTGAGTGTCCGGCTCTTGGTTTCATCTCATGGGTCGTGAGATCGAGCCCCATGTCTGTTCCATGCTCAGCACAGATTCTGTTTGGGATTCTCTTCTTCCTCGCCCTACCGCCCGCGCCCCCACCCTGACATCTCTCTCTCAAATAAATATTTACAAAAAAAAAAAAAAAAGATTCCATATGTGCTTGGCATTGTTCTAGGGCCTCCGTGGCATTGAACAGAAGCAGTTGTAAACATCCTCATCTTGTTGACTTCGAAAAGAATGCTTCTAACATTTCACTCTTAATAACAGGGTTTTGTTGGAAAATCTTTATTAGGAGCTTTCTTCTATTCCCACTTCTATAATAAATTGGTGTTTAATCTTATCAAAGTATTTTCTGCACCAAAAGAGAAGAAAATCAGATAGTTTTCCTCCTCTAAATTGTTAATATGATAAATGTCATTAATACATTTTCTAATTTTCAAATACCCTTTTATTCTTGGGTTAAAACTATGGTGTGTTAAACATTTGCATAGAATTTTTACTTCCTTCCCATGAATAAAACTGTAATTCTTCTTGCTAATATGGCTTTTCTCTAGTTTTAGAGTCAGATTCTATGATCTCATAGACTGGGGATAATCCCTTCTTTTTTAATTCTCTGAAACAGTTTGTATAATTTGGAAATTTGGAATTACCCAGCCACTGAGATAGTGTGGCAAATCATACATAAAAATCATTTGCCCCTCCTCCCATGTTTGAGGAAATATTTTTTAACAAATCAATTTATTTTTCAGGATTATTCAGTAGGATTTCTATTTCTCCTTGCTGTTATTTCAAATGTAAATGTAATTTACAATTTTTACATTTAATGACAAGGGTTTGTCTGTTTTAATAATATACTCATTATCATTTTGCTTGGTTGAATCTATAATGATGTCCCCTTTTCTTTTTAAGATTTATTTTTTAGTTTTATTTTAGAGAAAGAGAGCACATGAGTAGGGGGAGGGGCAGAGGGAGAGGGAGAGAGAGAATCCCAAGCAGACTCCCCACTGAGTGTGGAGCCTGATGTGGGGCTGGATCTCACAACCCTGAGATCATGACCTGAGCTGAAACCAAGAGTTTGGACACTGAACTGACTGAGTCACCCAGGCGCCCCTCTAATGACGTCCCCTTTTCTTACGATATTATTTATTTATTTTCCTCTCTTCTCGTCTTTAGTTAGTATTGAAATCAAGACCTGAGCTGAGATCAAGAGTGGGATGCTCAACCAACTGAGCCACCCAGATGCCGCAGAACTATTTCTCTTTTATTACTTTTAAAAAAGAAAACCTTTCGGCTTTGTTGATCTGCCTTCATCTACCTTTATTTTCTTTTTCATTAATTTTTCCTCTTAATCTTTATGATTGCCTGTGTTCAATTATCCTCATTCTGTTATTTTTCTAGCACCTTTAGTTGAGTGGTGGTCTCAATTTCTGTCCTTTTTCAATTTCTAATATGAGTCTTTAAACCTACATGCTTTCTTCTATGTACTGCTTCCAATACGTATCTCAAGCTTAAAATAAGCATTTATTTCTGAGTATTATTTCATTTCCATTATATTTTTTCCTTGATGTGTCAGTTACGTGGTAGCTCTTCAAAAAAAACAAAAACAAACAAACAAACAAAAACTCCAGGCATATATAGCAATTTTTACTTTTTAAAAAAATCTGAACTGAACTGAACTGAATTGAACTGAACTGAACAGAATTGAATTGAACTGAATGGAATTGAATTGACCTGAATCGGAATGAGAGAACTCGCTGGTATGATAGTGATTCTCTGACAGGTGTTGAGATTTAGGCGATGGCCTGTTACATCCTCAATTTTTGTCACATTTCACGTGCACTTGAGAAGAAAGCATATTTTCTAGCTATCTGGTGAGGGGTTCTATTTATGTCCAATACTCCAAGGTGGTTACTTACTGAAATTTCCCAAATCTCATATTTTTGTTCCCTTGATCAATCATCCAGTTTACTATCACCGCTAATGATGTGTTGAAAATTTCCATTATGATGGTGAGTTTGTCGATCTCTCCCCACAGCTGTGCCAAGATTTGCTTAATATATTTAAGGTATATTTATATTCTTCCACTAGGTTTATCCAAGTCTAGAGCTGTATCATCTTCTTGGTGGACTGAACCTTTTATCATTTTATGTAGCCATAAACTACTTTAATAGATTACTTGTTAATGACCTTGTTAAATGTGAACACACTGTTGTTCCTCCTCAATCTTAGCTACGATTGGCATCCTTGAGCCTCTCTCCTGCCGCTGGAGGCTGGGCTGCGGTGAAGCTCAGGGACGGTACCCCACGCAGATGGCTGTATTTCTTCACATGCTATTTAGTCACTTTTAAAAGTCTGGAAGTCATAATTTAAATTTCAAGCAGCACCAATTTCAACCAGCACGTTCCTGGTTCCAAAATGTCTCTATCCACTCTGTGAGGATGTCCAGAGTGAGAGTTCTAGGGTGCCCCTCTATCCCACATTTCCATGCAGCTGAGCCCTAAGAACAATTGCAAGGCTGAACCCTGGAATGACTTACCCCAGCAGTAGGAGTGCCACTTGTCACCTCCTGGACCCAACACTCTGGCTCTCTAGGCTGACTGAGAGCAGGGCAGACTGCCTTCAGCGGTTCAGCATGCTCTGGTAAGGGACCCTCAGAAATGGGAGCACTGGGGCCCCAAGGCTGTCCATGGGGAAACATGTCTAGATAATGCCTACTGTGCCCTCAGGCCACCGTGGAAGCCCAGAGCCTTCGACCCTGTGTCCAGTCCTGCACTTGCCACCTTCCCGTTGTGCCTTGACACTCCTCACCTCCACACTTCCCATCCCCCTCCTGCCAATAGTCCTGCATCTCTGGTGCTGTCCCTCCAGACCCCACTCCCTGCCCTCTGAGGGGCTCATGTGATTACTCTCGTGCCTAGGACATGGTAAGTGCCTTAAAAGTGCAATGCTTTCCGAGAAGGGCAGGAGCCAGGCTGTGCCATAACAACATCCAAGTGCCAAGGTCATGGTCACAAGCCAGGAGCCCTTCCACGACTCTCCTCCTCACCTCTCCTGACTCAGTTTCTCGTGTGTCCACTGTGGATATATTAAAGATGAAGAAGGTGAATCCCAGCACACACTAAACACTCAGAAGCATTGTTTTAACTCCAGCCTGATGGAGAAGCAATGATCTTCTCAAGAATGGTATCTTCTGATGGGACTGTGATCAGCGCGGCAAGTTGGCAGGGAAGACCCTTCAGTTCTCCTCAAATCACACTGCACAGGTAGACTCTGAATTTACATCTGATGCTCCGGATGTTACAGGTAAGGGAAGAGTCACCATTTCTCTATCACCTCTCAAGTGCCACATATTTTCCAGACATTATGAGATTGAATCCTCACAATTACCTGACAGGGTGGCTGCTAGAAAAATCCCCATTGGAGAGAGAAAGAAACAGAGACCCAGAGGAACAAAGGACCCAAGACCACAGTGGAAGCGAGTGGTAAGGATAAGACGTGCCCATGTCTGTCCTGTTTTTGCTTTCGAGTGACAGGCAGGAAATCCTCCCCAGCACCTCCTACCTGGCCACACACGAGCTGCACATGGGACTGTGTGCGTGTGAGCACCTAGGGTCAGTCCCCCTGGCCCCAACAGCCCTAACAGCACTTGACCAATAGTGATGTCCAGTCCTCAGGTGATCTAACATTAAGCAAACATTCAGTACCTTGGGACCGAGAGTCAAGGTTGCAGTTTCCAACAATAACCGTCTGATTAAGTATGAAGCCAGGGACTTACTTGCTGGGAATCCTACTTCCTTCTGAGTCTATTTTCCCTCAGGAGACTCGCTGGCTCTGGGGGTTGAGGAAAACGTGGCCAAGCAGTGTTCAGACAGGTCACTCTTGTAGCTTGAGATCCAGATGGCTCCCTGTCCTTGCTTTTCCAGCCTCCTGGGCTGGTTAAACATTAATTTCTGCTGGTGATAAAGGTCAAGGAAATCTGGAGAAATCTACATGGAAAGCTCATTCTTCAAAGCCAGTTCGTTTCATCTACAGTCCCAGCAGCGTGGATCCTTCTTACCACTGGCCAGACACCAGATTCTCACATTTCCCCCAAATAGCCCCAGTTTCATTTTTTCAGCCTCATTAGGTCATCCCATAAATTCCCACCTCGCACCATGGGAAGCCTTCTCTGCAGCCCCCGAACTGAGCCTGCACGCCCTAGCTCTTCCTTCCTCAACTCCTGAAATGATGGTTAAGGGAACAATACTGTGGACGAGATTTTGACAGATTTACAGAAAAAACACAGTTGAGAGAATTTTATTGGGACATAAAGCACAGCTGAGAGGGGTCACCAAGAACATGCTAGAGAGGTTTGCTGGGAGTGGGGGGCGGGGGCTGGCCTCCTTAGCGTACCTACAGCTGCTCTGAGCTTGGGGCCCGGCAGGTACAAAGGGCCGAGGGGGCGTGAGGCCGTGTTCAAGCCATTCATGGAAGGACAGGGCACAGACAGGGAGGACAGAATGGCCTTGGCCTGAGGCACTTGTCCCAGGCTGGAGGAGAGAAGAGCTCTCTGTGTTCTGCCCCCTCCCCACCCCGGGGGTGCCTAGAGAGGCTGGAGGTGGGTTGGGGACCCAGGGTTCATGGCTAAGACTGGGACCCTGGATGGAAGCAGAGTGACAGTGAGGAGACTCTAAACCTCTACAAGAGCCATTAGAGGAAAGAAAGGAGAAGGAAGAGCAAGTCAGGGCCACATACTAATGTTCCATGTGCTGCCTGACATCAGCTGACCCCAAAGAAGTAATTATCCTCATAGGGGAGGGGCAAGGAAAGGGCACTCTATGGGGAATGGCATCTGTGAAGGCAACGAGGCTAGAAAGATCACTGCAAGCCCTGAAAGAAGTCTACCCTCCGTAAGGACTGTACAAAGCAGGGGGTCTTTTGAGCCATGGCTCCTAATTTTTATTTGCTCCAACTGCAGTGGAAGGCACTGAAATGATTTTAGAAAGCCCGACCTGAGCTTCGTGTGTCTTCATTAAGATCACTCTGGCCCTTGGAAAATGGATCAGCGGATGACAAGAGTAAACTTGTCTCTACTCTCCTGATTTGCAGGAAGAGCAGAAATCCAAGGAACATGGTAAGAGTTTGGGATGGGCTGGGGGAGGGAAGGGAGTTGTGTGTGCGCGCGTGCGTGTATGCATGCATATGTGTTTGTGTGTGTGTGTGCGTGTGCATGTGTGTGCGTGGGTGTCAGGAGGTTGCTGGAAGAGGATGAGCAGGGAATCATGATGACCTAAGGGACATGAGGCCACTGGGGGGCTGGTGATCATCATGGATTGAGAAGAAGAGCTACTTTGGGTCAGGGGATGAAGGAGACTAAGAGCTGGGGAATTAAATTGTAGGTATCACACACACATATCATTCGGTAGAGATGTCCAGTAGACTTTCCCATATAGGAGTCTGTGGCTCACAAAAGAGGTCTGGACAGGAAATGAAGTTACGAGTGTCAAGTGTTTAGATGGTGTGTGAAGCAATAAGACTGGATAAAATCACCCAGAGAGAGTGTTCGAGAGAACGGAGTGCACGAGTGGCCAATTTACAAAAAACAAAGAGACCTGTTAATGCCATTTTGACCAACAATTTCTCTGCCAGTAGACAAAGGTACAAAGGAATTTAAGTGACTCGTGGAAAATTCTTGTTGAGATGGGGTCAGCCCAGGGTCTTAGCTGGATGACATCAGGGCACCCCCTTCCCTGCAGGTGTGTGCCGGCCAACACACACCCCTGGAGGGTTTATTTTGTGCCTTCCTGCTGGCCGACTGGGCTAGCCGACCTGACACCATCTTGGACAGAAATGCCACGGCCACCGCTCTGTTGCCTGAAGTCTTCTTGGGCATAGACCCCTCCTTATTCTTCCTTTTATTTAACCACACAAGTAATAACACTTGAGGACACCCTTGGGACATAACATCTGTGATCTGCTCTGGAGATGTGACTACGACTCACACCTATCCTCCAACATCTCCTCCCAGGGGGTCCCCCAGCAGAACCCCAGCCTCTAGGACTATAAAAGCCGGTCTTATAGGAGGTGGGCTGCGGAGATCCACTCGCCTTGCAGCCGGCTGCCCAAGACACGCTTCTGTCTGGAAGTCTCCTTCTTAGACCATCCCTTGTCAGACTGGACTGGTTTTCCTTCGGTCTCATGGCTCCTTCGGCTTTTGGAGGTCGTCTTGCCTATACTTCCCTTTCATGAAACACCGTTCCTTCCCTTGATCAATACCTTTCTTCAGATGTATGTTTTAGTTGAACCAGTCAGCAGAACATTCTATGTTCTAAGGATGTTCTACTGATCTCCGTGCATGCACGCACATGTCCGTCTCTGGATGCACAAGGCACATTAGCTCTCAGTGAAGAACCCATCTAAGAGTGCTCCCCAAATTGACACATCTTCCTTTAGGAAACATGATAAAGCTTCTGAAGAGCAAAACGTTTCTCTGTAATTCTATCTGGGAGAGATTGCTGTCAACACTGGCTGTCAAAATGGACCTTCGAGATGTTGCCAGTGCCTGCAAATGTGTTAACCATCTGGCAGTAAAACCGTATATCCTATTTGCCATCTGCCTTGCCCCACTTGACAACACACCATAATCATGCTTCATCACAACCAATATTCTTCTCCCAGCTTGACTGTGATTTCTGTTTCTTGATGTTCAGAGTCTCCCCCCTGGGGGTGTTCAAATCTGGCGATCCCAACTTCCCTCCTCTGGGCTCTTCTGTGTTGGGTTTGGTGTCTCCTCCACTCAGGACTGTAGACACATGGGCCCCTATTTCTCTGTAGTATTTTTATACATTTAGATCTTTGACTCTTAGATGTTCACTCCCCCTGGAATTTATATCAGAATGACGCAGAGAATAGGGTTCTAACGTATCCCCCCAACTGGTAAACCAGTTCTCCCAACATTATTTTGGAACAAAAGACCTCTTCTCATCTTGCTGTTTCTTGAGCCTGTGGTTGTTCTACTGAATCGTCCATCCATTTCTATGGCAGTGCTTCATTATGTAAATGTTATCACTTTATTTTTTTTTAAGATTTTATTTATTTGACAGAGAGAGACACAGCGAAAGGGAACACAAGCAGGGGGAGTGGGAGAGGGAGAAGCAGGCTTCCTGCGAAACAGGGAGCCTGATGCGGGGCTCAATCCCAGGACCCTGGCATCATGACCTGAGCCAAAGTCAGATGCTTAACCGACTGAGCCACCCAGGTGTCCCACATTATCACTTATAAGGAGCTAGGATTCTTGGAAGGGCAAGAGTTCCTGTAGAAGTTTTCTCTTAAAAAAAAAAAAGGAGAAGAAGAAATCCTTGCTATTTTCACATATTTCTGTTTCAAGAGGAACATTCAAATCATTTGCTGGTACATTAAAAAACCATGGTGAGATTTGGGCTGGAAGAATATTAACGCATAATGTTAAAGGAAGTCTTCCCGTCCAGAATGTTGCTGCCTAACTCGAGTCCTGTGCCCGTTTTTGTCTGGGTTCCCTCCAGAGCTAGTCCTGAGACAAAGATTCAAACACAAGTAGTTTATTTTGTTCGTGACCACAGAACACTCGGAAGGGATGGGGAAATCAGGACGGAGATGGGAGGAAGCCAGCACAGGGCACATTTTTATGCCAGTCTGCACTGAGGGCACCTGGAGGAACAGGGCTTCAGTCTCCAGGAGCTGGGACAGGACGTTCCCCTGGTGGGGGGTGTTCATTCCCCTGAATGAACTTAGGCAGAGCCAGCACAGGTGACCAGGGACAGCCCAAGGCAGAGTCACGGGAGATGGCAGCTGTATGTTCAAGAAATGAGAAATGATGGACAGCCTTTATCTGTCTCAGCAAAGCACTGTGTTTGTACGTCAGCTTTGGAGGCCTGTTGGTATAAGACTGTAAATGTTCGGTGCTCTCCATTATAGCACATGACCTCAATACAGTTTCAAGCTGACGCAGCTTGGAGCTGAAGAACTTGTTCGGGTGTTGTGCTCTGTAGACACCCAGACCTCACTGGTGGAGTGGGGTCCGTGCGTATGCCGTAAGCCGACTCGGGGAGGCAGCCCCCTCCAGGTGAGTTGCAAGTTGCATCCACACTGCGCAGTTCCCTGAGTTTCAAAGCCACAGCATCTGCTCTGGAGTCGAGTGTCTGGACTTCCGTATCTCTGCTTGGTCGCGACTTGACCCTTGTCGTAGTCCCAGCTGAGGCCCCAGTAAGAACTCCTGAGGAGAGGCTGTACTGGTTCTACCTTCTAAGCTGTTCTGCGTCCACGAAGGTTCACAGAACGTGTGTGCTTTGAGATTGTGGAGCAGAAGCACAGAATGTTTCCCTGACTTGTTAAAAGCAAACATGCATCCCCAGAAGGGTGTCTGTCAAAGGAAGGGTCGCCTGGCAAGGGGACATAAACTAACCAGCCGGAGGACACGCCTACCAGGAGGGCCCGGTCCGGTGGCCTGATGGGGCACCATCATCATCAAGAGCTGCATAGAGCGGGGACCTCGGCCCCCGAGATTGCCCAGCCAACAGCAAGGGCTGATTCCACCCCAACAAGAACCTCCTAGTACTCAGTTAAGTTCATCCATATTTCTTCACACCAGCCATGCGGCCCACGAGGTGTTTTTCTAACTCCTGCTTCCAGATGGAAGCAGGCATGAACGTCCATGTGGACAACTCTATGGTATTCCTTCGGTGGTTCCGCCATGAAGAGCTGAAGAGACACCTTTGCTCTACCATGTTACCTTTGCCCCTTTGTCAAAGATCAGCTGATCATACTGATAGGGGTCTACTTCTGGCTCTCTGTGGTGTTCCATGGATCTGTTCTTTCACCAATAATACACAGTCTTTTTTTTTTTTGAGAGAGAGAGAGAGCGATCGAGAGCGAGAGTACATGAGCAGGGCGAGGGGCAGAGGGAGAGAGAGAACCTTAAGCAAACCCCTCGCTGAGCGTGGAGCCTGATGCAGGGCTCAATCTCAGGACCCTGAGATCATGACCTGAGCTGAAATCAAGAGTCGGACGCTTAACTGACTGAGTCACCCAGGCACCGCATTAATACCCGGTGTTGGGACGCCTGGGTGGCTCAGTTGGCTAAGCGTCTGCTTTCGGCTCAGGTCATGATCTCAGGGTCCTGGGATCGAGCCCCAGGTCAGGCTCCCTGCTCAGCGGGGAGGCTGCTTCTCCCTCTGCCCTCCCCACCAGTTCTCTCTTGAATCAATAAGTAAAATCTTTAAAAAAATACACAGTCTTGATTCACTGTAGCTTTAGAGTAGGCCTTGGAGTTGGGTGCTGTGAATCCTCCAACTTTGGGCTTCTGCAACTCAGTTTCTCAAAGCACTGTTGGATCATGAAATTGGTTTCGAAGGTGTCGTGACCAGCATTTTAAAAAATGAAGTAGCATGAAAGAGGTAAGAGGGTAATTGCACCTGGTAAGGGAAATATTATTTTCTGAAGCTCTTGTTTCCATTATGCGTGTGTATAATGCGCACGGTGTCACAGGAGAAATGCGTTTCTTACCGTAGGTTGTCACCAAAGCTTCCAAAGCCACTATGGATACTTTCTTTTCAGCGAAATAAAATTGGTCAGGATTTGTAAAATCTAAAACTGAGGATGAAACAATGGGCAAAAAAAGCTCGAGAAGACAACTCTGGTGGGCCACCAGCCAGTCCTAGGTTTATTTTTTATCGAATTAAAGAAATGAGAGTCCCATGTTCCCTAGCTATTTGTGGTTCTTCTTCCATGAGTTTCTTGCTTCCATTTGCAGTATGATTTCCAGCTTGGGAGAGGGGCCTGGCACGCCAGCGGGTCCTGAGGTCAGAGGCTCTGACAGCCGATCAGCCTGAGGGATCTGCTCCTCGCCTTGCAAACGGAGGACGGTCAAGCTACTGTGTTACAGGTGGCACTTTCTGTTGGAACTGAAGCCTCCCCTGGGAGGTGGACAGAGTCGGTGTGGGTGGCCCATCTTCCAGAGGAGGGAGGGATAGCTGAGGCTAGCAGAGGGCAGGACGGGGGGTGGGGTGCAGGTGCCCTGCGGGGTGCTCAGGTTGGCGAGGGGGCAGGTGGCCACCCACAGCCTTGGAGGGAAGCCCTGTCTTTGCCAAGTTAGGCCCCTGCTGGGCTCTGTGGGTGACAGTGTAGATGACAACCTCGCAGAGTGGACTGAGCCCCGTTAGAGAAACCGGGAGAGGGGTCCAGGCCTGGCTGCATACGACCTGGCTGTGCACACCTGAACCAGCCCCAGCCAGCGGCGAGAGTGAGCGACCTGGCGTGCCCAGCTTGGGGGGGATAGCGCGGGGGCCAAAGGCCTCCGGCGCCGCACCTACGGGCCGAACAGGGCCCATCAGGGGCAGCATGGGCTGCAGGCTGCCTGCGTCCTGCCAGGGCCAGGGCCCCCCCTCAACAGCCTTTCCAGTTGTGCCAGCCCAGGGCTCCTGGGGTGCTCCCAGGGGTGCTCCCAGGGGCGCTCCCAGGGGCAGCTTCAAGGACTTCTAATTTAAGCTCCAGCCTTTCCCAACAGCGTCACCAAGAGCTCTCCATTTAGAAGCTCAGCAAGTCCCCAGTGGGTCGGGGAAGGATAACAACAGAGCAGATGCATGCACCACAAATCCCCCGAGCCACAGTGAGCTGGACATGATCTCGCCTACCTGTGGTGGCCTGGGAGCAAGCACTGTATTGCCACGCCAAAGACTTTAATTCCAGAAGCTTCCGAGGGGCCTGGAGATGTGCGTAGCCTCAAAGCTCCAGAGGTGAGTCTGACGAATGGGTGGGTTGAATTCCAAAGCGTCCCTTTACAGGTGTGTTATATGGTTCCCCAAGTTATGCTGCTGGAACGTGGCAGAGGGCACAGGACTGTTCTCCTGACAGCCTCTAGAATTCCCCTTCCTGGTGGGAGCCACCCCGAGTCACGCGGGGCCTGGTCCCATGGCACCTTCTGTCCTCACTCAACCAGACACCCTGGGAGTGAGGCCAGGAATGCATCCGTACCGAGTTATCCTGAAGGTACCTGTTTGGGAGAGAAGGGTCAGAAAGCAAGTTTGATACAGGTCGTGGAACCTAATCTCACAGCAGGACTCAGACGGCACTGAGGTAGATCGTCGATGTCCAAATCACCCTAGGGAAAAATCTCAACCAGCTCAGAAATACAGCACAGTCTGATTGTATGTAAAATCGGAAATAGCGCAGTAACACACCTTAAGGCCACTTCATTTTTTGCACGAAATAAAAAATAACGCAAGTCCTCTCCTTTTAATTAAGAAGAGGCCAAGAAGTGCATACTTCTGCAACTGGTTGTCTGGGAGAGGCCCACGGCGCTCTCCTCACGATGCCTGACTTAGCTCCCGAACAGCATCCTGTCAGGATTGGGTTTGAATTACAGAAAGGCATCAAGAATGATCCCTGCTTCCCGTGTGATTGCTCGTCCAAGACTGTCTCTCAAGAAGCCCTGCACGGCCCATTCTTACTCCTGCAGGGAAAGAGGGAAGACACCAATGCGGTGTCTGCTTACACTCGGGGGCCTTGTGTGCAAACACACACTTTATATTTCCACACTAAAGCTACCCTCGAGTCTGGGGAGATGATCACTATTGGGACTCACCAGGGCAATAGGAAACAGACGCTTCCCACCTCTGGCTTAGGCCGGGAAATCTGCTCACGGAGCAGGCTGCTATCAGATTGGGGAGCGTCGGGGTGGGTGGAGGGCGGGCTGCGCAGACACAGTTCAGTTTTATACACAATTCACGCCTTCGACGTTGAGCCACTGTCAATCCATTATAACTGGGAAGCAGGGTCGTTCAGAGGAAGGTGAAGGCAATGGACAGTCCTTCTCTGTTGGCAAAGGGAAGCTCATGTGTCTTACCTGGGGGCGGGGAGGGGGGGCACAGGTGAGACTTCCGGGGGGGGTACCCTTAGTCTTGGGTCTGAGGCTGAGCTTTGCAGATTCGACGCACCAACCAGACACAAGAGACGGACCCTTGTCGATCTCGTCATCCACTTTTGTAGGCTTTCGCTCTGTCACCCAGACCGGAGCCGTCCAACGGACCTTCCCGCCATGGAAGTGTTCTAGATCCGCACCGTCCATCATGGTGGCCACTGCCCCTTGTGGCTGTTGAGCACTCAAAAATGCGGCTGGTGCAACCTGAACCGAATGTCTCATTTTATTTTTATTAATTGAAATTTAAATTTGAACAGGTGTGTGAGCCTGGTGGTATCGTATTGGACAGCACGCACCCAGAGAAGGCCGTGCTGTCCGTCTGCCTTTGGTCACCTCCACGTTCATCCTTCACATACGGATCCCCCGGACGGACTCAGAGCCCCCCGAGCACTCTCTGCTGCAGCCCTGGTACGCACCTCGGCCTGTATGCGCGTTTGAGTATATAGTTACTACAGGGCTTTTATTTTCGGACACAATGTCATCACTCTTATTTCAAAGAACAAAATCCCGTAATTGCCCAAAATGACACTGTGGTAAATTGCAATAGAACCACCAAGGGAAAAATGTTCTATCGCCAATTAACGTATCATTTTGGGCGATTTGTCTGGAAGGTGTGTGTGACCAGAGGCAGGGAGAAGAGTTAGTCCCGCTGGTGAGGTCCGGGGGAAGCAGGGACACGGGGCATCCATTCTCTCCATCCTGCTGTCAGTTTATCTGACTAGAAAACCCGGGTCTGACCCATCGTCATGTCCCACTGCAGTGCTAACAAAGTTGGATTTCTCAAATGCAAACTTTTAGGAGTTCCTTGAGGTGTTTGCGAAACCTGAGCGGAGCTCGGACTAGCTCTGACTCACTCTGCAGTGCAGGTGCGGGGAGAAGAGACGGCTGAGGTCATCCTGCAGCGACACGGAGCCGCCCGGCCCGCGTGTCACGGGTCAACTCCAGCTAGCGTCTAACCAGGGCAAAGAAAGCGCACTGTTGCTATTCCACGTTATTTCCAAAGGTTTTCAGGGGCGGGCCTGCTGGAGTGTTCCAAAATACAGAAACAGACATACGAGCAGTGGAAAATGAAGAACACTGTAGTAATGTTTATTTCTAATTACAAGAAACAGAACATCAGTCCCTCATTTGTACAAAAATACCTGAAAGTTTACATTTAGGTTCACAAGTCGAAGAGCTATGTACAGAAAGGGGCAAAGCACGTGGAATAAAGGTTTTGTCTCGTGGTACCTTCTGCATTCCCTGAAACGGTCTACACGTCAGGCCGTGTTACGGTCACCACGAGCTTGCCCGGTGACATCACGATCCGCCGCGAGCAGGTCCCGCCCCGGACGGGTGCATCAATTGGTCAAACCGTCAGGTATTAAGAGCAGAGAAGAGAAGACAAAACAGCTAGACTGAGGCACATATTTCTCCAAGGTTTAGCGAACAAAACAACGTTCTGGAACTCAAAGACCTAAGGTAACAGAGCTCACCTACTTAAACTCCAAATACCCAAAGCGTTGGGTATTTCCTTCCCAACTAAGTCCAGGCTGCTATGTGGGGGGTTTTCCTTTTAGAAAAGAAAATCACAGGCAGAGAGAGAGAGAGAGAAAGTCAACGGGCTCCAAAACGACCCTGAGCTGTTCCATTTACATTCATGTCATTTAAATACAAAAATAAAAGTTGACCATCCTTCCACCCCTGGTTGGCCGGGCCAGGCGCCCGCATCCTTGAGGGACTGGCTGGTGCCAGGTGGGATTCCCAGCCACCAGGCACACGGGCTCCCACCCTCCACCCAGCATTTCACCGCGGCCGGGAAGGTACAGAAAACGACGTCGACCCAGCTACGCACAGACCGTGAGTCAGAGTCCAGCTTTCATGCTCCTTGTAAATAAAATGCATGTTTATAAATACGAGATGCTGGGGATGCTAGCTGTCGAGCGGAGAGGGGTGTGAGAGTCTCATCCTACCGGTCGACGCACTGAGAAACACAGAAATCGTAGAATCGCTTTCAGGTTCTACTTCCAACCAGTGAAGAGAAAAATGTCTAACAGTGTAACCGAAGAACTGCTCCGAGGGGGAGCGCCCTGGAAGCTTGCGGCCAGGCAGGACTCAGCTGACTGGTGGCGGTCTGAAAGATCACCTGGCTACAAGAGGAAGAAAACGTGACTGAGCGCGTTTACGGTGAAAAACGTCTTACTAAAAATTCTGCATTTGTGTAAGTAGACGTTTCGTGGAAAACAAGCAAAGTGAGGCCTGTAAACTAAAATACAGTGTTCCTACACCCTTGAGGTGCTTAGAGCACGGCGGCGCCACCAAGGCGGGTCCCGGGGGTCCCACCAGGTCGTGTGCTTGCCGGGGGGGCCCGGTGGTGCAGCGGAGTCAGGCACTGGGGGGACCAGATCTCCCAGGCCCGTCAGGGGAGACCTTTCTGCTTTGCAGAGACTGCAGGTAAATCCGCGGCCCGTCACACCTGGTGACTCAGCTAAGGGGATGGGGCGGAGAGGGTGGCAGGGGGCAGTCCAGCCACTGTGTGACTCAGCCCCCCCCGCCCCGCCCCGGAGGGGAAGCAGTGTTGTGTTGACAGGACTCTTCAATGCCCACAAGGGCCGTGAGGTACTTCTGAGTGCCAGCCCGCCAAGGGGGGGTCTCCGCCTGGGCCGGCTCATGGGGCTTTTCAGCAGGACGGAGGTCATCGAGCGAGGACCTTTCCATGCCGGGCTGCAGACGTGCCCTTTCCAATGTTCACGTCTTTATCACCATGGAAACCTGCGGGCCACCACCGGCAGCCAAGCAGGGGCCATTTTCCTTTTAGGGCCTTTAACCCCTGGAGGGAGAAGAGCCGGGAAAGGCCCCAAGCCACTGTCGGGGGTGAGGGGTAAGGCAGCAATCGCTCTGAACAGGCTGAGAGGGGGCGGTGGACACTGGGCGCTTCGGGGGGGTCCCAGCGATGCGGCCCACGTCCAGCTAGCGGCAAGGCCACTCCGGCCGTGCCGCGGGCCAGCGAGCTTTCCAGAGCACCCGGGCCTCCTGAACAGTGGAGGGCTCACCTGTAACAGGTGTAGGGAGCATCTGTGCACACGGCAGCGGGTACCTGACTGAGTCCACACCATGGGCCCAATGCCTACCACAGATGACACCTTTTATTGAAAAAAAAAAAGAAAAAAAAAAGCACTTCAAGTATCCTGGGGAGGGCTGAGGGTGGCATGTAACCTGGGAGCCGAATGAATCCACCTCCGGTCCCCCGCACGGGGTGGACGCCACCCTCTGGAAACCCCTGGGGGCCCGGGTTCAGTCTCTGGAGTCTGCCCCCCGAGCACAGTCCCTGTGTCCCGCGTGCACACGGGAGAGCCGCACCCCCTCCTACCGGGGCTGAGAGCAATATTGAAAACAAAGAAGGAGTGCAAAAAGTGATCGATACAAAAAAGTAAACATATCAGTTTTAATTGTCAAGATTATTCCAGGGCAAGAGTTCATTTCCAATTACGTGTCTCCGGTTCTCGTTCCTACGTGGCCCAGCCAAGACGATCGATCCCGTTTTTTTCCTCCAATATGCGCTCGCGCTCTCCCGCCTCCCCGAACCTGGCCGGCGCGGAGGGAGGCGGTCCCGTTGGCTCTGCAGCAGCAAATCGTTCCTCGAGTCCAGCCCCGAGTCCATCCTGGTGGGTGGGCCCTGACGGACCCCGCTCCCCGGGGTGCAGAACAGACGTGGGTCCTTGGCGACGCACAAAACCCCTCCCCCCACCCCCGTCCCCGTTCCAGTGTCAGCTTCCTCCCGTCTTCAGCCAAGAGTCAATGTGAGGTCATAAGGCCACTCGGATGCAGTGGTGCTTGAGTTTGCAAGGTAGGACTCCTTTGTTGAGCTGGTAAAAGTCAACGAGCTGGATCAGGTCGGAGAATTTGGTGTTCCCGTCATCAAGGCTGAAGAACATCTGCCCATCATCCTCGCACTGGAGGGACACAAGAACACTCGCCGAGTTAGGGGCCACACCCTTGGGGACAAAGAGCGCGACTATGGGGTCACTGCCACGGAGCGGTGAGGGCAGGTGGTCCTGCCATGTTGGGTAGCTATTTCCATCAAAATGGAGGGACCCCACGGTAGCTTCCAGAAGGAGCAACATTCCCAAGGCCGGCCCGAACCCGGAGAATGGTAAGTTCAAGGACTGCAGTGCGGTGTGAAAGGGTGAGTATGGAGCAGGTTGGTTTGAAACCTGTCCTGATCAATAAACTCAGAAAAGCTTCCAGACTCCAAAATACAGCCAGGGGCACCAGTGCACCCCGTTTTCAAGTCCTGTTGCTCTCAAGTCTCCAATTACTATCCCTCTGATGCTTCCATAATTTGGGGTTATTTGGGAGGATGGGCATTACCCATGCCGCCCGCCATAAAACAGGTTTTCATTTGATTTGAGGCTAAGAGGAACGAGGACTTCTGTGTCAGTAATAACTACGTGGGGGTGGGAGTCTGGGAAGCCTGGCCCAGGGTCATGGGCAGAGTGAGGGCATCATCGGGACGTAGCCGGAAGGCACCAGAAAAGCTAAGCGGACTGCCCTGGGCTCCTCCCGCTCTGTCCCTGCGGGATTCCTGAGACGCCAAAGTCCTGGGCTCAAGCAAGCTTCACAAACAGCAGGTGCAACGGTGTGAAACAGATGCCTTTGGTTACACTGAGCCTTCCGGAGCTTTCCTTTGCTACCAGACAGAGGCTCTCTGAGGGGAGAAGACCTCACCACCCTCTCTAGGCAGAACATGGCCCGGGTTTGGGCCCCACAGGAAACATTTCAGGAACGTTATGACCTGCAGACCGTATCAGTAAATTATGAGAAACATCTGACATCAACTTTGCGTATGTTACCCCCCACCTGAATGGTGCACTCTGGGAGGCGTGTTCCCAATTTCAAAGAACAAGCCTCTTAAGGGACTCTGGGAAGCATCTCTCCGGTCAGCTTGGACCTGTCTGATATTTAACGACCTGTAGTTCGGTTCATTTAGGATTTGAAAATGGCATTCAGAATAAACCCAGGAAACAACAACAAGGCTCAGTGAGAAGTTATCAATACTTACAGGTAAGATCTGGAAATTTTTAATTTTCTGATGGTGACAGAGTGTGAGCACAAAAGCCTTTGGATTGCTCTGGCTGTCTCGGAGGAGAAAAAGCCTGAGGATGGAAAAAAATCAGCTGATTGCACATTTTAAAAATCCAGACTTGAGATGTGCGTTTGTCTATCTGCACGCACACTCACACACTCACACACACACATGCACATTTCCCTGCTTGCGCAGTCATGACAGTTCAGGACGCCTGGGGACGGATTTCTGTCATTCTCCACTGAAAGAGCTCTGGGGCCACGGCCGGGCAAGGGTACGAAGCGGCTGGACAACGTGCGCCACAAAGTCCTCAAGTTCAAAGTTCAAAGCGTCATGACCCAGGACGCAGCATCACAGTAACTATCAAAAGGGGCAGACTAGAACCCAGAGAAAAAAAGACAAGAATCTGTGAGTAAACACCAATATTATAAATAAATGAGCAAGTACATTAAGAGAGGAGAAGAGCTCTTCCTCAGAGCAGAAGGGCAGCTGAACAAACAGGAAGGAATGATGGGTGCGCAACTGTTTAGCAACCGCCATGGGTTGTCCCCATTAAGGACAAGGTCGTCAACGGGAGCGAATGAGAAACAGAGTATTTCATTCTCAAACCATCACCCCTCTGGTACTTATTTATTTCAAAGGGAAACACAGCGACTGTCTGTCAGAGAAACCCGCCGATGTCCTCACCACCGAATGTTCGAGAGGCAACACCGCCAGGAACGAGACAATCTGCCGACCCTGCCCAGCTAGTGGGGACTCCACGTCTTCTCCTGCAAAGTGATAACCCGGCCGAGCCCCGAGCCCCCGGACGCGCCCCAGCTGAGGTGCACCCTGTAATAACTGGCTTCTTCGCGTAACAAGTGTCCACGAAGGACAAAACCCAAAGAGACGTGCCCCCAAAGACGTATTTAGAATTAAGACGTTTTCTTTTTCCACGAAGGCTGTAATCAGAACCACTGGCAGCACCAGAATAAGTGTGTGCATTTGGGATCAGAACCACATGGATGTTCAATTCCCAATTTTTTAATAAAGGTTTTATCTATCTAATCTATTTATTAAAGACAGAGGAGAGAGAGCGTGCGAAAGCAGGCGGCAGGCACAGAGGCAGAGGGAGAAGCAGGCTGAGCCAGGAGCCTGACACGGGACTCGATCCCAGGACCCTGATCATGACCTGAGCCCAAGGCAGACGCTTACCTGACTAAGCCACCCAGGCACCCCTACTTCCTGATTCTTAACAACGGTACTATGGTTATGGAAGAGAAGTCCTTGGTCTTACAAATTTTCTACTGAAATAAACAGGATACAAGGGACCTCATGCTCTCTGTAACTTTCCTCCCAAAGGGTTCAGACAAAAAAAGGAGGGAGGGAGGGAGGGAAGGAGCCTATGATAAAGCAAACAAGCCCCGATGTTGACAGCTAGGTTATCTGAGAAAATGCACATAGGAGTTCATTATATGACTTAGCAACTTTCCCACGATGTGAATTTATTTCAGGATAAAAAGTACATAAAAATCCAAATAGCACAACGAAGTAGGGCCAGGTGTCCCTGGGAAAGGAAGAGGAAAAAACCCCCACACCAGAATCCACGTGACAAAGAGCCGTGTTCAAACCAAACGACCGTCACCAGCGCCGTCCTCTGCTTCTGGACTCTACTGTTAAGACGGAAAGCAGCTACCCGGGATGGCAAAGTCCTGTATGAAAAAGGCGGATGGGGGTTTTATTTTACTACAGGGCTTCTCAGTGCCTTTAAATGGGAATATCCACCGTGGGCGCCTAGGGGCTCGAGCACAGGGTTTTCCAGTCCTGCGTGACCACACACCCCTTCGCTCCAGTGTTCCCAGGAGGTAGGTTTTTTGCAAACACCGTCTGGGAAAACAGAGTCCCACGACTCGTGGGGTGGGGGTGGCGGGCAGCGCTAAGAATCGCAGGCCCCACGTGGGGTGTAGGTGTGGGGCGTCTGCCACGCGGCCCCTCGAGGGGCCGGTGGGGTCTCCCCCCACTCCTGGGCAGAGCCACACGCCACAGTTGTCTTCCACAAAGATCTGCCTTCTGGGTTATTTCATTCCAAAGAAGTCACCATTCCAGCAGAAACCCGGGAGCTCCCTGGACACCAGGCTGTGTGACAGGAAAGGCTGGTCTGTCCCTGTCTCTCCTGTCACCTTAGTTAGCTCCCGGCCATTGCCTGCTGCAGACAGGTGCATACAGCAGCTGAACGTGACCCCGGAGGAGCCAGAGTGGCAGGAAGGCTCTGCCCGGCAGCCTCCCTCCAGGGCAGGACCCTGGAAAGTGCTGAGGCCTCCCCAAATGCTTGGGATTTTGAGGTCATGACCAATGGCTGGCTGTCTGCAAAGATTACGAACTCAGAGGAGTCTGTGGGCTGAAAAGTGTGTGGCTCAGGAGTTTGCAGGACTCCCTCAACTGCCACCGATCAGCTCCATGACTGGCCTTCTCCGCCCGGGGCTGCACGGCACATTAACACCCGTCCAGCAGCCCGATGAGGAGCCTGGCTGCTGAGGACATGGAGCCGTGCATGACAGCGCAGGACCCACGGGATCACCATCCACAAACCGCAGAGACCCGCTGATGGCCCAAGGGACCTCTGCAGGGACAGGTCCCAGGAGGACTGCACGTGCCTGGTGACGCAGCCAGATCAAGAAATCTGGAACACAGGGGTGGCCTGGGTGGCTCAGTGGGTGAAGCGTCTGCCTTCGGCTCAGGTCATGATCTCGGGGTCCTGGGATCGAGCCCCGCATCGGGCTCCCTGCTCGGCAGGGAGTCTGCTTCTCCCCCTGCTTGTGTTCCCTCTCTCTCTCACTCTCATTCTCTCTCTGGCAAATAAATAAAAGTCTTTAAAAAAAGAAAAAAAAGAAAGAAACCTGGAACGCAGCACAGGAAGGAAAGCGGTGAGGACCGCATATGGGGGGAGCTCTTGCAAATGTGCTCACCGGCGGGCTCCTGAAGCAGAGAGGGGCCTGCGCCAGGGGCTGACAGTGGTCCACGGAGCAACACGGCTCAGGGTCACGAGTGAGGCTCTGCGCACGCGTCAGCTCCGTTAGTCCCCACGGTGACCCTGTCATTGTTCTCATTTCAAGCTGAGGGAAGCGGGGCACAGAGAAGTTAAGCAAATTCCCCAGGGTCACACAGCCAGCCTTTATCACGGACGAACCCTGGCTTCCAGGATCAATAGGGCCACGGGTAAAATCTGAGGAGGTGTGTACGGACGGTCCCTCCATGGCTGGCGAGCCCTGTTATGGCGCTGATGGGGGCGCTGGGTTAGCCCTGGGACAGGACCCCTCTCTCTGCCATGGGGGGGTGGGTGAGGGGTGGAAACGCTGCAGAGAACTCAAATCTCGACAAAGAAGTTTCCTTCCACCCAGCGGAGGAGTGGCGTGCTCCTTTGAGCTCACCAACAGCACAGAGCTGGGAACTGGGGGCCGCAGAGGGGCAGGTGGGGCTGGACCCGAGTGTGAGCAAGGCCAGGGTGGGGAGGGTGGGGGACAGAGCCGGAAATGCTGCAGGAGAGGACGTAAGCCATCGGGGGGTATTTCGCAGAGGAGACCACAGAACCAGATCTGCCCTAGATTGGCAGAATCCTCCTCCTCCAGGCTGTGGGATGGGCTGTGGGTGCAAGAGGGGAAGGAGGTGGGCAGCGATTTCAGGGCACCTGGATACCGGGGATTTCAAAGACCTCTCTCGGATCGACTCCAGGCTCCGTTGTCTCCTTCTGGCCCCTTTTCCTGACTCCCTATGTCATTTGAGGCTAGGGCTGACTTTCAGTCATTTTCTCTGCGTTGCTGGACTCTCTAAATTGGTTTCCCTTCATTATCTCTCTGCAGGATCAGTCAAGATTAGGAACTGATTATTTCATTTACCTTGTTTTCCCAACACATTTCCTCCCTAAGCGCCCAGGAATTAATGGAAGTCTGGTCTCTCACTGGGACGACACCTGAATGGGTCCCCTTATCCTGATGCTCGTTTCGCCAGCCTGACATCGGGACTGAAGACTATGCCAGAGAGAAACCCCTGCTTGTTAATGGGGCAGATGCCAGCAGGAGGGCTGCCTCGTGGAAGGAAAGGTGACAGAGGTGACGCATACCCTCGTCTCCAGCCCGAAAGGACAGAAACCTTGCCAACAAGGGTTCTAGGAAGTGGTGAAAGACAAACATGTTTTTTTTTAAAAGAGGTGCCAACATGGGGCGCCTGGGGGGCTCAGTCATTAAGCGTCTGCCTTCCGCTCAGGTCAGGATCCCAGGGTGCTGGGATCGAGCCGCACGTCGGGCTCCCTGCTCGGCGGGGAGCCTGCTTCTGCTTCTCCCTCTCCCTCTGCCCCTACCCCCGGTTCGTGCCGTGTCTCTCAAATAAATAAATAAAATCTTAAAAAACAAAACAAAGCAGGTGCAGACACACCACTGAGTGGCCCGAGTGTGCTGAACGATTGCACAGCCCCCACGCACCGGGGCCGCCCCTCTAAGGCACAGTGGGCCTGGCTGGGCCTCGTCTGGGAATCACAGGGGAGCCTCCTCCGATCACACACGTCCCCACATGGCCTCCGAGGTCCCGTCCACTCCAGAGGGACGAAGGTGCCACCATCACTGCCCTGGGCCCCGGGAGGGACACGAGTGGCCACGACACCAAATCCCACCCGCTCTGGAACCTTCACTTTTGTGGGCACCATGAAGCCCCCTGGCAAGGGAACCGCTGGGCTTCCTTGGAACGGACCCTGTGGCCATCGTGGTGACGTCGTCAGAGCCACCGTGGGGCTCCCTTCTGATGCGGCTCACGGCTGCAAACGGATTCGTTTCTCATGCTTTAGCAAAGGACTGTTGCAGGATACGGGTGACCTTTCAAATAATTAATTTGGAGCAAGGTTATAGCCACATAGAAAAAATAAATAGGACTCGTTGTTTACACAGCATCCCAGGATAAATACGTTCTGAATGTATCTGGGATCTAGACAAAAACAGACACATGGACAGGAAAGGCGAAGAACAAAGACAGGGGGAAAGAAGAGAAACAATGTGAGTCCTAGAACAGAACAGGAAGAAACTCCTTTATGATTTCGGAGCGGCCAAAACATGACAAGGACTCAAAAATCCAGAAGGAAAAGGGACACGAAGGATAAATGTGCCCACGTAAAATTTACATTAAGAAGTCTGTATAACCCCTTCAAAAAAAAAAAAAAGTCCGTACAACCCAAACCAAACAGGAAACAAACACAAGCCATAAGCAAAGTCAAAACGCCACATGATAACGTAGGAAAGAATGTTCGCAAAAAAACAGATGGAGAACATTGGGCAAAATACATAAAGACAGTTTTCAGAATGGCAAAAAAGAAGAAAGGCCCGAGGTCTTACTTTTTGGAAAGAGGCTCGGCCTCCCCAATGGCAGATGAGAAAGACGGACGCCCCCTCGCAGCCTGCGGGGCTGTGGGGAAGCCGTCGCCCACATGTCTGGGGACCACCAGCAGAGACACCAGCCGGAATATGAAGCGATGGCGCCCCAGGTGTTCCACCGTCAGCCCGGCAACGCTGAGCACGAGACGGGGCAGACCCCCGCCGGTGGCTCGGGGACCCTCCCACAGCAGGTGCACCTGACACTCGGCGCTGTACCTGTGTTTCGGGGGGGGGCCCAACAGGAGGCAGAAACGCTCTGCTTACCTTCAAACCGAAAACAACAGGAGGATGAACAGACCCCACAAAATGGGTTCCGATTGTGGGGGAGTTTCAGGGGGCAGAGGAGAGTCCGCAGGGAATCTGCCTGGTTTCACTGTTCTGACTTTTGAACCAGGGGAGTGTTTTATAGAATTCAACGGGAAGCATTAAGCCGAAGGGAAAACAAATCAGATCCACTGACAAAAATCAAAAGCAAACGGAGACAAATGAACCTCACGGACTGCATGATGCTTTGCTGTCAGAACCCCAGAGAGGAAAGACTTTAACCATGGTGCTTGAACACGACCTGCCTGGAACGTGCCTTCAGGATTACAAGGACCACATGAATAAGACAGGGGAAAATAAGTATTTACAAATGATTATGTCTTTAGTAAGATTTTCTGAGTAAGAGAAGAGAAATACAGTCAAATCAAAGTAAAAACCCTGTATGTACTCTTCCAGCTGATCTGGCCGTTTATCAGTGTGAACCCTGCAAAGAAAGGGTTTCAAACTTTTCTTTTTCACCGTAAAAAAAAAAGCCTATGTCCTAACTCTGTCCCTAGAGAAGGCCTATAGGTTGTGGTGTCCAGACACCATTTCCCACTAGAAAGAATGAGGCTCTGAAGAGAAACGTTCACGGGAGCCGAACATTCTCCCGTCACACCTGGAATCCAACACTGCTCGTGGTGGGTCCAAAGAACTCAGGGACCAACTTGAACAAGTCCTGTTGGCCAAAGGGAGGGCACGCTGAGCATCAAAAGTAGTAAGTTTTGACCGAAATAAGTCCAATGCTTAAGAATCTAAGTACATAATCATAGTTGAAACAAACAACAGCTCATTTGTCACTACAGGAAGGTGGTAGAAGACCAAATCATTGTTCTCCAAGCTGACCTTCTTACTTGAGGGAAAAGTCAAGCGTTTAGCTACGTTTGAGGCTAGGAACTCACCCACTACTTCAACTAATAACAGGCGAATAAGAGGAAGAGAAGGGAAGCAGAGGGAGACCATCGTATCTGAGGACACTCAAGAGACCTATCAACCAAATGCAATCTGTCGGTCCCGACTTGAACCAACTCGATTTAAAGGATTTTCTTTTTTTCTTTTAACAGCAATTAGGGAAGTTTGAACCCAGACTGGATTTTAGATGATATTAAGGAATTCTTGCTTATTTCATTAAGAGTAACAGTGATTTTGTGGTTGTGTCAGAAAACAAGGGTCTTTATGTTTTAGAGACACACTATGTTTACTAGTAAAAATTTAGAATGTCTGGGATTTACCCTAAAATCTTCCAGAAGGAGAAGGGGGTGTGGAGGAGCCAATCACTTGGGAAGGGACACAGACAAACTAAAATTAGCAAACTGTCAAAACCAGACAAGGATTACGTGGGGGCTCACTATCCTCTTCTCTCCTGGGTAAATCTTTAAATTTCTATAGCAAAATGTTTAACAGATGAAGGGCAGGAAAACCAGAGTGCGCCTCCTGCTGGGAGCGGGGAGCGAGGACACAGGTCTACATCCAGGTCCCTGGGCAGCCCTTCCCATGGCCCTGGGAGCAAGGCTGTGGGGCGTGCTTCGGCCAATGGGGTATCAGCCCTGAGAAGGTCCTGTGCATCGGTGTTTGATCTCTCTTACTCCTGGGACCCGTGACCGCCACAGCGTGAGTGTCCCCAGGCTAGCCGGTTGGCACACACACCCAGCCGCCCCATCTCAGCAGCCAACTGCCACACCCACCCCAGCCGAGCTGGCCCAGGTGAGGACACACTCCACCGACTCCAACTGTGAGAAATGATCCAGCTCTGTGGCCTAAAGCCACGAAGGTTTGGGGTTGTTTGTTCTCAGCAAAAACTACCCGATAAAATGTAAACAAAAACGTTTTTCTCCCGTTTGCCCCTGCCTTGTTGAAAAATATGGGAAGTATGGAAAATAACCGGCTTGTGCTCTCGGGCCCTCTGAACTGCAACAAAAAGGCGGAAGTTGGTAATAGACGGAGTATGGACAGAATGGGTTGCAATCCCCCTTTGGCCACTGGCTAGCTGAGCCCGCCCTGCACCACGCTGAGCCTGAGCCAGTCTCTCCTCTTTATGTTTTTTTAAGATTTTATTTATTTGACAGAAAGAGAGAAAGGGAACACAAGCAGGGGGAGTGGGAGAGGGAGAAGCAGATTCCCCGTGCAGCAGGGAGCCCGACGCGGGGCTCGATCCCAGGACCCTGGGATCATGACCTGAGACGAAGGCAGACGCTTAATGACTGAGCCGCCCAGGCGCCCCGACATTCTCTCCTCTTTAAACCGAGGCTCTAACGACTGCCCACCCCCCAGAATCACTGAGAAACCAGCCAGAACGTGCGCCCAGCACAACATCACCTCGGCAGATGCCCAGTCTCCAGGCTGGCGCTTCCTTACCCGTCCACCAGCCCCTGCTGCTTAATGATCCGGTGGGACTCCTCCCTGGAGATCCTGCCATGAAACCAGTGTTGCGTCCTATGAATCACTGCGGGAGGGAAGAGAGAAGGAGGCTAGATTGGCTTCGCCGAAGGTACAGCGAACCGGCGATCAGCGTGGGGCCCCGGTTCCCATGGCTACACCTCTCCTGGCGCACGCCGGGCCCGGGCGGTCTGGGGAAGCTCCGGGAGGGATGGGCGCGGTTTCATCTTCCTTACTTCTCGAAGGATCGGGCCGCCATGCTGCACTTACCTGTACTTAGGGTAGAAGGGTGGAGAGGACTTTGGCTGCCTAGGATATTCATCCGTGTGCTTCGCTTCTGCGGAAGAAATGCCCGTGTGAGCGCTAAGACAGCAGACCGACACGGCCCACCGGCCACCAGGGACACACACGTGGCAGGGAGGCCTGGCCGGGGTGACGGCGCCCCTGGCTGTGCAGGGACAGCTAGCGGAGCCCGCCCCCCGCCTGACTGCAGTTGTGACAACACAGGCATCCCGGGGAATCTGGATGATCCCAGGACTGAAGCACACAGAAGACACACGGTGAAAACTGCTGGTAAGTTCTGGGAGAGAGGCATGAGCTTCTCCACTGAAACACTGGCCTACAGAGTCCCTAGGCTGTGTGGCCGTTCTTTTCCAACCCGCTCTGAAGCTACGGTTCGGGGAACTCTCTGAGCCAGGGCGGCGGGCTCAGGTTTTGTACGTTCTCTGTAAACCTCAGAGAATTTGAAATCAGGGTGACACTCTTCCCGCTGGGAGGTCAGGAGCAGGAACCTCCGAGGGAAGAGACCGTCCGAGGCCACGAAGCTGGTTAGTGGTCGAGCCACGATGTGAGCGCCTGCCGGCCTCATCAGGGAGGGTGGGCTCGGTGCTGTCCACACACGGCCACTGACCACCCACCAGCGGGAGCAGCTCTGTGCGGGAGCCACGAGGCCAGAGGGCTCTGCTCCTGCCCCGCTCCTCCCACGGGAGCCAGTAGGGGACGTGCGTGCCAGGAACGTGGAGGAGCCCTGAGCTGAGACTCAGATGCCACCCCCCCTCCCCAGCACCTCATGCCCCCCGACGGCACCCACAGAGCCATTCTTCTGGGAGACCAATGCGGGGGGGCATGCCCCCCACAAGGGGACCCGTCCACGGGACTGGCTGTGGCCTTACCCTCCAGGCGTGGCCTTCCTCCAGGGCTGCGCTCTGGGCTTCGGCCGGATTCTCGATCACTCTTCCTGTTTGCCCAGAAAAATCCATCGCCACGAGGGAGTTCTCAGAGACGCTGCGCTGGAAGGAAAGGCCACAAGTTCTTAAAGTGGAGGGAACCAGGCCCCCGCGGCACTCGAGAAAGTTGGTGCAAACCCATCCTAAAGATGGCCAGGAGAAGGGGTGACGGGGTCGTCCCGACCGCCACTCTAAGGTTCGGGTGGAAATTCGGTGGCAGGAGAGCCCTCGAACTAAAGATGGCTTTGATTTCTCTTGAGGGGAATAAGAAACGCTCCAGTCCCCTGGTGGCATCCAAATGCCACTGGAGGCCGTGGGGTGCCGCTGGGCTTGGCAGTGGGATCCGTCGCAGGCCCCCAGCCTCTACTGGATCACATCACAGAAGCGGAAACACTAGGGGGAGCTCAGCCCTCAGCAGCCACCAAGTCCGTCCCCAGGAGGTCCGTTCAGGGCGACACGCGGACCCTGCCTGTGGACACCTGGCCTCTCCCAGGAACAGACATGGAGGAGCATCAGGGTCGTGTTTTGAGAGGACAAAGGGTTCCTGCACCTTCGGGAAGTTGAGTACGTCCTGAGAACAAGGACGCTTGCTGCCAGCTCTAAGTTCCCACCAGGGAAGGCTCCAGCCTAACGGTCTCCCATGCCCACAGGGCCATGGGCGACCCGGGCGAACCGGACGTGGCTGGCGACAGTCCCTGAGCACCTGAGCAGAGCCACGCCCTGAAGGGTGCAGGATCCGTCCCCAGCAGTCACACTGCTGACCAGACAAACCCGTCTCCCCGCAGGGGACCGGGCAGCACGCACAAGCCCTCTCCGCGGCTTCTGGGGACAACCTCTCCTGAAACAACCCACGCTCAGCTGTGATGCTGGGAAGGAGCCCGCCTTCTGGACGCTGCAGCTGTACTCACCACTGGCGTGGAGAAGGAGGGGAGCAAGGCCTTCCGCGGTGGCGGGATCCTGAAATTCTGGTACAGTAGCATCCCGTACTGCAGGGGGAAGGTCAGAGTCAGCCGCCGGGGCCCCAGGAGCCCCCCAAGCCTCGGAACGCGGCAGACCCGTGCAGGGAAGGACCGCGCAGAGCACAGAACAGGGAGGGATGACCCTAGCTGCCGCTGTGAGCGCACAGCCTCAGTCCTGCATGCCTGTCCCCCGTGGACACGAGCGGCTAACTAGCTTGCTCACACCGGGTGGGCAGGGGACAAGCAGTGACAACGTAACAGTAAGATCGAGGGGCGCCTGGGGGGCTCTGTCGGTTAAGTGTCTGCCTTCAGCCCAGGTCATGATCTCAGGGTCCTGGGATCAAGCCCCGCATCGGGCTCAGCGGGGAGCCTGCTTCTCCCTCTGCCTTCCACTCCCCCTGCTTCTGTTCGCTCTGTCTTAAATGAATAGTCTCTAAAAAGAATAAAAAAGATTGAACACCACAGTTAACCTTACTGAATGCTGCTACGGGCCGAGTACTGATCCAAGCGCTTTATTTCATTTACTACTCTCCACGTTAGGAAACGTGTCCTTTATCCCCATTTTACAAGGAACAGATGGAACAGGGAAGTGAAGCAAGTCGCTCAAGGTCATGGTAAATTAAGGGCTCTGGATTCGAATGTACACAGCCTGTTCCCACCGGTGATCCACGCTTCCTGTGTCTGGGCGAAAAGCAGAGCCCCGCATGCTTGTACCCGCCCCGCCTGCACCCTGGTCCCCCACTCGCCCACATGGGAAAGAAGGTGGGGCGAGGAGACACAGTTATCAAGAGGTAACTCATTTCCAGCCCCGACCCTACAGGGTATCCTCTAGTATCTGGAACGGACGTGTTGGAATACCACCAAGAGGTCTACCATGCGTGTGCTGATGCTCCCAGAAGATGGGGCACGGGCCGCCAGAAACACCGGTGAGCTACTGCCCAAGCATTTTCCAGAATGGATGGAAAGCCAGCAGGCTACAGAATCCAGGGGCCAGCTACCAGGGAGAAACCCACATCCTGGCACATCCCAGCTCGACCGCGGAAAACAGAGACAGAGAGACAAACACAAGTGGGGAAGAGCGCATGTCATGGTCACAGAAGCCCCAAGTGGAGGACAGCTGAGTTCCAAGGACACGCGGAGAGAAGGCAGTGGAACTGGGGGCGGTGGGCAGAAGGGACCCCATGGTCTGTGGACAGTTTCCTCAACAGTGGAGGTGAGACAGAACACGGTTCCACGCTGGGAGAACTCTGCGCATATCCCTGGTCCCTGAGAAGAACGCAAATCCAGGAAAGAATCAGTGCAGACGTGCAGGGAATTCAAATAACAACAGAGTCTCTTCTAGGTCTCAAGTGGCTTAAGAAACGGGAAGAACTAAAGCCTAGGACGAGATACTTTGAAGGCTCCTCACACCGGCCCAGACGCGGTGGGGCCACCTGGGCACGCTGGCGTCTGGCGAGGGGAAGATGCGCACGGTGACAGCAGGGTGACCACCAGGAAAGAGAGAAATGATGTGGATGGGGGTGAAAAGTAGAAATAAAACTAACTGATGAGTCTTCCCCTGCCAAAACCAATTTTTTTTAAATGGAGAAAAAGAAGAATACAGGCTGGTGGGACAAACTGAAAATAAACAGCAAATGGCAGACTTAAGCACAAATATTAATAATCCACTGAAGGATATCTTTCCCAACAAATATGCCAATTAGAACGTGAGGATGATCAGGGAAGATGCGATTACACGATGTTTGTCAGAGACGCACCCTGAACACGAGGACTCGGAAAGGCAGAAAAACAGAGAGAAGGAGAAAAACCGTGCGAACACCACTCGAGAACACACTGATGTACGTGTAGTAACGTCAGGTGGATAAGACTGCGGGGCGGGCAGTGCTGATGCAGATAATAGAGCAATTTCGGAAGGACCGAAGAATCGATGTCAAGGAGACGTAACTATCCTAAACTTGTGTGACCTAATAACATGCACCTACACGTGCATGTGTGCACGTGTGTATTCATCTAAGCAGATGTGTGTGTGTGTGGTGTGCACGCACACACGTGTACGTACAAATACTCCGAATCGAATAATTATACAAACACGACCAACAGCAACTAAACTGGAGGCAACGTTTTAGTCTGAAACACAGTTGAAAATGTAAGGCTTAACACCAATGACGTCAGGATCCCTTTCAAAACATTATAGAAAAATCAAATTAAGGCCAAAGAAAAAGAAGGGAAAAGGCACCCCCCCAACACACACACACACATGCACATACACACGCACACACCCTGTTCAGGACGGCCCCGAGACCGCTCTCCGTTCCAATAATTCAGCCGAAGGACTCGTCCTTGACCCACGAACTATCTAACTAGCTTGTCTTTAAGCGGGTATCAAACTGTGTTTTACTTGCACTGTAGTCTTTAAGTATTATTTTTGCCTTAATTACCAAAGAAATTGTCTCTTTCCGACACTTAGTTTTCGCAGTTCCACGACTAGGAATTCTTGTTTTTCCCACTTACAAATGAATACTCCAGCCTTCAGGGTGGTAGTGTTATTGATACAAGCCCTTGACAGTTTTTAGATTATTTACCCTCCACATACACAACCTACAGTGCCCATTACTTAATATTATTTTCCTTTTTATTTTAGGTGAGTGGGTTTTAAAGAGATACTTACAGTCCAACCAATCTTTTTCCTTTACGCTTCCTCCGGTTGCTTGAATAGAAGAACGTGTGGCCACAGAATTATCTGTCCCCCGTTTTGGCAAAATGTTTCTTATTTCCTATTGCCATCTGCTTGGATGTGACACTCTCGGACGCTTTCTCAAAGAAGGCAGGTGAGTGACAGCTGATGTTGGGCTTCTGTCTGGAGAGGGACCGCAGAGACGGTCCCACATTAAGGAGAACGGGCCTCTTGGCTCTACGCAGACTCAACGTGCCCCATGTTCCGAGACAGCCCCCCCACGTGGTGTCGTATGGGCATGCGTGGTGCACACGGTGACTTACAGAGCACGCCGCCACGCCCTTTCTCTTGGAATGGACTTGAGCATTTAACATTTACATTCTTAAGCGAGACAGAAGCTTATTTCCTCGTGCCAAGACTGCACCGGGTTTAGGGTCATCGTTCATGTTGCCAGGCTCAGCTCCAGGAACACAACGCGAGTACAGGCTGTGCTTCCGACCGTGAGGGAGCTACGGTCTTGCGGGAGGCGTACAAATGAGCAGCAGTGTTACTCGGTTGTTGACGGACAGGAAATCTGAGCGGGTTCTCGGGGGACAGTGTGCAGGGGGCGACGGTCTCTGAGGGACATGGGACCTGCTGCGTCGCGACAGCAAGTCTCCCAGACAGAAACCCGCGCTCATGAAGCCACGCCCCCCTGCTGGGGAGGGATCTCTACTGCAGTTTCAGAAACTCCTAGAAGGGGGCGGAGGAGCTAATGTGCTCCCTCCACAGCGCCCCCCGCGGCTATGAAATTACGTACAAACCACGTAATAGGAAGGACCGCGGGACAGCAGCAGGTACCGCCCACCGGCATTATCCCCCTGAGCGTATCTGAGGACAGCAGTGCCCATCTGCTCCTACGCAGGCTCAAGCTCCTCTCTAAGGAATACCTGTGACGGTACTTAGAGGCACAGAAAGGTCCTTGGTTAATTCAAAATAAGGTGTTCCTCTCCAACAAGCCCTGGGATTTTAAGACAACGCAAACTGCCACTGCAGGATTATCCATCACTCGGGAGTGACTCCTGGATACACCGGGGCCAGCAGAAAGGCAACGTGAGGACACGTCCATCTGACCCCCTTCTGGGGAACAGGACAGACTAGGGCTCAAGCTCGGGGGAACTGCCATCACTTAGTACCTACAAGACCTCCAATCAACCGTGAAAAGGTGCAGCCCAGCGTCTCCTTAGTCTGCGCAGGCAAGACCCCTGGGACTCCGGCCCGAGACCCAGACTCTCTGAGGTCCAAGCCCCCACCCCCTGACCCCGCCGGCCCTGGGTCAAGGCCAGCCTTGCCCAGGACACCCGGCGGACGAGAGGAAGGAAGAGCATCAAAAAAGAAAGGGTCACAGCTGAACACATGAATTTGGGTGATTCCTGCTGTCATTCAGCTCAATTTTTCTGAGCATCTATTATGTTCTGAGCGCCAGGCAGTCCTGGCTCTCCAAGAGAATGTTGGGGGGCGCCAGGCAAGATGACGTCCGGACCGAGACCCGGCACGGAGCAAGTGCAGGGAGGGTGGACGGATGGACCTTCTCCCGGTCAGGTCCCCTGTCGGGGAGACGGACAGATGAGGGACCTGAGTCTATGCTCACATCCAGGAGCTGGGCTGAGAGAACAGAAGGCACTTTATAAGGTCTCCCCGTGGCTTCAAATGGCCCTGACCCCTGGAAGAAAATACACCCCATTCTGAAGGTAACATCGGGGTGCAAGGCAAGGGGCTATGGTCTTCTGATTATGCTTCCTGCTCTGAGACCAAGACCGTTTGAGACGGGACAGTGAGGGGAGGAGGGCGAAGTAAGGAAGTCTCACGTGGGATGAGGTCCATCAGCCTGCTCGGTGGCGGCAAGACACCTCATGCGTTACTGACCAGCTGGGACTGAAGGCAACTCAGCTTCTGCGTCATCTTACACTGGCCCAGAGCCCGTCACGACCACACTGGGGGCCGTTGGGTCCAGGTCCCCCACCTCCTTCGGGAATGGCACTTTGGGATGTGGGGTCTGGGGCTGATTGGAGGCAACGGGGCCATGTGCAGACGTGGAAAGGCGTCCCCTTCCTGCTGGCTGTCAGAGAGGGTGGCTCTGGAGCCGACCATGCCTCACACCAGGACCCCCCAGCCCTGGCCCCCTGGGCAGGACGCAAGGGGCTTCAGATCTGCCATCGGTCCAGTGAGGATGACCACGGGGAGGGGGCCGCAGGTTAGAAGTGATGAGCAGCCCACTGACAGCAAGTGCTCATGAACGTTCCCAATACACTAACAACCGACGGGACACATTCCTGTTGGCGCTAATAATAAAGTTGGATGTTACTGTCATTGCTTGTTCTGTGCATTTCCCTCCCTGTGCCCGGTCCTGTTACACCAGCGCCCAAGGAGCATCCCGTCCTGTCCCGCCGGCCCTGCTTCTTCACGCATGAAGCCGAGGGGGAGACCTCGCTACCTGGATTTACTGTGTGCTACCCCAAAGCACCAAACCCACAGGTTTCACAGATGTGCTCCCGCTTCCTTTTCTGCTTTTTCCAATACACTACGTATCCGCAGATCCAGAAAATCACATACAGAAACCAGTCAAGACGTCCGTCCCACATCCGCCCCCGTGTGTGCGGGTCCGTGCCTGCCCTCCCCCCCAGCAGTCTCACCGAGGGCTCACGTGCACACCGGCAAACACACTGATGCGTTTTAGCTTCTCCTTTCCTTGCTCCTACAACAAAGGTAGCACTTCGCTTTTTAATTCTTAATAATACGTCCTGGAAATTTTCCCACAACATATTCCAGAGAGAACCTCGTTCTTTGTGTCACCGAGGAGTATTCCTCTGAATGGCCGTCCCCTACTTCTGAAGCGCGCTTGTAAAGGAGTCGCCGACGTCCTGTACCAACACTCCCCGATTACAAAATCAGAACATTTTACGCTTAACCCTTCTTTGTTTTATCGGCAGCAAAAATCAAACAAGGCACGGTTCTGGGAAAGAGAGGCTTACAGGATGCCCGTCCTTGGAGCTTGTGCTCTCTGGCATCTCCAAAGGGTCGTGAGCTACGCCTCCTTCCGTGCGTCCGTTTCTCTAGGGGGCTCCGCCCTGACTCTCTGCCCCGCTGAAAGCTTCGGTGAAGGCTGGGGTTTTCGTAAAGAGATGCCTCGGCCACAGCTGACCAAACCAACTTCTCCTCCTGACCCCTCACCGTTCATCTTGCACAACCAGTGTGCGCAACTACCGTGCAATGCCCGCGGGCCTTATATACATAAGAAACTGCGACCACGTGGCGCACGGATGTGCACAAAGGGGCATCTTGTGGGAACGCAGAAGTGAGGCGTTCTCTGCTGTTACGCGAGCCTTTGCCACAGGAAACACCTTGGCAGTCACTGTGAGCTGCTGCCGAGGGCACCTTCCCATGTGAGGTTCTGTGCAACAGGCCCCTTTAAGAATGTGTCGGCAGGAGATGCCATGTCCATCGGGCGCCATGGCGAGCTGCACGGCGTGCCACGTTTCCCTCGGGGCCCCGGCTTTTCGGGAAGCTAGAGTCCGATGCTCAGTCTCGGAAAGCATTAACCCTCCTGATGGACTGTTTGCTGTCTCTCCCTGTCTCCCGGTCTGGGCTTTCTCTTCCTATTTCTCTAGACCACGGGCTCTCAGCCAGCACAGTCCCCCGCTTCCGTGCACCAGCCCCCACCCCGGGGACATCTGGTCACGTCTGGAGACGGTTTTGGTTGTCTCAACTGACTGGGGTGCTCCTGGCATTCGGTGGGAGAAACACCACGTCTGTGAAGGTCAGGTGCCGAGGCCGGAAGCCGGCTCTGACCTTTCTAACGCGAAGCCTCGTGAGAAGCTCTGAGACCATTTGGAAAGACGTGCGGGCGCACGGGGCTGGCAGGCCATGGGGAGGGCTCTCCAAGAAGAGATGCGCATGGCGCACACACAGGACGCCGCCTACCTTGAGGAGCCTGCACGCCGTCATCCAGCACGTTCGGCCTTGCTCGTCTTCGGCACACAGCAACCGCAGCTCTTTCGTCTCGTTCCTGACTTTGTTTGGCTACAGGAGGTCAGAGACGACTCAGTGAGTGCGACACAGTGAGCCCGTGGTGGGCAGGGTTGGGCCTGGCGCGCACCAGACGGCTGGCAGGGCGCGACCAGAGAGGGTGCCTCCTCCGCGGGGCACGGACCGGCCTGGGTTGGGTGTAGGCACGAGTGCTCGGCCCGCCCCCAACAGGGGGATCTCGGGGAGACAAACTCTCACAAGGGAAGGCGGTGGGTGCCACGGAGACAAGGGGACACCTAGGTCTGTGCGGGGAAAGTTGGATTCAACCGGAGAGCCGGGCCCGGAGTTATGGAAGAAAAGATGTCTGGTTGCCTCCCCGGAAGACTGAGGTGGCGGCTGAGGAAGGGCCCCTGCGGGGCTCGGCCAGTGAGGGGAGAAGCCCTTGAGGGGATCAGGGCCTGGGGCGTATCTGAGTGGCCCCAAGGACGGACCCATGGGAGGTCCAGAGAGTGAGGCCGGCGTCACCCTGGAGAAGGGGAATTTGGGGGGCAAGCAGCCTGGAGCAGGCGGGGGTCACCGTCACACAGGCCACTGTAGAGGGATGGCAGGTGCCCCGATGCAGAGGCAGGGTTTACCTGGCGATGGGGGAGAAGCGTTGCAGGTGTGGGCTGGTGGGAAGGGGGGGCACTGGCCACCTGGGCTCCAGTGGCCCCCAGGCCCCCAGAGGCCGCCCTCATACTGCTTTCCTGTGCACCTCGGGTCCTAGGGCTCCTGCTCCTTGCAACCCCAAGAAGCTTCACCAGGTCAAGTACAAGCTGGTATTTTAGGGAGCAGCATGCCCCCTGCTCCCTGACCTCTCCTCGGGTTGGCGTGGAGCCCTAGCTCAGAAGTCAGCCTGGCTGGGGGACTCCAAGCACACTCGCTGGTGCCTGGATGCGAGCAATGGGGCTGCTTCGGCTCCTGTGAGCACCTGGAAAGATGCAGTAAGGGGACGGAGAGCGAGCCCTTAGCGGAGCTCTTTGTGTGCAGTGAGCATGCAGTAAATAGCCTCCACCGTGACCATGACCACCACCAGCACGGCCTCACCAGGGGAGAGTGGGCCCTGTGCACAAGGGTGTGTGTGAACATGTATGCATGTGTGTGCATGTCCTTTATTCGTGCAGAGGTGTGCATGTGTGCACGTGTGTGTGCATGTCCTTATATTCATGTAGGTGTGCACACGTGTGTGGGTGTATGTGTATGAGCCTATGTATGTGTGCACATCTGTGTGATCGTGTAGGTGTGTGCATGTGTGGAAATATGCGTGAGCACGTGCTCTCACACACGTGTGCACAGAGGCAGGGCGGGGGCACACCCATCGTCCTGGGGACTGGAAGCCCATACGGAAAGTGTCAGCTCTCAGTACCCTAGAGGCCACCCAAGTGACAGGCTGGGGGTCACTAAGCCACGGAGCCCATCGACACATACCGCCCGTCACGTCCTCTGCTTCTCCCCAAGTTGCTAGCTACTCAGGGATCAACACATTCTGAGCAACCAGGAATGAATCAATCCACCGTGAACTGGTGTTTCCATTAGAAAATAACCCAAACAACCCCAGCAGCAAGAAAGGAGTTTACGGTTTCATTCCCAAGTCCCAGTGGGATGCCATCAGGAGCGGCAGCCCCCAGACAGGGCGGGGGTGTGGTACCTTTATGCAGAAGCCGTAGTCGGTGGGGGCGCCGTACTGCTTCCTGCCGGTGATCAGAGAGAAGACGCTGCTCTCCTCCAAGCCCCCGAGCAGCTGCAGGTGTCGGGGCTCCTGTGGAAAGGGGGGGTTCAGCTTCACAGGGGAGAACTTCCCAAGCACGGCAGACGGCAGGCGCTTGCACGTGCTCGTCAACAGAGGGCAGTCTGTGCACACTGTGCGTGCCTTCCCCTCTGATGGTCCACGGATGGAACCGTCCTATGAAATCAGCGCTAAATTAGCCCAAATGCACCCAGCCCTCGCCAAGAAAACCCACCTCCCACGACCGTGACAACAGGGGCGCCTGGGTGGCTCCGCTGGATAAGGATCTGCCTTCGGCTCAGGTCATGATCCCGGGGTCCTGGGGTCGAGCCCCATTTAGGGCTCCCTGCTCAGTGGGAAGCCTGCTTCTCCCTCTGCCTGTGTCCCTCCCCCTGCTTGTGCTCTCTTTCTCTAATAAATAAATAAAATCCTTAAAAAAAGCAAAAAAACGCACTGTGACAACGTGTTTGAGACTCTGCCATATCAAAGCCCCCTAACCATTCAAAGTGAAAACCAGGAGAACGTCTGGAGGCTAACGTTCAAAGTGAAGAGCACGCTGCAATGTTCGGCCCGCACCCAGTCTGCTGCCCTGGTGTGCAGAGTCCAGACATCCTGCAGTTCTACCACCGACAGCCTGCCCCATCCTTGTCCCTAAGCCTCCATCGTCCCAGTTCTGCTTCCTGTTCTGGGGTCAGCATCTACGAGGGCGCTGGGCAGTCGGGAAATCAAGTTGCCCGTCCCTGCCCATCCCTCCCCGTCCCGGATGGAAGCTATTCCACCTGCCCACGCCCCTTGTCCCCGGCTCATGCAGGACAGCCGCTGACCGCCCAGAGTGGCTGGAAGGCGGCCTGGCCCTCAGCACCCTCTCCTGGGGTCCCACCGGGCCCTCCCTCGTCTGTCCCGGCAGGAATGATGCACGCCTGGCCACGGTCTGCGGGGCCCTCTCCCGCTGCAGGGTGTGCTCACACATCACGAAAACAGTGTGCAAGCAGTTGTGTGCAAGGACACCAACCAGCAAGGTGAGCCCCCAACGCCCCAGCTCTCTTTGGAGGCCTGCAGCTGTATTTTCCGTTTCACACCTGCTCTTCCCACTGGAAATACACGCACAACTCCAACCTCTTCCCAGGAGTATCTACGATAACGTGTACTAGCTTGGCAACAATCTATCAGCCGTCCCACGGCCAGCTTGGATGCTAACTTCCAAACTAGGGGAACTGAGTCAGCATCCTTCAGGGACTCAGGCCGCCAAGGAGGCCCTTCTCCCAAGCCACAGAGGGGGCCGGGGCTGCACAGAGGCCCGTGGGTCTGGGCTGTCGCCTGGTTTCCGAGGGAGGCCAGAGGACCAGGAACTCAGACATAGCTTAACCAGTTATCATAAGCTCGGGGGACCCAGATGTGCATTTTCAAGGGAAGCTGCGTCCACTCTGAATGCACCCGGCCTGGGGTGACGGTGGTGGCTTTTAAACCCACCTTTGACGCCCCCTTCGTGGAGCAATAAAGGCCCGATCTCCGCAAACACACATACAGCTTTCTCCACGACTTCCTCCCCAGCTCCTTCACGTGCAAAAACCCCTGGATTTCAGGACAACTACTGGAGTTCAGGAAGTTCTGTGGAAGAGATGTGTCAGCGTCAGATGTTGCTAAGGAGGGGAGGATGAGAGCAGGTACGTCTGGCTGCCATCGCAGACATCTGGACATCGTCTGAATTACAGAAATACTCTTTTCTGGTCAAACCAAGCATTTTCAAACGGTAAGTTTTCCTTTCAAAAATCTTAAAACCCCACGTAAATTGGTGTGCAGGAAACATCATGAGTCTTCAAGCACACGCAAGCCAATGGACCTTCCTTAACGCTGACAAAAAACGGGACGTCACAGATTTCCCTATAAGACGGTAGGGTTAAGGGCCCTGCCCTTTCTCCCGGGTTTCCATAAAACACGCAGCCTGATCATCAGAGTTAGGGCAACGGGAAGCGCTGGGAGCAGTGTGGACGGAGACCAAGCACATCACTTTCACCGAATCGCCCTCCACAGAGAAGTGAGCTGATGGATCTCTCCAGGAACGCGTGGGTGACGCCGCTGTCCCAGCTGACCCCTCCCTCGTGTAGCACACCTTTCTTGGGAAACCGAGTTCAAGAGCCAGGTCTGGGAGCGAGGCCGGAGCGGGCCCCCCCCCCCCCCGGGGAGGGGCTGGGGAAAGGCCAGGTTTTCGTGAACAGACTTCAGAAGGCAGAGGGACAATGAAGACAGATAGATAACTAATTTTAATGTACACTCTGCTCCCTTTTAAAAGGTTTAATGGCAGCCCAATCCTTTTTTACGGTAAGGGGGCTTGGTCTCTGTGCAGAAATCCCCAGGGCGGCGGCCTGACCCGGACCCGAGCTCCGGAGGAGCCGGGAGCCTGGAGGAGAACGCGCCGGCCTGTGGCTTCTCTCTCCCGCCTTTCTGCTCACGCTGCTTCTAGCTCGGAGGAAGCTTATCCTGTTTATAAGTGCTTGTTTCGCTTCGAAGAAGCCTGGCTGCACACACGTTTCCCAGGTCAACCTTTATTTCTGGGTACTCTACACCCCGTCAGGAGCCAAGGCTAGGACGTGACGAAGAATGCAACCCCGTCAAGGTTCTGGGGAGCTGCCACCTCAGCGCGAGAGAATGTCCACCCAGAAACACTTTCTTGCCCAGTACCTGCAAAAGCTGGTTGTGACCGCCGTTTGACTGTTGGCACCAAGTAACCATCTGCTCTGGGAAGAAATTCTAAGGAAATGGGAAAACAAATCCATTAAGTTAGTTTAAAAGTGGGGAAAAGCAGCCTTACGGGGATGCCAGTATTAAAAACATTCCTAACAGGCACACGGACGTCCATCTGTATTTAAAATGACGCTCCTTCGTCCTCCCCTACCCCACGGTGGAGACGCCTACTTCCAAAGTTGCCATGTTTCCTTAAATGGCGAGTTCGAGGTTGGAGTATCTACCACGTTTAATGTGGATTCGTGTCTCTCAGCGTGCACCAAGGCCGAGGGTCGCCACACGGTGTTACGCAAAATCCGTTATCAAATCTCTTACTTTCAAATAAAAAAGCAGCTAAACCACTGAGCCAGAAGTTGACGGTGGGTCTTCTGCTCACGTCACAACGGCTCGGCCTCATGCCTCAGGACAGGAGCGCATGGTAGGGCAGCGGGAGGCTCCCGATCCTGACAGGTCACAGGATACGTGCTCCCCCCACCTCCCCCCAGAAAAATAAAAAGGAAAGAAGGATCTAGCCCAACGTGCCTGGAAACTCATTCTTCCATGAACCACAAAGTATTATTTGCTATTTGCAGAGAGCAATAAGCTTTTATTCTGCTGCATATTGAACCGATTTGTTCTAATTTAACCATGAACTTTTGATATAACTGAAAAACCCACCCCTCATCTCTCCCGACTCAGAGGCTAACCCCCTTTCCCTCTGCTACCGTGGAAAACCACCCCCGTTACCTCTGGCCACTACACAAAGGCATTTAATTAAGCATCAGAGACTGGGTCTGAGCAAGGACAGCTCCAAGAGACAGCAACCCCGGATTCTCAAACCCTTCTGCCGCCCTCTACGTCCACCTCAGTTATGTTATCCTCTGCTGCTACTGATCCCAAGTATCAACCCCAAGACTGCAAGAGTCCCAGACCCCGAGCCGAAAGAGGTAAAAACTCTCACCGTAGGATTTTTGAAAAACTCGTATTTTGCGTAATTCTTCCTAAATAAAAACTTGCTTTCGCTTGCCATGGTACTCTCCACCTGGACCACCAGCTCATGATCTTCCAGGTACCTTTCTGCAGAAGAAAAAACGTACGTGTGAGAAGACACAGGTAGAACCTGCAAGGTGGCTTCCCCCACTGACGACCCGTTCCTCTTCACGTGCTGCGAGCTAAGAGGAGGTCCAGGGCCACGCCTGGTGCCGGCCGAGAGCCACGAACAGGCTCGCCTGCTTCTGGCTACGAGGGAATCTGCCGGCAACAAGGGACCCACGACCCTGCCCTGCGTGTCCCCACGACGGAGGGAGGAGCCACGCTCGGCTTGAGCGCGAGATCGCGACCCCTGCCTTTACTTTCAGAAAAGGGGACTGGCTCAGGTTGGCATTCATTTAAAATGGATTTTCTGGTGCAAAACTGAATCAGTGACTTCTGTTCTGAAGTTTAGTCAGAAAAAACCATTTCTGTAGGTATAGGGACAAAAGCCAAGCACCCCAAACCGGCTGATGGTTGGTTCACAAACCTGAAATTTTTCACCAGATAAAATAAGGAAAAATAGACCAGCGGGGTTATAGCGACCTAAGTGAGCACGAGCCGATGCCGCGTTCCAAAGCAGAGCGTTCCCTCTGCACAGCGTCATGAGGAAGCCGCGGGGGACCCGTGGGGAGGGAGCAGCTCTGAGGGGCATGCGCACACACGTGCACAGACCTCTGTCCTCCAGCCTCCCCACGTCCCTCCCACCAAGGCAAGATCCCGGGACAGATGCGCACAGACTGGGCCCAGGCGGCCGGGCAGAGGGGAGCGGGGAACCCATGCGCCCTGAAAGGGGTGTGTTCCTGCACTCTGGCACCACCCGTGGGGGCTCAGGTACCCACAGGTGCCTCCCCTTCTCCAGCCCGCAGGGGGCCCGGAGCCTGGGCCAGCAGGGGGCTCAGGAAGACTGTGTGTGACCCCCTTCCCAGAGACCCCCGTCTGCCACTGGATGTCCACGCACCACTTTTCCCAGCTGTGAAAAAGCCACTCCGCCAACTTCAGCTCAAAGTCTTTTTCTCCAGTTCTCACTTGCCCTATGATTCCAAAAACAGGTATTTTCAAACGACCATGGGTGCGTCTATTAAACAACCCCGTTGCCATCCATCAGCTTCCTATAATCACAATGGAAAGCAACACTTCATCAAAAATCCCGAAGGATTTTTTTGTACAAACGGAAGAGTCGGACACTCCTCAAAGGGGATTCGTATTTTTTCCATGTTTTGACACCAAATTCAGTGTCTACGCCACCACCCTACTCCACATGCAAAAAGGTTACAGATCACACAACTCAAAAGGGCAGATATTTGCCTTAAAATGTGGCGCGGACATGCGAGTCCTTGGCAGAAGCCTGAGCTGCCCGCCCCGGCTCGCGTCAGCGTCCCGCCTTGCGGCCCCGCACCTGGGGCCTCACCCGCTCAGTCCAGCCACCGCAGGGAGCACAGCCGGCCATCAGCACGCTTGTAACAGCGGCTCGGGGCTCTGCGGGACTGGGGACTGCGAACAAAGTCGAGGGGGAGATACCACGGAAAACAACCCCGACGTCTGCGCACGCCCAACAAGCAGCATTCCGGTGCCTTTCGGCTGGCACGACAGGGAGACAGAGATGGGAAAGGTCAGCCCTCGAAGGCCCTTCTGAGCACCGAGGGCTGAGCACGGTGGCTGTTTGTCCTTTGACACCTGTAGGCACATCTGGATGGCAGCGTCCCTGCTGCGGCCAGGTCCTCCAGAGGGTGACTGCTGCGCCTCTCTCACCTGGCCAGGTACACACACAATGCTGTCAACGGCCCAGAGAGCTCAGGCTTCTTCCTGGAGGGCTGCAACCTAATTCTCGCAACAAGAGAATCCCCAAATCCCCGGACTTCCCGGGAGCTGTCCTCCCGTCACCGTTCTCCACGTTGACCGGGCTCCCCTGTTCATCTGGCCTGGTGCCTGTGGTCACCCAGGGCCTGGGTGGGGGCGCCCCCGCCCTCCCGGGGATGCAGCTCACCTGCAGTCACACTGTCAATGCCATGGGGGCACCAGGATGCCGTCTGCATGCCCCAGTTAACAGTTTTACAAAATCCCTTTAAAAAAATTATTTGTGGGGGCGCCTGGGTGGCTCCGTTGGTTGAGCGACTGCCTTCGGCTCAGGTCATGATCCTGGAGTCCGGGGATCGAGTCTCGCATCGGGCTACCTGCTCAGCAGGGAGTCTGCTTCTCCCTCTCCTGCTCCTCCCTCTTGTGCTCTCTCTCTCTCTCTCACTCTCTCTCTCAAATAAATAAATAAAATCTTTAAAAAAAAATTATTTGTTCACTTGACACAGCTGCAGGCTGGCTGTCAGCTATCCCGACGTACCCCCCAGGTGCAGGCCTCCCGGCGGAAGGGAGCCCTCCGGAGCCTCGCCGCTCACGTGCTCGGGGCGGACAGCAGGACCGTGCGCGTCCCATTCCGAGCCGCCTGGCCCCCACGGCTGGCCCTGGTGGCCGCTGAGTGGACTCGGTCAGGGACAGTGTTCGAAAGGCTGAGAGCTCGACACAAAAGACCGAGGCCAAGACCCGCACCCCATCACGGGCACGACGTGTGGGTCTCACTAACATAAGAAGAGATCACATCCACAGCCAGAGCTGGGAGTCACAAGGCACGGACCAGCTGCCCTAAGATCGTCCATCACTAAGGGCTCTGCCCCAACTTGTCAAAGGGCCTCGAGTGGCTAAGTGACTTCAGGAGCTGACGCTGGGGCTGAAGAAAGGCACTAACCGGGCTATGAGAGCAGCATGGTTCAGACGGGGCGGGAACATTCCCACCAGCCACAGACACTGCCCGCCAAGCACCAGCCGGCACCTCTGCCCCTGCTCCCCCCCCGAGTATGATGCCCCCCGCCCACGGGGGCTGCCGAAGGCTGCAACCACACGCACCCATGTGTGGTCTTCTGCTAGTGCAAACAAAACCACCTTTTCTCAATCGTCACTCCTGGCTGGGAAAAGTTTAACATCGCTAAGGCTCTAATATTTTACCTGCGAAGATCAGGGTAGTCATTGTGCCTTGAAATCCTCAATTCTAAGGCTATACGCAGGCTCAGAGTGCCATTGGAATTAGCTCACTTATGCCTCAGTTATCGGGGGCGACTGTCTGCCTAGTATCAGCCTTCCAGATCTGAGGTGCTGTCTGCCTGGCGCCCGAACCGCAGGCCTCGTGTATGTGCAGGTCCCCAGAGCCTCCCCAACGCACAACAGAGAAAGCGACTTTCCAGAGGGTCCTGTCTGTAACTGGGGACGTGGGGCTGGACGGCTCTGCCCGAGAGTGGGGGGTCACCTGACTGCGTGCCAGAACCCAGAAGCGCCCCCAGAACATCATCCCTTAAAGAATTCTGCCCCAGGCAAGCGCACTCACGCCTGATTGCAGGGATTCAAGGCTGACACTCTCTCAAATAAATAGAATCTTAGAAAAAAAATTATCCCCTTTAGAGTATGTTAAGTCCATCCGTGAATAAGAAAAATATGGAATAAAAGAGAAAACTACCGTATCCCTAAAAATACTGTGTGTGCCCTCTGCATGGAGGAATCGTGGAACACTACATCAAAAAACTAATGATGTACTGTATGGCGACTAACATAATAAAATTAAATTAAATTAAAAAAAAGAATACTGAGTGTGCACGTGTATTTCTTCCACGAGTTTCTCAGAATAAATTCTTTTTCATGTGGGTGATGATTTCTGAAGTTTTGCTGTATAGAAATTCTTTATCTCTGGCATGAAGTTCGAGAAATCAACAGCTACCACAAAAAATATGTGACTCATCCTACAGTCTTTGTATGTTCAATTTTTCTGAGTGTATCTGTCCCCATTTTATACGCGCTTTTGGTGTGGACAAACATATTCCTATATTATGGTATCTGCAGAAGGCCTTTCTATAATTCCTTTCAAATTAAGAGTATTCAGACTTTTGAACAGGCTTCCAGAATATTCATATTGGGTCCAAGTCCAGAGCTGTGTCTTTGAAGTCCGTTTTGTGTGTGCACGTATGCATGTATGTATATATGTGTATAAATGCATGCTTGGCATGTGTATGTGTCCATACACGCTGTGGGGTTGCAACTATTGTTTAATTTCCAAGTTATGTGTGCATCAGCGGATGCTGCTGGTGGCCCCATCAGATCAGTGTAGGATCCATTCGTGGGTGTCCCAAACTGGAGCTTGCCAACGGGGTCACCTGCTGCTACAGTAACTTAAAACAACACCAACTCAGGGGCGCCTGGGTGGTTCAGTAGGTTAAGCGTCTGCCTTCGGCTCAGGTCATGATCCCAGGGTCCTGGGATCGAGCCCCGCATCGGGCTCCCTGCTCAGTGGGGAGCCACCTTGTGCACGCTCACTCTCTAACAAAAAAACAAATAAAATCTTAAAACAAAACAACGCCGACTCAAAGTTACATAGCAATGTTTAGGCTTGGACTGTATAACATCATTGGAAAGAACACTATTTTGTTACATGAATATTCCAGACCTGGAAGTTTAAACTTGATCTCTTAATCTTCCAGAAAGGTTCAGGAGAAAAGTTCAGAACCACAGGAAGAACTCTGTGATAGTTTTTCTCCTTCAGCACGTGGAAGACATACAGTTGTGGATTTGGAGAAAATTCTGGTTTTAAGTGCGTGCCTGTGATTTTGTAAGCACCACATGTTATCCGCTAAGAATTTCAACAGAAGTCTGAAAAGCTTCTTGACCTGAGATAGACCACCTGAGCAAGAAACCCCACAAAACCCCCATATCTCTGTAAGTTCTGTAAACGGCACCTATTTCAAAATATCCTCTTGCCCTCTACACACAACACACACACGCGTGCGCGCTCAGTGAGAACACCGTGAACCAGCCCAGAGATACACCAGAACGCTCCAACTTCTGCAGGCCGTCAGCGCAGCACCCCACTCCCGTGACGCGGATGAACTGCTGTTTGCGCGGTGATCCCAGGACGGTGCTCCCCACCTGACCCCACAAGCCCCGCCAGGCTGCCCTCTCCAGACCGTGGCTGTGCACCAGGCCCCGAGCACCTGCCACGGCCGGTTCTCCAACCAAATCACAGGGAGAACCTTTCTGCTGTGTGTGTACCCTGGGGAACGGCGCTGCCGCCCTCCCGAGCAAACTTCTGGAAGCAGCTGGCGGCGGGCACGCTGGGAGGGAGGCAGGAGAAACAGGTGTGCAGCAGAGAGGGGACGGCACGCAGACGTCTCGCTGTCGGGGCAGGGGCTCCGTGGGCTGCGCATCGGGCCCCCCAGGGCGCTCCCTACCTAGCCCCAGGTGCGGGTGGTGCTCCACGAGCGTCCAGCTATTGTCGTCCACACAGTGACTTCTGTAAACCAGGAGCTGACACAGGTCCCTGGCCGTCGTGTCTGCAGCAATCTCCACCACTCTGCTCGTCCCGTCCTCACTGAAGACTCTCACATCCTGCAACATACAAAGGGCAGGCTTACAGATGAGCCACTTGGGTTTTCCCGGAATAAATGCTGCATCGGGATCCAACAGAAAAGGTAAGCACGGCAGCGTTCCGTCCTTCCAAGCAGCAAGCAGCGGCCCGCTGTGGCGGGGCATGCAGGGTTACGGCAGGAAGTTCTTGAGATGCCAGGACACCTCAGGGCACACAGGGCGCACGGCCAGGCCGGAGCGGACGAGCTGCCCCCCAGCCACCTGTCTCAGGAAGTGCCAGAATGCGTGTCAAATACCGCCGGTGGTCTTGGGGCTGGACATTTCATAGCGGGACCAACTGCACAGACAAATGGAGCGACCCACATCCTAACTTCTGATGAGTCCACCTGCTGTCTGTTCCCAGGGTCTGGGGTGCAGCAGCCGGCGCCCCGTCACCCCCCTGCACACACACACACACAGGTCAGTTCACTAAGGCTCAGGGAGAGTCGACACGAGTAAGTATGAATCTGCTGAAATTTAAAACACTGAAAGGACGGGGCAGAGTAGGAACATA